>NC_036858.1:43618280-43840052 GCF_002910315.2 Salvelinus sp. IW2-2015
GATTATGCAGCGACGCTCCTCATCCAACTTCACAGAGCTGAAGGATCTGCAGAGAAGAATGGTAGAAACTCCCCAAATACAGGTGTGCCAAGCTTGTAGCGTCATACTCAAGGCTTTATTGCTGCTAAAGGTGTGTGTGTGTGTTGTGTGTGTGTGTGTGTGTGTGTTGGTTTGGTTTTGTGTGTGTGTGTGTGTGTGTGTGTGGTGTGTGTGTGTGTGTGTGTGTGTGTGGGTGTGTGTGTGTGAGAGTGGTGTGTGTGTGTGAGAGAGAGTGCGGGAGAGGGGGGGTAGAAGTCAGGTTGATATCAACTTTGGTACAGACAAGGGCAGGAAAATGCTATAGGTGAACTCGATGCTGTATAGCAGAGGAGGACTGATCAAGCTCCTTGCCACTTTGTGGTTCCCCAGTTTTTTTTTACGTTTACACACGGATTGAGAGTTAAGGGAACACTTGACACGAGCAGTACCTAACACAGCCAAAGGGGGGTGTTCCTGACTAACCTCGCCGCATGGCAAGGAGGACAATTCGTATATTCCTAGGACTAACTCCTATGCTTTATCACACATAATGTGGGGTGGAGACTGACATTCATGTGAGAACAACCCAGGGAACGAGTAACATCCTATTATGCAAACCAAAGTCAAGTTTATAAGTAATTTTCTAGTTGTTCTATGATTGTTGTGCATATAGTGTGGGTTATTTCATGAAGTCCTCTCCAATATATTTTTTATGACAACTGCACTAATTAACATCTAAGCTGATATCATCCACGTAGTGTGTGAGAGTGTGTGTGTGTGTGAGAGAGAGTGCGAGGGGGTAGAAGTCAGGTTGAGTACACTTGGTACAGACAAGGCAGGAAGAAGAAGGTCATGCTATAGCAAACTAATTGCTTTCCAGGTACTGATTTGAGGTCAGATACTACACAATCACTACCGAGCAAAGGTTTTATAAACCATGCGCATGGCAAGGAGGAAATCATATTCCTGGGACTTAACTCTATGCTTTATCACAATAATGTGGYGTTAGACTGCATCATGTGAGAACAACCCAGAACAGTAAACTCTATTTGCAACAAAGTCAAGTTAATAAGTAATTTTGTAGTTGTTCTATGATTGTTGTGCATAGTGTGTGGTTATTTCAAAAGTTGTACAATATWTTTTTTTAACAATGCACTTTAACATCTAAATGATTCATCCACGTAAGCACAGATGGTTACTTGCTGGTACATTTGGGTCAGACTGCAGGGACATACCCTTCTGCAGCAGAGTGTAAACTTTGTGTTGACCTACCCCCTTCCATCACTCTCTCCTTCTATCGCTCGTCCTCTATATGACACTGGTTTACAAGCCACTCATCAACAGGCTTTACTTGTGTGTGTGTATGTATCTATGTATGTATCTATGTATCTTAAATGTATATATTGTCTCTATCTATCTATCTTTTTTGCTTGGTTGTAAACATTAGCTAGCGCAAGTCGTGTGTACCTGGGCCAAAATTCCAGCATTTATCATCCTATAGCTAGTTCCCCATCTCCATGTTTTAATGGTGAGTCAACATGTTTTGAGCACTTTTACCTCAAACTAATTTGTAACTCGTTTCAGGAAACTAGGCGTATGTCGCGTGTCACTACTTCACAGGAGAGCCATTTGAACGTAAACTGTTTTTAAAACAGAAATGCCTTCTGGAACATATGAACTTTCATGTGCCTTACTAACAAACGTGTATGCCATTTGTAAAAACAAATACAATTGTTAAATTACGAGACTAGTCTGTTTAGCCACAAAAAAAGAAAGGYACCTTCCCGCTAGCCATGATTCGCTGAGATAATGGGTGGGCTGGAGGACATGCCAAGAGATGAGTTTGGATTGGTCTGCCATGTAGCTTCTGTCTATAACATGAGCTGGTCAGTATGTGTAGGTAATCCTTTCTAACATGGCTTTTTTTTAGATATCACATAGTAGAACTGCAAAAGTGTTGCTCTCCACTTTCTGGAAGACCGGGTTTTGAAATCAGTGGAATGCCCGGTGGAATTAGAGTATGATAYCRAAGGAGATGGAAAAAATTCTGGCATTTGATTGCAAATATGCAGAGGGAGTRGAAAAGAGAACACARAGAAGGCTGTTGTATAAAACACCTGTCTCCYYWTTACATCTTCAAACTAAGGMCAACCATGGCATCCGTGACAGAGAGMGAGAAGCGTCSATCCATGTAAGATAGTCTAGTTAGCTACATTTTCAGATATTACAGGTTTCTAATTTTGTCAGAAAGTCATTTTCATTTCAAGTTAAAGCGTACTGTTAGCTAGCTAGCTAACGTTAGCTGGCTGGCTCGCTAGCTAACGTTATGTGTATGATCTATGTAGTAAAATTATTTGTATCTGAGAGCCATTTGTATTGCTAGTTATATAGCTAGCTAACATTGAACCTGGCTGGTTAGTTACCTGCAGATTCATGCAAAGTAGTAACGTTATGAGTTGGGATTATGGTTTATTGTTTAGCTAGCTAGCTACATGTCGAAACAAAAGACTCCACTATGCAAGTAACCATTTCAATAGAATGTTCATGATGTCACTGTGACAACTATCGATATACGTAGCTAATAAATTCACTCTGGCTATCTACTCCGATTTCAGAGGATTCTCATCCGAGTGTGCCAGAGCACAGAATAACTGACAAATTTATGAACGCTCAACACCCGTTGAATATGGCCGGTGTCAGTAAACATTGGCAAAAAATTGCCAGCAGCCATGTTACAGTCACCAATGCTCTGGATAACATAAAAACAGCCTAACCAGCTCTTCTAGGGAGAGTGAAATAGTCAGAGTGAGCTGTTCTCTCATTTGTGTCTGGAAGTAGCTAGCAAGCTAGCCAACATTAGCCAATTGGCTTTGGTGCTTGACTGCTTTTGTTAGGTCTGAACGCTCGGATCAACCCTACTCCTCAGCCAGGGCGTCCATTGTATGCTCTGAGAGCAATCTGACAACGCTCTGAGTTTACAAATGCCCAGAGCGCACTCTGGCACTCCAGATTGAATTTGTTACACACCCATAGTATAAACTAGTCTTTAGTCTTGACATTTTTGGTTGTTTAGTACATGGCCTCACATGTGAATCCTTAAAGAGATGGGTGGGGCTAAGGCTTAAGAGGGTATGAATGATGTTGAATGGGTGTAGACAAAGAAGAGGTCTCCAGTAGCTTTACCAAAACATTCATGGGCCATTTTCTCAAAAGTAAGGTTACAAATTTATCAACTTTCAAAGCAGAATTACTTTCCCATTGTTCCTCAACCGTAGTGTATGATATTGCATTTTCTAGCTCTGTCGCTACTTTTATCCAATGTAAAAAACACAATTTCTAATTGTGCTACCTAAGACCGAATAGAGCTGGRCAGTCACATTTTCTCATGGCTTTCTCCTGTCCCTCTGCAGCAGACATACAGTATATGAGCAATATGTTTGGAACAATGAATCTCAATAGAATCACAGTATTGAATTGCAATACATATYGAATCTTGATACATATAGAAAAATCAAATCAAATTTGATTGGTTACATACACGTGTTTAGCAGATGTTATTGCAGGTGTAGCTAAATGCTTGTGTTTCTAGCCCCAACATTGCAGTAATATCTAACAAGTAATATCAAACAATTTCCCAACAATACACTCAATACACACAAATCTAAGTAAAGGAATGGAGTTAAGAATATACTAATTACAAAAAAAAGTCTGTGCTAATAATGTAATAATGTAAGATATAACACATAAAAAGATTAAATACTGCGAAGTTGCCAAGAAGCCAGAAGCACGATATCTATCTCTGCCATTTTCATTGGCAATACATATCGTATCGGCACCTAAGTATTGTGAAATCGTTTTATGGCTTTTCCCAGAACCTYGTACTACTGTGGCCTATGACCCTGGCAGTGGTCAGACTGCAGGACCTGACCCAGTAGGCATACCTAAAAATGACAGCTTGTTCCTCTACCCTTCTCTCAGGGTGTCAAGTTCTTCTCCTGTTGAGGCAGGCCATTCTGACTGCTTATATTATGGCTTGTGGGGCTATAGTTCAAACTCAGATATGGTTGTGTGAGGCTGAAATACAGATATGGGGTATTACTGTAAGTTACAGTGTGCTTTCCCTGGATGGAGCCACAGCTGACACAAGTTTTGCAAAACAGACGCCTGATAACATTTACCTGTGAGTGTCTTTGGCATATTCACTTTATAGATTTTGCCAAACGGAATCGATCCTGGACATTTAACCTGGCCCTGCACTCGTTKAAATTCACAACACAAAATATTTTCCATCAGACACAGAACTTCCTTTGTGAGAGTAAATACCTCAAAAGGAAAAGTTTATTGCTTGTGACAAGARAGTAATTCTCACAAATAAATAGAAACACAACATAACGTTATCAACAGTTACATTACACATCTGAACCTCAACCTGATGTCTCATCATAGACTGCTCTACAGATCTACAGTATAACTGTACATTCGAAATAGAGAACACATTTTCAATAATTCATGTGACAGACTATGACATTGATTTACTGTATGATTAGTTAGTTTGTAAGACAAGYAAGTGATAGATTCACTTCTATTGCCAGATTAGTATATCGGTATGATAATTTCGAACCGACATGTTGACGAGGTCTGATACAGATGTAGGATCTTATTTCAGCCAGTTTGCTACAGCAGTAAATAATCCAACAGCAAAAGGAAATGTGAATTATTATGTGGATTATAATGAATGGACATTTTTGTAGGGGTTGATGCACTTTCTGTAAGGGAAAATCAAATCTGGAATTTCAAAATAGAAATTACAAACTTCAGAAGCCTTTTCAAACATCAAATACACTACAAGTTTTAAATGTTCTGCATTGCAGGAAAGTTCTCCTTCAACAAGTTCAAGTTATTGAATTACCCAACCGATCTGGGTTTGATTTACATTTAATCCTCTGTTTGTTTAAACAATAAGGCAGGTGTATGTGGATTTACTTTTCAGGTTTATGTTGATAATGTTTTGTCTATCCAAAGATCCTACACAACGTTTCTGACCAAAGGWTTCTCTTTAAATCTACCAGGCAGGCAGAAATAAGGCCACAAAGCTATTTACCTTAATAGTCAGAGATAAAGATTCCAACATACAACCTGACACAGTCATGGTCCCACTGCTACCATAGAAACAGGTGCTCATGTTCTATTATTACCAATCCAGTGAAAGAGCTATACTTCTGCTGTGCCTAGAAATAGACAGCAATGTTAAATATATATCCAGGACCTCACAAGACAATCTATATCTCATGACAAAAGTAACATTCTTTAACCAGCAAAGCCTTAGTTTTGAATACTTATGTAACAGTGTACTACAAATCAAGCAAAGAAAATACACATTGTGACCTCACAAAAATATATCTGAATCCATTGAAGCACATTTGAGAAGTTTGAAAAATCWCCAACTCTCATCTTACTGTGAATCTCATAGCTGCAGACTGAGTCACTCTAAGCCAAAGCCCTCTGCGTTGGAGATGGCGATGGTTAACTTCTGCTTCAGTTCCGCCCTACTTTTATAAGGTGGGAGGCAGATCTGGTTGAAGCAGGTGTGTGATATGGGTAACCTGAAAAAGACAAAGATAACATGTCAGCAATGAGCTCTCAAATTACTTTAAGGGCCKTTCTGTTGCCATAGCACTAAGCAGGCTGCATTATAACAGATTAGAGAGTGACACCACTATTTGTCTACTCAAACTATACAATACTGTAGCAATACTGTATGATGCTCAACATATAGCATTTGCAGTCAACTTGTGAATTAAATTGACATATAATAGCCGCTCCCTTTCACTCAGTCAACTTTGGTAGAACATACTATTGTGAGTCGCACTKTCGTGACAGTTGAAGGATCTACTAGGCCAATAAAATCAGTGTCTTGCTGAAGCCCCGCCTTCCACTTGTGATAAGGTTGAGGCTCGGATTCATTCATTCAATTATTCCGCTATTCAGGGTGAAGAGGAACAATGCATGGTGCTAAAAAAGAAATTGGAAAACGAGTGTCTTACGTTACGCCAACTAAACTGTCCCATAGTGGTACACTGTGCTCACCCCATGGATGTTGTGTGCTGAAAGGTTGTACTTGTTCTCATAAATTAATCTTATGAGATCAAACAATTAGTTATTCTTTAATTTGCTGGTGCAATGAGTAAGATGGCTAAGAAAACAACCGAGAAGATGATAGCTAAGCTGGGTTCGGGGATGAATCATGCCTCCAGTCACGCAGTTAAAGCGTTTCTCTTAAAGATACTCAAATCAAATCTAATTGTATTTGTCACATGCGCCGAATACAACAGGTATAGACCTTACAGCGAAATGCTTACTTGCAAGCCCTTAACCAACAATGCAGTTTTAAGAAAATACCTAAAAAAAGTAAGAGATAAGAATAACAAATAAATAAAGAGCAGCAGTTAATAACAATAGTGGGGCTATATACAGGGGGTACCGTTACAGAGTCAATGTGCGGGGGCACTGGTGTCGAGGTAATTCAGTACATTTTGTAGGGTAGGAGTTATTAAAGTGACTATGCATAGAAATAACAGAGAGTAGCAGCAGCATAGAAGGGGGGGGGGGGGGGCAATGCAAATAGTCTGGTATTTGATTTGATAAGAGTTTCAGGGAGTCTTATGGCTTGGGGGTAGAAGCTGTTTAGAAGCCTCTTGGGCCTAGACTTGGCGCTCCGGTACCGCTTGCCGTGCGTAGCAGAGAGAACAGTCTATGACTAGGGTGGCTGGAGTCTTTGACAATTTTTAAGGCCTTCCTCTGACACCGGCCTGGTATAGAGCTCCTGGATGGCAGGAAGCCTGGCCGGTGATGTACTGGGCCGTACGCACAACCCGTGTAGTGCCTTGGTCAGAGGCTGAGCAGTGCCATACCAGGCAGGATGCAACCCGTCAGGATGCTCTCAATGGTACAAGCTGTAAACCGTTGAGGATCTGAGGACCCATGCCAAATCTTTTCAGTCCCCTGAGGGGGAATAGGTTTGTTTTGCCCCATTCAGACTGATCTGTTGTGCTTTGACCATGTTAGTTTGTTGTAATGTGGAGCCAAGGAACTTGCAGCTCTCAACCTGCTCCACTGAGCCCCGTCGATGAGAATGGGAGAGTGCTCGGTCCTCTTTCCTGTAGTCCACCAATCATCTCCTTTGTCTTGATCACTTGAGGGAGAGGTTGTTGTCCTTGCACCACACGGTCAGGTCTCTGACCTCCTCCCTATAGGCTGTTCTCATTGTTGTCGGTGATCAGACCTTACCACTTGTGTCATCGGCAAACTTAATGATGGTGTTGGCGTTGTGCCTGGATGTTTTGTTACCTACCCTTACGCACCTGGGTGGTGGCCCTTCAGGAAGTCCAGGATCCAGTTGCAGAGGAGGTGTTTAGTCCCAGGGGTTCCGTGCTTAGATTTGCTTAGTGATGAGCTTTGAGGGCACTATGGTGTTGAACGCTGAGCTGTAGTCAATGAATAGCATTCTCACATAGGTGTTCCTTTTGTCCACGTGTGAAAGGGCAGTGTGGAGTGCAATAGAGATTGCATCATCTGTGGATCTGTTGGGATGGTATGCAAATTGGAGTAGGTCTAGGGTTTCTGGGATAATGGTGTTGATGTGAGCGCTGACCAGCCTTTCAAAGCAGATCATGGCTACAGACGTGAGTGCTACGGGTCAGTAGTCATTTAGACAGTTTACCTTAGTGTTCTTGGGCACAGGGACTATGGTGGTATGCTTGAAACATGTTGGTATTACAGACTCAGACAGTGAACATGTCAGTGAAGACACTTTCCAGTTGGTCAGTGCATGCTCGGAGTACATGTCCTGGTAATCCGTCTGSCCCTGCGGCCTTGTGAATGTTGACCTGTTTAAAGGTCTTACTCACATCGGCTGCGGAGAGCGTGATCACACAGTTGTCCGGAACAGATGATGCTCTCATGCATGTTTCAGTGTTACTTGCCTCGAAGCATGAATATAAGTTATTTAGCTCGTCTGGTAGGCTGGTGTCTCCGGGAAGCTCTCGGCTGTGCTTCTCTTTGTAGTCTGTAATAGTTTGCAAGCCCTGCCACACCCGACGAGCATCGAGCTGCTGTACGATCTTCAGAATGTGTAGTTTGTCTCGTCTTGGAGCAAGCTCAGGGGGTCCTCGCTCAAAACAATTTGTTGCATTGCCACGTACTACGTACAAACTCCTGTAGCATTCTTGAGGAAGCTTGTAATTACTGATGGTGACTTTCCTTTCCCAAATGCCAGTACCTCTACTGGGACTGAGACGCAAAAAGCGGAGATGTATTGGACAAATGTTTTGTCTGCCGATTTGTAGCCGGTTACGGGAGGCCCCCACCACCTGTGTCTGCTTTGCTCAAGCACTGCTTGCCTCTCTTCCCAGACTTGTTGATGAAGGGTCCAGTCCCACCTCAGTGATCTGGTCCTAGGTGGACTTTCGATACCGGGCTAGCAAAATGAGCACTGGATAGTGTGCTTGTCAGMTTGGCTAACTCGCCGAGGTGAGCTACCTACTACTAGCTATACCTCCCTCCCCACATGGAGTTGATGGGTTAGTTATCTTTTTTAGTATACGTAGCGTTAAATCAATTGGTTATTCTAAATGGARTGTGTTGCGGTCAAAGAGGCTATCTAGCCTAGCTTATGCTAAAAKTCCTCCTGGCTAACGTAGGCTAGCATGCTTAACTTGCGGCAAGTGAAACTTACTAGGTTTCCCCAAGTGTTATGGCAACCCCATTCCTATTTTCAGTTGCTGGAGTTGGAGGGTGTGAAGGAAATGGGGTTTGCGTGCAGCCCTTTTGCCCGTAAAGGGGCTGGGCTTCATGCAGGCTACACAGTCTCATGGAAGCACAAKGTATGTTGGAAATTTGTCTATGTTTAATTTAACGCTGCCCCCTCCGTTACCACGTGTTCCACAGTGTTCACAGGGTTCAAGGAGTTTATCAATCTCCCGAGGGTGAGTGTGACAAGTTWAGTCACTTTAGGCAAACCTTGGCACAAATAGTTTTTTCAACTGAGTTCCAGTGTTCACGAGTGTTAAGTGTTGCCGCCCAAACGTGAGTTCGATGAAGAGTGTGGTGGAAATGGAAGAACCAATCTCTCCCAACCCCTTCTGATGGCACTTCACGGGAGTCGCTCTGTCTGCGCCAACCAATGGCCCGCAAGTGCAMTGTCGCCCTGGATCATGCGAACAGTGACGTCAGGTTACAGGCTGCAATTTGTTATGCAACCCCCACCCTTCTGCAGCGTCATCACGACGACTGTTGCAAGGCCTCAGTGCCTGTTTTGAGGAAGGAAATATCTTCCGGTCTCCAGAAGCAGGCAATCCGAGTGGTTCCTGTGTCCAAAATCCGGGGCTGCTGGTTCTGTCGGTATTCCTGGTTATGATGGGACGGAACAGTGCATCCCATTCTAGACCTATGTGACCTCAACAAGCACCTCAGAGTCTTGGAATGCTCAAGAGCCGCCGGCTAATACAGTGATTGGCTGGTGGCGGTGGAGTCGAGGGGGCAAGCAGTGCTACACACATCCATGCTACTGTCCCGTATTCAGTCTCTAGGCTTCATAAGAAACCAGAAATATAGTTGTTTGACTCCATCTCAGCGCATTCCTTTTCTGGGTCTCGAGCTAGGCTCACTCGCGTTTCACGCTTTTTTATCCCCACGAAGGGTGTCCGGGTTCCAGCCCTGCTTAGCCAAATTTTGGCTGGGTCACACAGTGTGTTTTTGCCAGTGCCTATGCCAACTGGGGATGATGGCTTCTATGATGGAAGTCGTTCCCGTGGGGTTAATATGGCCCTTCCAGTGCTGAGTGCTAGCAACTCACCTGGACGCATCTCTCAGCCTAAGTCGGTCACGTCGGGGGTCCCTGTCAGGCCTACAGGCCATGGCCCAGTGGTGGGACCCTCTGCTTTTGTCAGGGAGCTCCCGTGGGCTGAATTGTATCCCACAAGGTGATCATGACAGATGCATTGCAGACGGATACTCCCTATTGCTGGGGAACAATGTGCACATACTTTTGCTTTGGGATACGCATGTCCCCGGTTGCCTCAACTCAGGTGCAGATATTTTATCCAGGTGGTACCCTCTGTTTCAGGAGTGGAGGCTCTCCAAGGTATGGGAATTTTTTTGGCAGGGCCAATATAAATATTTACACATCACTCGAAAAAACAGTGTTTATTTTTCTTGATGAGGGACCGAGTCCCCCTTAGGGAAAGGACACTACCACACCAGCGGTCTCGGACCCTCCTTTACGCATTTCCACCAGTGGTTCTGATTCAGCCCACGGTGGAGTGGGTGTGCTGGGAGGGGCTTAACATGGATTCTTGTGGCTCCCCGTTGACCCAAGCAGCCTTGGTTCATGGAGATCATTCGCCTTTTAGATGGGGACCCATGGAAACTCCCAAACTCCCAATCCCTGTTGTCCCAGGTGCATGTGCAAGTTTGGCAAGTGAGGCCAGAGATTTGGTTCCTATGGGCCTGGTCCCTAACTGGGCCATTGTGATGGCTAGAGGTTTACCTCAGAATATTATTGTTACCATTCAGTCTGCAAGGGCGCCCTCCACGAGAGGGTAGTGACAATCGTTTGCGCTCTGGTGCCAAGATAAGGACCTTGTTCCTTTTCAGTGCTCTGTGGGGGACATCCTTATGTTCCTACAGGAGCTTTTCAAGCATTCTCCACTTTAAAAGTGTACATGGTCGCTGTCTCAGCGTGTCATGTGGGAATTGACGGAACCTCACCGGGGGCTCACCCCCAGGTGGTGCGGTTCCTGAAAGGTGTATGTCGTCTCAGACTGGTCTCTTAACCAACTAATTGCGCCCGCTTGGGACTTGGCGCTGGTTTTGGAGACACGGTGTGCGGCCCCCTTTGATCCTCTGGAGTCAGTGGATCTGAAGATCCTCTCCTACAAAACCTCCCTGCTCAGGGCTTTGGCCTCCACGAAATGTGTTGGGGTTGTCCGTTATCTGTACACCCTGCCTGTACTCAGTTCGCCCTGCGTGACTCTAAGCGGTCGTTGCATCCAAATGCGGCCTTCGCCCCAAATGTAATGGCTATGTCCTAAAGGTCCCTTTTCACCTCCTACTTTTGCTTCCGGAGAGCAACATTGGTTACATGCCCTGTGTCCAATGCAAGCTTTAAGCAGACATGGGATATCCATAACTTTTTGCCTGTCTTGTTAATCCAGTTTCTAAGAATATTTTGAAGATAAATACACAACGCAGAGGATGAGAGGACATGAGTACTAAAAACTAAATAGAGTACTAATGGTCAATAAGGAATTGTCAGAGCTATAGTTGTTTCTCAGTTCAACAGCTGTTTAGAATCTGTGGAATGTCAGTTCTGAACTCAGAGCTACGTGTGCTACGTTCTGTACATTGAGTCTGGAGCAGGATACTTGTTATTTGGCCATTGGCCCAGTTGTACTGCAAGGACTTCTGATTGGTTGTCACACCCTGACCATAGTTTGCTTTGTATGTTTCTATGTTTTGTTTGGTCAGGGTGTGATCTGAGTGGGCATTCTATGTTGTATGTCTAGTTTGTCTATTTCTATGTGTTTGGCCTGATATGGTTCTCAATCAGAGGCAGGTGTTAGTCGTTGGGAA
Source organism: Salvelinus sp. IW2-2015 (assembly GCF_002910315.2). Taxonomy (NCBI): domain Eukaryota; kingdom Metazoa; phylum Chordata; class Actinopteri; order Salmoniformes; family Salmonidae; genus Salvelinus; species Salvelinus sp. IW2-2015. The sequence goes on from NC_036858.1 coordinate 43,629,930, forward strand.
CCATATTTAGGTAGCCTGTTTTGTATTGTGGGTTGTGGGTGATTGTTCCTGTTTCTGTGTTTGTTCACCATTATGGACTGTTTCGTGTTCGTTCGTTTATTCGTTATTTTGTTTGTTTGTTTCAAGTANTGGATCATGCGAACAGTGACGTCAGGTTACAGGCTGCAATTTGTTATGCAACCCCCACCCTTCTGCAGCGTCATCACGACGACTGTTGCAAGGCCGCAGTGCCTTGACTCCATCTCAGCGCATTCCTTTTATGGGTCTCGAGCTAGGCTCACTCGCGTTTCACGCTTTTTTATCCCCACGGAGGGTGTTCGGGTTCCAGCTCTGCTTAGCCAAATTTTGGCAGTTGAGGAGGACGACGAATGTGACATTGGTCAACCCCAGGCTAGGGTGGGGGGTTATAAATGACATCCTGTTTCTTTGTTCTGGGGAGAAAACCTGAGGACATTGGTGACTGAAAATCTACCTCCCAGCATAACTTCTATGATTTGTCCTTTTCAAATAAATACATTTTTCTCCACTTGATTTGCTTTGGGGTTTGTGTTTAGGAAGAATAACATCAACTGCTAACACTTGGTGCCGTGACCTGGATGAATTGGTCTGAAAAAGGAGAGAAGGCTGTGCGCAACCCACTTTTGGGAGTCAACTCTTAATCTCCTGATTGATGGCATAGTTGCWGGGTGAGTCTTAGACCAATATAATTTTAAATAACCAAATCAGGTTAAAATAGTGCATGCAATGAGTGATACGTATCTGTGATGTATAAGGTTCAAGTCCTTTGTTRTCTATTAAAAGGTTCAKGTRCTTTCTCTATTATAGGGGTTCGAGGCTTRTATTAAAAGGTGTGAGGCCTCTGTTTTTGTGAAACCTTGTTGTATAGAAGTGAGTTGCTAGTTGAGTAGCAATTTTTACACATGTGGTAAATGTAAACCTTGTAAGCATTTGTCACGCTCTGACRTTAGAGAGCCGTTATATTTCTCTATTTGGTTAGGTCAGGGTGTGATTTGGGTGGGCATTCTATGTTTTCTATTTCTTTGTTTTTGGCCGAGTGTGGTTCCCAATCAGAGGCAGCTGTCTATCGTTGTCTCTGATTGGGAATCATACTTAGGCAGCCTTTTTCCCACCTATGTTGTGGGTAATTATTTATTTTTGTGTGTGTTTGTGTGCGCCACGGTTGTTTCTGTTTACCTGTTATTTTTGTMAAGGTTTCACTACGATTAAATGAAATGTGGAATTACATGCACGCTGCGCCTTGGCTCATCTATGACAGGGAGTTTGAAGACAGTGAACGTGACAGCATTCAACAAGCCTTGAAGTGAACACAAGTTTTTATGGATAACCAGGCCCTACAGAAACAATGTGTTCTAGAAGAGGTTTGAGTCCTCAAAAGGGGTTATATATAATATATTTTGGGGTTAAATAAATACATAAACATAGAGATATATATTATACAACTATTGACGTTAATGTAATGCCATTGTTAAGTGAGAAAACCACTCTGGAAAAGGGTGGATCAGCTCTTCCGGATGTGAGCGTGAAACAGATATTAAATTCACTGTCTAGTGATATAAAGAACCATTTAAAAGTAGAGGAGGAGACATGGGTGAGAAAGTCAGACGTGACCCCSACCTGTGGCCTCTCTGTTCCCTCTGTCTATCCTCACACTGAGTTGTGCAAGGCAGATCAGGTTTCAAGCATCTGGTCAGCATTGCCTGGCTTTGAGTCAACAMATTTGGACAGCAGCGATGAACGATGTCTTAGGCCAACCAGAAAACAGGCTGTAAAAGATAGTAAAGATAAACCTCTAGTGACAGTAATCACACATAAATCAGCACCTTCAAAACAGTTGCATGAATGGTCAAAAACTTTTAAGCATCCACGAGATGAGGGTATCAGAGTTGTGCAGTTTCCGAGTGAAACCAACAACATTATTCGTTCAGTAGAAGAGAAACCTGGTGTATGTCGTAATTTCGGGATTTCTGGTCACTGGCAACAAGACTGTTGGAAAAGAAAATGTGATTTCATGAGAAGTGGCCAGGAGAAGCAGGGTCGGTCTAAAGGAAAATGGAATCAAGACAACAGCCCCAACGACACAATGCTGGTGCAGAAATTTAAGAAGCTCTCTCTGGCTCAGCAGCAGAGTTTGCTGGATGCTTTAGAGGTAAACTAACAGACCCCCTCTTACATCCAATCTCAGCTGGTGTACATATGAAATCGGTTGGAATATTTGTGAACATGTTGGTTAACATCTTTGCAGTATATTTTTTAGTAGATACGGGTGCCCAAGTCACGGTATTGTCCATATCTTATGCAAAACATATACAGTGGCAAGAAAAAGTATGTGAACCCTTTGGAATTACCTGGATTTCTGCATAAATTGATCTATAAAGTTGATCTGATCTTCATCTAAGTCACAACAATAGACACACATAGTGTGCTTAAACTAATAACACACAAATTATTGTATTTTTCTTGTCTATATTGAATACATCATTTAAACATTCACAGTGTAGGTTGGAAAAAGTTTGTGAACCCCTAGGCTAATGACTAATTAGAGTCAGGAGTCAGCTAACCTGGAGTCCAATCAATGAGGCGAGATTGGAGATGTTGGTTAGAGCTGCATTGCCCTATTAAAAACATGCACAAAATTTGAGTTTGCTATTCACAAGAAGCATTGCTTGATGTGAACAATTCCTCAAACAAAAGAGATCTCAGAAGACCTAAGATTAAGAATTGTTGACTTGCATAAAGCTGGAAAGGGTTACAAAAGTATCTCTCAGTCCACTGAGATGCTCATCAGTCCACTGTAAGACAAATTGTCTATAAATGGAGAAAGTTCAGCGCTGGTGCTACTCTCCCTAGGAGTGGCCGTCCTGCAAAGATGACTGCAAGGGCACATTGCAGAATGCTCAATGAGGTTAAGAAGAATCCTAGAGTATCAGCTAAAGACTTTACAGAAATCTCTGGAGCATGCTAACATCTCTGTTGACGAGTTTACAATACGTAAAACACTAAACAAGAATAATGTTCATGGGAGGACACCATGGAAGAAGCCACTGCCGACCAAAAAAAACATTCCTGAACGTCTAAAGTTTGCCAAAGTGCACTTGGATGTTCCACAGTGCTACTGGTAAAATATTCTGTTGACAGATGAAACTAMAGTTGAGTTGTTTGGAAYGAASACACAACACTATGTGTGGAGAAAAAAAGYCACAGCACACCAACATCAAAACCTCKTCCCAACTGTAAAGTATGGTGGAMGGAGCATCATGGTTTGGGGCTGCTTTGCTGTCTCAGGGCCTGGACAGCTTGCTATCATCGACGGAAAAATTAATTCCCAAGTTCATCAAGACATTTTGCAGGAGAATGTTAGGCTATCTGTCCGTCAATTGAAGCTCAGCAGAAGTTGGGTGATGCAACAGGARYACGACCCAAAACACAGAAGTAACTCAACAACAGAATGGCTTCAACAGAAGAAAATATGCCTTCTGGAGTGGCCCAGTCAGAGTCCTGAACCCGATTGAGATGCTGTGGCATGACCTCGAGAGCAGMTCACACCAGACATCCCAAGAATATTGCTGAACTAAAACAGTTTTGTAAAGAGGAATGATCCAAAATTCCTGACCGTTGTGCAGGTCTGATCCGCAACTACAGAAAACGTTTGGTTGAGGTTATTACTGCCAATGGAGGGTCAACCAGTTAAATCCAAGGGTTCACATACTTTTCCCACCCTGCACTGTGAATGTTTACACGGTGTGTTCAATAAAGACATGKCAACGTATAACTGTGTGTTATTAGTTTAAGCAGACTGAAACCTTTTTCAGATTGTTCAAGTTATAAACCTGTATCAGKATGTTCAAGTTATAGACCTGTATCAGAATGTTCAAGTTATAAACCTGTATCAGAATGTTCAAGTTATAAACCTGTATCAGAATGTTCATCTGGATGTTTTCTGACCACAGTGACGTGAATAACTCTTATTGTACTTTACAATCTGAAAGACCTCCAAGAACCTTAGAGCTGAGCTGACTTTTACCCCACCCCCCACAGAACGCAGAGAGAAGTCCTGACTCACCATCATAGCGTCTGATGCACACACACTATGGAAGCCATGATAGAAGGCTGCAAACTGCTTGTAAATGGACTTATTCAGTAGGAAATCAGTGTACAGCTGAACATATTCTGCAGAGAATGAAAATAATTTAATAAACCACTCACGCCCACAAATAGAGGAGACATATACTCAAACACAAAGAGGAGCCTTGTGACATAACATGTGGAACAGAAAAAGACACACTAAGGGGAATTAGATTAAAGTGAATGGCACGTCTCTGTTTTTCGAACAGAACTGTAGTCCTGGAGGTTCAAAGCTTGATTTCATTGTAATATGTTTTAAATTGACAACCATGACCATTTGATTCGTTGAATAAGCTGTGTTAGAGATGGGATGGAACAAAACAAAGCACATCCTGTGGCCCCTGTATGTCTACCTCTCATATTTTGGCCTACAGCATAGGCCTACTTATCCTTTCTGTTCTGTTTGTTGACTAGGATCTTGTCACCTCCAGGTTTCAGGTTATAGGACTAGATACAAAGATACAATGACACACTCATTATCTTTAAAAAAAGAGAGTGGATTTCCTGTGAAAGGCCAAAGCTTATATTAGTTAATGGTCAACATTCACTTATGGTAAACATGTGGGCTTAAAAATAGCCTACTGTAATCAGTCACCAGGGGTATAGATAATGTATTTGCTCTGGAGTTTAACTCAGCTGGTGAGTGAAGGATATAGCATATAGAAGCTGTTGTTTAGAGGGGTAATGGATGATGGTGTGTGTGAACTGAATAAGGTTCAGTGAGTACACTGTACCTCTGCCTCAGTAAGAGTGAAAGACACTTCACCCAGTAAAATGGTGAAAGACCGTGAAACCTTGGGCCTTGACTCAGAGGCCAAAATGCACATTACAGAGATCTTTATCTCAGTATCATAAAAGTTCAGAGATGTGACAACTTAACTCATAATAAGTGGTGATAGAATGAAGATAGATTGATAAAAGAGTGCTGACTGAATTTGACCTCATACATTCTTGCCTTACTAATGCAGACAAGGCATAGAAATGTAAATAAAGACACTCCCAGGCTGTCTAAAATCACAATAATGACATTCACAGTCAGTTGATTAGTTATTGTTGTTCCAATACTGAGATTAAGGTTCACATCCAATGATGAAAATCAAGGCCTCGCCCAGGTAAGAGTTCAAAACTCTTAGTCATTGCCTTCGGAAAGCATTCACACCCCTTGACTTTTTCCACATTTTGTTATTACAAAGTGGGATTAAAATGAATTTAGTTGTAATTATTTATATATTGACACAAACAAACAATACAATAATTCACTGTGGTAATTCAGTGATAATTCTTCTTCCGGTGTTATCTGCAATGCGCATCGCATAAAGAGTGAAAAAATGTAAGGTAAAAATCAACACATAATAGTAAATAAGGTTATCCAAACAATAATTATATCCATAGAGCAGTAAAAAAATATACATACATATACACATACATACACACTGTATATATACATACACACATACACACATACATACATACATACATACATACATACATACATACATACATACATACATACATACATACATACACTACCGTTCAAAAGTTTGGGGTCACTTAGAAATGTCCTTGTTTTTGAAAGAAAAGCATATTTTTTTGTCAAATAAAAAAACATAAAATTGATCAGAAATACAGTGTAGACATTGTTAACGTTATAAATGACTATTGTAGCTGGAAACGGCAATTMTTTTATGGAATATCTACATAGGCGTACAGAGGCCCATTATCAGCAACCATCACTCCTGTGTTCCAATGGCATGTTGTGTTAGCTAATCCAGGTTTATCATTTTAAAAGTCTAATTGATCATTAGAAAACCCTTTTGCAATTATGTTAGCACAGCTGAAAACTGTTGTTCTGATTAAAGAAGCAATACAACTGGCCTTTAGAAAACTTTAAAATTGGCACTATGCATTGGGACAGGTAGCGTTCTCCTGGCATGTGCCAAACCCAGATTTGTCCTGTCGGACTGCCAGATGGTAAAGCGTGATTCATCACTTCAGAGAACGCGTTTCCACTGCTCCAGAGTGAGCTTTACACCACTCCAGCCGACGCTTGGCATCGCGCATGGTGACGTTAGGCTTGTGTGAGGCTACTCGGCCATGGAAACCTATTTCATGAAGCTCCCGACAAACAGTTATTGTGCTGACGTTGCTTCCAGAGGCAGTTTGGAACTTGGTAGTGTGTATTGCAACCTAAGACAGACGATTTTTACACGCTGCAGCACTCGGCGGTCCCGTTCTGTGAGCCTGTGTGGCCTACCACTTCGCGGCTGAGCTGTTGTTGCTCCTAGAAGTTTCCACTTCACAATAACAGCACTTACAGGTGACCGGGGCAGGTCTAGCAGGGCAGAAATTTGACCAACTGACTTGTTGGAAAGGTGGCATCCTGTGACGGTGCCACCTTGAAAGTCACTGAGCTCTTCAGTATGGGCCATTCTACTGCCAATGTATGTCTATGGAGATTGCATGGCTGTGTGCCCGATGATTTTATACACCTGTCAACAAGGGGTGTGGCTGAAATAGCTGAATCCACTCATTTAAAGGGTGCACATACTTTATATATTTTAGTGTATCTTGCTGGCAAACATTTAGTTGTGAATTACATAATGTAATTAGATCACCTGGCGCGTGCTGCACAACAGTGAGTGACTCACAAGGCTATGTTCTTTCCTCGTTGTGTGCTTGTAAACACATACCATGTGAACTACTGGTAATCTTCATAATGAAAAATGATGTGACAGGTGAAATTAAATACGATCTTCTTTATCTCCTAATGTATTGCACAAGTTCACTGCTGGTATTTACTTAAAAAGTAGATACAAATATTCCAATTTATTACAAAACTTAAAATAAATTGTTTCAGCGGTATTGACTGTATTGAAAAACCATCCTGTGGCTATTTCCAAATACCCCGGGACACGGTATACCAACCAAGCCTTTTGTCCTCACTTGACCCACTGTACCTTCCTATTTATCTACGAGCTAGATTCTATCTAGGTTAAGTCCATTCAGCTGACTCTTGTATTTTAGTTAACATAACATATTTAGGTAACATATACTTACATTGTAAACAACCTGTAGATAGTCCTTTGTCTGTGAAGCCTTTCCTGGAGTACTCATGACTTACAAACTTTGACCTCGTATAACAATACATTAATTTATAGGGTTGTCCTCTCGACTTGATCTACCTGTCTACCTGGTTGCACTGCCTGAAGAAGACTTACTGTCGATACAAAACATGTAATCCATGGATGTGGATATAGTGCTGTTAGGACTGATCACGAGTGACCACAGCGCCAACACAGAAACCACTGTGCTGCGATTGGTCGGCCCGGTGTGCGTCTGCCTTCTAGTGGGATGTCACAATCAATCAAATGTATTTTATAAAGCCCTTTTTAAAATCAGCAGTTTTCACAAAGTGCTTTAGAGATGCCTAGCCTAAAAACCCAAACAACAAGCAATGCAGATGCAGAAGCACAGTTGCTGAGAAAAACTCCCTAGGAAGGCTGGAACATAGGAAGAAACCTAGAGAGGAAACAGGCGGTCCTTTTCTTGTTGTACCTGGTGGAAATTTAAAAGGATAGTGTAAGATTTTGTCACTTAAGCCCCTTTTACTTGCCCAGAGTCAGATTAACTCATGGATACCATTTCTATGTCTCTGCTTACAATTTGAATGAAGTTGAGGGTAGTTTTGCGAGCCATTGCTAACTGGCATTAGCACAATGACTGGAAGGCTATGGGAACAGCTCCTATAGATTTCCAGTCATTGCTCTAACACTAGTTAGCAACTTCTTTCAAACTGCACGCAGAGACATAAAAATGTTATCCATGAGTTCGTCTGATTCTGGGGAAGTAGGAAAGATTTTGTTAACTTTCACCTCAGTAGTTGGAATCATATCAAACATTTTGAGTGAGTTGACCTCTCAGCCCTCTAAATAGCATTCTGTCAACATCTTGTCCAGTTTATAGTGTTTTCTTTAGTGCAGCATCTCTGTTCATTAACTGCCATAGGGTGTCATTTAAGTAAAGTAAATTACATGAGTGTGTTTTCAAGAGATGGCAATAGAAAGTGGTAAGTAAATAGAGTGAACACGTTTTCCCTCATGTGTGTTTCAAAGGAGTGATGTATTACTACATTGCGAAGTTGATCATATCCAGTTAATTCCTACCTACAGGTGAGCTGGGGCTTGTCAAAGCTCTGTGTTACGTTACAGTTACGTTTTGCACAGTGCAGAGACTGTGCACGCAGCATGCCGTTCTTACTTTGTGCATGTTGCTTGGAATTTGTACACGTTTCAATAGTGTTGTGCTGAAATTGAGCCTGCTTTCTAACGCACTGCATCTCAGTGCTTGAGGCGTCACTACAGACACCCTGGTTCGAATCCAGGCTGTATCACAACAGGCCATGATTGGGAGTCCCATAGGGCGGCGCACAATTGGCCCAGCGTCGTCCGGGTTTGGCCGGTGTAGGCCGTCATTGTAAATAAGAATTTGTTCTTAACTGACTTGCCTAGTTAAATAAAGGTTAAATATATATATWTWTTTTTTAATCACTTCCAATGAGATGGATAGAGACACGTTGCAAAATGAGACTACAGGGACAGGGAGAGATTCAGAGGAGAGCTATTATTTGGACAGAGAGAGAGTGAGAGGGAGAGAAATATAGAGACAGTTGAAGGCAGCCGGTTGTCCTGGCATTACCTCTCTGATTGCCCTGGGGTCAGAGACGCAATGTCAAGAAGTCAGTCTGTCAGCTCCTGTACTGATATAGCTTGGCACGCTACTGTACCACTCTCTCAAAGCACATGATACAGCACATTTATGTGTAATACAGTATGCTCCCTATAGCCTACTATTATGTCTTTGCCCTCAAACTCCCCAAAAGAAACACGTGTGAAGCTCCTTCCCTTTGTGTTGCCTAACATTGTAAAGTGAGAATCTAATTCTTATGTAAGGCCAAGAATCAACCATGGAAATAATCAATGACATTGAGTTTTGTAGTAGGTGGTGGTGTATTCCCTTCGCTACAGAAACCCTGTTTAATTTCCAATGGTCTTTAAATGTGTGTAAGTCTGCACAAAGGTGTGTGTATGTGCATGTGTTCGTTAGAGCATTGTGTGTGTCTAGGCAGTTTGCATGCATGTGTGTGTAGCAGTATAGCTTCCGTKCCTATCKTCGCCCKAACCTGGGCTCGAACCAGGGACCCTCTGCACACATCGACAACAGCCACCCWGTTAACTTGCTAGCCATTTCACATCAGTTACATGTGCTTATGTGTTTGTACTCTTGAATCAAGGCACCCACTCTACCTGCAGTTACACATTATAAAGGGATCTGTGTGCTATTCCTATGAAATACAGCCAAAGTGGCTCCCTCATACGGAGACCATATGGAGACTAGACAGCTGGGAACATTGTCTGTCTGTGTGTGCGTGCAAGGTTGCATGCGTTACTGCTTCTGTTTGTGTGCATGCGTGAGTGTGTGTGTGCGTGCCTGTGTGTGTGTGTGTGTAGGTGATAGAGAATTAATGGACTAAATGTTCTGTGCACCTGCTGGACTTTGTAGGAAAGGAGCGGTGGCTGACGTAGACCGAACACACACAGTAACACAATATAGTAATTTGCTCTGTCCTGGTGTAGTTCAGAAACACTGTGCAGAAACACAGCCTCTGTGTGTTTACTGGGCATTAGCCCAAACATTCACAGTTGTATGGTACCGTACGTTATGTTCAAATTTCCTGTGTTATTGTGTTGCACTAATATATTCATTGTCACTGAGTGATGTGCAGTGATTTCATATTGTCTGGGCATTGTTAGATGGCTCAGGATAATAGATTTTTGACAGACACTGGTCCTGCTTTAGTAAAAACCGATCACCTAAAATGGTCTAAACTGTCTGTGAATCAGTGTATTGTCCTTAACTCTGTGCATCAGCTCATGAGTCTCGCTGTGTACAACAGCATTTGTCTGGACATCCACTTCCCTCCATACTGCTACAACAAGCTCTTGACTCCACACATCGTGCCATGTGACCAGAATACTCCTGTCGGCATGGCAACCACTACGCTGGGCGACCTGATTCAGGTTATGCCAGTTCGTCTTCTACGATTGCTTCATCTCAAGCACAGCATTTAGAGTAATACACTTTCTCTGAGGATAGGCATCCTCATTACAATAGGTAAATTAGCCTGCAGACCAGTGTGGGTTTTATGGGGTTATTAAAGTGAGGATCACAATACCCCAGTTAACCAGCAGGGGGACCAACCGTTCAGCTTTCTGTCTTTACTCCCAAACGTTTTCCTCTGGACTGGATCCAACCTCTGAAACTCCTCTGAATAAATGAACATTTTCATTCAATCTGTCCAATGTGAAACAACTCTCAGGTCACCATTGCGGACATTGTTTTTTTTTATATAAGAGTTTATTTTTTATTTTTTAACTGTGCCAGATTCCTGCCTCTTTTTAAAATTTATATTTTGGCTTTGTTCACAYTTACATAAGAGTGGGGCATTTTTCTCTCCCCTATCTGTCCTAAAAAAAACTTTTTTAATAACACTGTGGCTTCAATGAAGCGGGGTAGCGGGCCTGGCATACTCTAAGTGCCACAGTAATTCTGCACTGGCTCCCTTGGGGTGTGACAGACAGGCACAGCCATGACACTGTAAGACCGATCAGAAATCGTGCACTCACCTTATGTAATTAATTTGCAGTTGGGCTGAATAAGAAGACAGTTAAAAGTTGTTTGCAGTACAGTCCCGTCTGAAAATTCAATTGTGTTGAATGGCTGAATGGTTTGCTGAATACACATTTCTCCAGACACAGATGATTAGCTTTCAAATAGAAGCTTGGTAACATAATGTGCACATTCATGCAGGCAAAAATAGTAATATATCACCCGTGTGCAGTCCGTTGACAGTAAGTAATAAAAGTGACATACAGTATTTTCCATTTCAGGACCTAGCACATGGGCTTGGAGAGCTGCTCAGCTATGAGGGCAATGTGGAGGATGACTTCTATCTGACCTTCCAGGTTATTTTTTTACTTCAGTTTCTTTAGTAAATATTTTCTTAACTCTATTTCTTGAACTGCATTGTTGTTTAATAGGCGTCCCGCCAACGGGACACCAGTCGACAACATCCGGTGAAATTGTAGGGCGCACAATTCAAATAAATAATCGTAATATTAAACATTCATGAACATACAAGAATCTTTTATCATTTAAAAGCTTAAATTCTTGTTAATCTAACTGCGTTGTCTGATTTACAATAGGCTTTACAGCGAAAGCATACCATGCGATTGTTTGAAGACGGCGCCCCACATCAACATATTTTCAACCAGCACAGGTTGGTAACAAATAGCGATTAAATAAATTACTTACTTTTGAAAATCTTCCTCTGCTTGCAATCCCGAGGGTCCCAGCTACAACATGATTGATCGTTTTGTTAGATAAAATCCTTCTTTATATCCCAAAAAGTCTGTTAAGTTTGCGCCATCGATTTCAGTAATCCACTCGTTCAGCATGTAGACAAAGGAGTCCAAAAAGCTACCGCTAAACTTTGTTCAAACAAGTCAAACTATGTTTCCATTTAATCCTCAGGTATCCTAAAATGTAAATAAACTATAATATTTCATACGGAAATAAGTATGTTCAATAAAATCTGATTCTAAAATGAATTGACTCACGAGGTTGAATACCCATCTAATTAAAATATATTAGTGTTTTATTTCCCATTAATCCCATAAGTGATGGGTTGCCAATTGGCGATTTGACACAAATAAATGTTTCATTCATTCATTGTAGGAAGGGGTAAAGTGACTATGCATAGATAATAAACAGCAAGTAGCAGCAGTGTAAAAACAAAGGGGGATTAATTATTCAGCAGTCTTATGGCTTGTGGGTAGAAGCTGTTAAGGTGCCTTTTGGACCTAGACTTGGCGCTCCGATACCGCTTACCATGCGGTAGCAGAGAGACCAGTCTGACTTAGGTGACTGGAGTCTTTGATCATTTTTGGGACCTTCCTCTGACACGGTGTCATGTTGGTATGAATGATTCGGGAGACAGGCGCAGGAATGGATAATAGTTTTTTTTATTACACCCAATTATGGCGTGCCGTGTAAAGGAACGGGGACGAAGACCAAACAAAAGAGCGAGGAGTACCTCAAATAAATAACACACGAGCACAATGATTAACACACGGAATGAGACCTGTAATCATCTGCGTAATTCACAAGTGCAAGAAAGCCCAAAACACACAGCACAGGTACGCACACGCACCAACGGACATTGTAACAATAATCAACCCCCAATGGAAACCAAAGGGCACATATATACAAGTACTAATCAGTGGGAATAGGGGACAGGTGTGTGTGATGAAAGTTTCGGAGGGATCCGTGACACACCACCTAGTATATAGGTCCTGGATGGCAGGAAGCTTGGCCCCAGTGATGTTCTGGGCTGTACCCACTACCCACGGTAGCGCCTTACAGTCGGATGCTGAGCAGTTGCCATACTAGGCGGTGATGCAACCGGTCAGGATGCTCTCGATGGTGCAGCTGTAGAACTTTTTGAGGATCTGGTGATCTGGGGGCCTATGCTGTCTAATATTTGTTTTGTGCGTGAAGCAAACTGTGAGTAGCATTTTTGAGTTACTTGTATAACTTTATGAGCTTGGATGTTTGTCTTGCAAATAGTTTAGGTCAGAGACTGTATAAAATGTTCGCAATGCGCTCGTTAGCATTTAGTTAGCATTTTTTATGGGATTTTAGATGTACTTGTTTACATAATATTGCTAACTTTAGGATTACAAAGGCTCAGTAGGGTTTTAAAATAGTGCCCCTTGTGTTCAGTTCTGGTATTACCAAATATATKTTGGTATGGCACAAGGTTGGTATGAAGGTATGACAATCTGGATACCGCCCAAGCCTAGAGGACAACCAACCCTAGGAAAGTTATGTCAGATAACGTTGGCTTACAATGACATTACATGTGAACGATTGGGTCAATATAATGATTATGTGGCCACTGCCTTCCTAATATGCAGAAAGAGCAGCAGTCCAGATCAGCTTTATTGTCGGAGGGTTAGGGATGTTATGTTCAGTGGTTTGAAATGTTACTTTTTTGTATCTCTTACTTATTAATCGCAGGAAATATCATGCTTGACATTATATCATGAAGATTCTGTTATTGTTCATGTCTCGCAAAAGTGGTTTACATAAGTCCTATGAAATATAGATAGATAATAAGCACATATTGGATGGTTAGACAGATTTATAGCATCAAAAATACATTAAGGTATCTGTTTCTCCAGTGTGGTTTTCAAGCACTGCCTCATCTGTTGTGTGTGTGTGTGGTGCAGATTGCTGTATATCTGAAAATGTTGACACAGTAATTCCTAGGTTGGGAATGAAAGGATACAGTCCCGACCAATTGAAACTCAAGAGTAGTTGTCGCACTTCCAGCTGCTGAACCAATGACAACAGGAATCCTTCAAGTAGGTGAACATGCCTGAAAAAACATTTTTTTTAAATATTTAATCCAGTGAAAGGGCATAAATGCGACTGGGAAAACCCCTCTATAGGCCTAATGTAACACAGACGTCTATTCAATGACTACTCTGATAATATTTTATATAGTAGTTTTCTAAAAGTAGACTGAAAACCTTCCCAGGAGCATTCAGCAGCATTCCTTAACCAGATGAAAACACTGACCTTCAAACATGAAGCATTATTGTGCCTTTCACAGCTCGGCTATGAAAAGCTGACATGAACTTTCTGGCACAAAAAAAGCAGTTTTAATGAGCGGGCCACAGTTTTCATTAAGTCTAGGCAAGCAGCCCGCAATTCTGAAAATCTATCTATGAAAAGAGTAACACAGCTTGGAGGACTGTGAGTGAAGGAGAAAGAGCGACTCCGTGCCTCCAAAAGCAACAAGCAACAAGCACACTCACAGTTATTGTGTTTTTATTGGCAGTGTGAGTGTGGCTTAATGGCTAGTATTCGAATTCTGCTGAGATTTCAATTAAAGCTGATTTACTTTCCATTGCATTGCATACAGTATCTAAAATGAAAGAGAGAAATGTTTGAAAAATCTTGCATGGGTTTTAAGAAATATATGGATTCTATGTAAATTTTGATTAGCCATGGCAAAATGTGTATATTTGCAAGAAATAAGAAACTGCAATTTGTCTCACAGCCCCATGACAAACTTGTATAACTGCAGGAAAATAGCTTTACAACTGTAAAATGTTCTCTCTGCCCCATGAATGACAAAATGTGGTAATTATCTTTAAAACAGCAAATGTGCGTCCAAGAGGTCCTCTTTACCCCGTTGACTATGTCTCACCATACTCAGTGTGAATAATCTGTTGAAGCAGCAGCAGGAACCATCCTTGGTGAGGCCTCCCATGTCGAGCCCTGCCTCTCCTATGAAGGTCACCTTGAGCTTTTTCTTTAGGTCCACTTTCTTCCTGCTCAGCTGGACAGGGCGACAGAGGGTTGGAGAGGAGGGGAGGAGGAGTGACACAAACCCTGCATTTTACAGCCAGGCAGGTTTTTCAAATCAAGCCATGGTGACTGTCACGGCCCTTGAAAGATGAGGACCAAGGTGCAGCGTGGTGAGCGTACATACTTTTAATAGTAGATGTCGCCAACAAAACAATAAACAATACCAAAACAAACCGTGAAGCTTAAGGCTATGTGCCATCAAACAAAGTTAACTTCCCACAAAGACAGGTGGAAAAAAAGGCTACCTAAGTACGGTTCTCAATCAAGACAACGATAGACAGCTGCCTCTGATTGAGAACCACACCCGGCCAAACACAAAGAAATACACAACATAGAACATAGAATACATAGAATATAGAACATAGAATAACATAGAATACTCACGCCCTGACCAAACCAAAATAGAGACATAAAATGGATCTCTAAGGTCAGGGCGTGACAGTGACAGAATACTTTCTAGAGCAAAAGACCAGATGGGCTTTAGGGGGGAAGGAATGGGCCCACTAATGGCTCTGTACTTTAGTGTTATGTATCACCGTTAGAAGGCAGAGTGCTGAATAAGCTGTCAGACAGTTATAGTGCTCATGGGACCAGACAACTTCATAAAGAAGAGCATACTGAGTGGGAAATATTTTTTTTTACAGAGGACAGCGTCTCAACAATGTCTCGACCATACCCAACGCTTGGGCCACCCAGGCTTGGTGTGTTAGGTCTTACCTCATCCAGTGAGTCGTTGAGTAGCTGGGCCCGTCGTACCTTGATGTTGAGGAACAGCAGGTTCATGTTCACTCTCTGCCTGCGGGAGACCTTGTTCACCAGGCTTTGCTGGAAAAACACATACTGCATTATTTTTTTAAAAATATGAAAGCAGGTTATCTCAGTTTATGCACAGCTCAGAGTCAACGGTGTCGATGATAAAGGAAAGTTGACAGAAGACAATAGGCTGTGTGTCTCACTCTGGCCATGCTGATCATCTGCTATTCTGAGTCCCTCTGGATGATGGCTCTCTTCACCATTGTTGACAGGATAAATGGGAACTGGCATAAAGAGAACCTGAGGGGGAGAAGAGAGGAGGAAATAATGGACTTGGGAAAAATAACTGCAAATATGGAAGCAGGAAGATTTCCGTGAAGAGGAAGAGAGCAACCCACAGTCTCTGGTCTGATCCATATCCATAATAATTTCCATCTTTAGAATGAGGAATGATTGTGCTATATCCTTCCCTCTCCATAACATGTGTCTCTTTACGGTCACACTTCATATGGAGGCGTGGTGCTCTGTTTTGAGTTTCGGCTCTGACTCACAGAGCTGTTCCACTGAGGGTAGTCACAGTGAGAGAAGAACTGGGGGAGGCTCACCTTCTGTAGCGCTGCATTAGCACTTTGAACTGTTCATATGAGGTATAGCACACAAGAGGGAGCTCTATCATCAAAAACATGGAATGGACAAGCAGGGAGAAAGGAAAAACGTGAAGCTTATGAGAAGTACAGAGCATTCGGAAAGTATTCAGACCCCTTCACTTTTTCCACATTTTGTTACGTTACAGCCCTATTCTAAAATGTATTCAATTAATTGTTATCCTCATCAATCTACACACAATGTCCCATAACGACAAAACAAAAACAGATGTTTTGACATTTTTGCAAATGTATTACAAATAAAAAAACAGATACCTTATTGCTATGAGACTCTAAATTGAGCTCAGATGCATCTGGTTTCCATTGATCATCCCAACTTGATTGGAGTCCACCTGTGGTAAATTCAATTGATTGGACATAATTTGGATAGGCACACACCTGTCTATTTAAGGTTCCACAGTTGACAGTGTATATCAGAGATAAAAACAAGCCATCAGGTCAAAGGAATTGGCCGTAGAGCTCCGAGACAGGATTGTGTTCACAGATCTGGGTACGGGTCAGAAAAAGATTCTGCAGCATTGAAGGTTCCCAAACATACAGTGGCTTTGATCATTCTTACATGGTAGAAGTTTGGAACCACCAAGACTCTTCCTAGAGCTGGCCGCCCAGTTTTTCAGAGGCAGGGACTGGGAGAATAGTCAGGATCGAGGGAAAAGATGAATGGAGCAAAGTACAGAGAGATCCTTGATGAAAACCTTCTCCAGAGCACTCAGGACTTCAGACTGGGGCAAAAGTTCACCTTCCAACAGGACAATGACCCTAAGCACACAGCCAAAACAGCGCAGGAGTGGCTTCGAGACAAGTCTCTTGAGTGGCCCATCGAGAGCTTGGACTTGAACATCTCTTTATTAAAAATCCAGAATGGAATGCAAGTGTGCTTCAAAATGGACATGCACCAATATAGGGAAAAGAGAGACTCAAGCAAAAGCATTAAAAGCTGATGATCGTCCAGTCTGTTTTATTTGGTTTCTATGCACTCAACTTCAGCGAAAACCATAAAACATTCAGCCTCCGAAAAAACAGCATCACACAGGAAACTGACATTCCAGCAATCCAGGATGACCTCACCCCGTTTCCATGGAGAACATGGAACATGACATCAGGGATATGGCTGATCAGACGTGTGTCTCCACGTCCAACAACCATCCCAATTCTTTACATTAACATTTAACAAAAGAATAGGCCTACACTTAAAGATAGGAAATTGAATACAAAACAGAATTGTTGTAGCCTATCTTTTTTACAATTGTCCTACACTGTCAGTTACAGAAAGTACAGATTTATTCTGAGGAGTTAAATTAATGACATCACCAGCATTTTCCTTAGATTGACTAAGGTTACTAGATTTTAGGTGAAGTGAAATCAACGACTCTAGTAACACAGCTAGCTCAGGGCACAGAGAGTAACTGTTGCAGTACTGCTGTGCACTGACTGACTGAGATGACTGGAGTCAATGGGCTGTATGGAAGGGGAAGAGGCCTAAGTATTCCAGCATGTCTTGCTTGGCCTGGCCCACTGTAATGTAAAGCTAGGCATTAGACCAACAGACAGAACTACTGCTTCAATAAAACGTACTCAGGTGTAAGAGGACAGAGACACAGTGTACTGTAGGGATTAAATGAACATCCACTGCCACAGTACACTGAAACGAAACATTCTGAACCAACAAGGCTACCAGCTTATATAAGCACCTAGACATCTGTCTCACTATAAAAAACACAGACATTTAGACCACAAAATAAAGCAGAGACTCACTACACTACAGCCAGAACTATCTTCAGAACTGATGCGAGAACAGACAGTAGTCCTGCCAATGAATCTAGTGAGCCAGAACGTCTGCGTTCTCTGTAACCCAGAGGCTAGAATACTACAGGGTATATGGGATCCTTACAGTTTCTTTAAGCCTGTGGCATTGTTGGTTTGGAAAGCACAAAATAACCCACTTTCCACAGGAAATTACATGGATTAATGAAAACCAAAAATCTGATGATGGGAGCAGTATAGGCATTTTATTTCTTTCCTTAAATTAATGGTTTAACAACATAGGGATTTACTGAGCATTTTTCAAAAGGAAATTAGACACAAAAAAACAAAGCATGAAACAGAAATCATTATTTTATACTTATAAAATGACAGCATTACATAATTTTAAATACAAAATGTACTAGTGCATATTCAGTGCATAGTAAGATGTTCAGTTAAGGAGTAAATGTTACCTGAACTAAGATGAAGTATGCCCTCAGGTCATCTTTCGTTCTGGGTCTGATAACACAACAAATACTTTTCAGTGAAAGGAGGAAATAAAAATTATACAGTCAGCCAAATGAGACATTATATTTCATTATTTAGAACACCCCAAACTGGCACAACGTGACAATGAAAAATGGCAAAAATGTTACAACATTTTTATTTAATTAGATACCTAAATATTATAAGGGCGCGTACTCCGAGCATGTACTGACTAAGTGGTAAGTGTCTTCACTGACATTTTCAACCTCTCCCTGATCCAGTCTGTAATACCTACATGTTTCAAGCAGACTACCATAGTCCCTGTTTCCAAGAATGCCAAGGTAACCTTTCTAAATTACTATCACCCCACCGTTAAATGCTTTGAAAGGCTCATGGCTCACATCAACATCATCATCCCAGTCCCCTGGACCCACTCCAATTTGCATACCACATCAGAAAGACAAAGGAGCTGATCGTGAACTACAGGAAACAGAGGCTCGAGCACGCCCCCATTCACATCGACGGGGCTGTAGTGGAGTGGGTCGAGAGCTTCAATTTTCTCGCTGTCCACATCACTAAGGATCTATCATGGTCCAAACACACCAACACAGTCGTGATTAGGGCATGACAACACCTCTTCCCTCAGGAAGCAGAAAAGATTTGGCATGGACACTCAGATCCTCAAAAAGTTACACAGCTACACTATTGAGAGCATCTTGACTGGCTGCATCGCTGCTTGGTATGGCAACTGCTTGGCATCCGACCACAAGACGCTACAGAGGGTAGTGCGCACTGTACAGTACATCACTGGGGCCGAGCTCCCTGCAATTCAGGACCTCTCTATTAGGCGCCAGGACCTCTCTATCAGGTGGTGTCAGAGGAAGGCCCTAAAAATTGTCAAAGACTCCAGCCAATCAAGTCATAGACTGTTCTCTCTGCTACCGCATGCCAAGCAGTACCGATGCACCAAGTCTGAAACCAACAGGACCCGGAACAGCTTCTACCCCCAAGCCATAAGACTGCTAAATAGTCTGGGTAGCTATTTGGTTAACTATTTAACTATCTGCTTTGACCCTTTTTGCACTAACTATTTTAACTCATCCCATACGCTGCTGCTACTGTTTACTGTCACTTTGTTCCTAATTATATATACATATCTACCTCATTTACCTTGTACCCCTGCACATCGATTCAGTACTGGTACCCCTTGTGTATTACCAAGTTGTCATTACTCATGTTTATCTATTAATGCTTTTCTAGTATTTCTCTATTTTCTTTCTCTCTGCATTGTTGGGAAGGGCGGTAAACATTTCACTGTTAGTCGACACCTGTTGCTTACGAAGCATGTGACGAATAACATCGGACTTCATTTAATTTGTATGATTGTCCTTAAAGGAAAACTCCACCCAAAAATGATCTTTTGGTATTTGTTTCATTAGTCCATAGATGATATAGTCCCAAAATGTTTTGCATGTCAGCAATCAAGTTTTCAAGATACTTTCATATATCTGACATGCAGATGTCAGATATATGAAAGTATCTGACATGTAAAACATTTTGGGACTATATCAACAATGGACTAATAAGCAATGCTGTATGAATGGTAAACAGTTGCTGCAGTGTAGCAACAGTTATCATAGTAACAGTAAATGGTAGTAGAGGTGTAAATTGAATATAGCACTCACCCTTTCCATTCACTCAATAAGCTGCTAATGATTCCCTTCAACACTGATTTCTGGATGTCTTGGGTCTAAAAGAACATAAACAAACATGAGTTAACCTTTAAATCGGGAGAATATGACCCAAATGCTGCTAGTTTCAGGAAGAACTTTCAGGGGAAAAATTCTGAAAATGATTTAATTTGTTTATTTTGCCATACGATATCCTTTTCCATAGAAATGTCATGTACTTACATGTACTTACATGTACTTACAGTGCAGAGTAAAGCATCATAAACAGCATTCACACATTTGGAGTTGACTCCAGAATCCTCTATTGTGTTAAATGAGCCATTAGCTTCTAAGATAGGAGGAAAAGAGGGTTTCCCGCTGTTATATGGTTTTATTTAAGGGCTTTTTAACGACAACTCAAATGGTTTTCTCACAAGGGGCACCTGCTAGTGCCTAACCCTGGACTTGTTTGGCAGGGAGAACATATGTGTGTGTGTTGAACTATTCTCGCATGATGCCAAAAAAACAAGGCTTGAACCGTTATAAGCAGTATGGATTACACATTTTTTTACTCTTACATTACACACMGTTGGTTTCCTCATTAATAACACTTTCCAGAACGAGTACATGCTGTTCTGTATGCTTTCCATCTTAAGAAAATTCACAACAGAGAAACAGGTGCTGCAAATATCAATAATTTAAGAAATAGAACTAATGTAAACCAAAGGAGAAGAATATATAAAATTAGTAAGGTATCTTTGGGAAAAGCCACAACATAAAACAAAAAGACAACATGAACCCTTTGAAAAGCCATTACCTTGAAGGCAGCATTGATCTCTAGAAAGGAGTCAAAGGTAGTCAGGTAGAAATCCCACACATCCCTCCAGTCCCCTGAGATTGTGGCTCGCTCTATGTCTTCCCTGCAGCACCGTGGAAAGAATACATAAATAGATCATTGTCATAGCAAATCAAAGGTCATGGTGATCATAAGAGGGGATTAAGGTAGGCTGCTCACTGTTACACAAGGTCAAAGGAAGGTCATAATGTAGCTAATTGGGAGAGGTGTTACTCCCTCCCTGGGAGGTAGCTCCCTCCCTGGGAAATTATAAAAGACATACATAGTTCTCTATACATAGAGTATAATACACACGACTAATGTGTACTGTGGCAGATATGTAAATCATTTTTTTAACTGCTTGCAAAGACACAGATGGGATACATACAGTAGTTCCACAATGCACATGATTCACAAGGCTTTTATAGCAAGATCCTCAGACTGTGAATTGTTCAGATTAAGATAACCAAGCCATTAACACCTCTTTGGGCTAGGGGGCAGTATTCGGAAGTTCGGATGACTGACGTGCCCACAGTAAACTGCCTGTTACTCAGGCCCAGAAGCTAGGATATGCATGTAATTGGTAGCATTGGATAGAAAACACTCTGAAGTTTCTAAAACTGTTAAGATAATGTCTGTGAGTATAACAAAACTGATAGTGCAGGCAAAAATCCGAGGAGAATCCATCCGGAATCTTTTTTTGTTGTTGAGGTCACAGGCCATTCCAATGCTTGTCTATGGGATATTCAAAATAATTCCTCCCAGATTGCAGTTCCCATGGCTTCCACTAGATGTCAACAGTCTTTAGAAAGGGTTTCAGGCTTGTTTTTTGAAAAATTAGCAAGTAGCTGTAGTTTTTCAAGGTGTCTCTCATTAGGACTCTAGTCTTGTGACGCGCGTGAATGAGGGCGCACACTTCGTTATTTATCTCCGGTATTGAACATACTACATTCTTAAATTTGATCGTTTATTTACATATTAGGGTACCTGCGGATTGAATCGAAATGTTGTTTGACTTGTTTGGACGAAGTTTACCAGTAACTTTTGGGATTCCTTTGTCTGCATGTTGAACGAGTGGAACGGCTTTATTGAACAAAACAACAATTTGTTGTGTAGCTGGGACCCTTGGGATTGCAAACAGAGGAAGATCTTCAAAGGTAAGTGATTTATTTTATCGCTATTTCTGATTTTTGTGACGCCTCTGCTGCTTTGAAAAATGTTTTAATGCTTTTTTATGCGGGGCGCTGTCCTTAGATAATCGCATGGTATGCGTTCGCCGTAAAGCCTTTTTGAAATCTGACAACGCGGTTGTATTAACAAGAAGTTAAGCCTTTAAACGATGTATGACACTTGTATTTTCATGAATGTTTAATATTACGATTTTTGTATTTTGAATTTCACGCTCTGCAATTTCACCGGATGTTGGGCTAGGTGGGACTCTAGCCCAACCCAATCAGTCTGTAATCATTTAGTACATTCACTGCATGACATTCATGTTGACCTTCCGTTAAGTGTGGACACACATTGTCTCTACCCATCTTTTTCACGATCTAACAGGCTTTACCCATTAAGAGAGTCAATGCAACGGTTGGGATAAACATTTCTACCCCACTCTACAGACGGCTATATCCGTCAGTTAATAAGGGACTAGCAAAGACCCAGTGCACTATTTTTGTGAAAAAACCCAGTCAAAGGTTTGGACACACATACATAATCTGAGGGTTTTCTAGATTTTTACTATTTTCTACATTGTGGAATAATAGTGAAGACATCAAAGCTATGAAAAAACACACATGAAATGAAGTACTAACCAAAAATGTGTGTATTTTATATTTGAGATTCTTCAAAGTAGCCATCCTTTGTCTTAATGACAGTTTTGCACAAGCTTGTCATTCTCTCAACCAGCTTCATGAGGTAGTCACCTGGAATGCATTTCAATTAACAGGTGTGCCTTGTTAAAAGTTCATTTGTGGAATTTCTTTCCTTCTTAATATGTTTGAGCCAATTAGTTGTGTTGTGACAAGGTAGGGGTGGTATACAGAAGATATCCCTATTTGGTAAAAGACCAAGTCCATATTATGGCAAGAACAGCTCAAATAAGCAAATAGAAATGATAGTCCATCATTACTTTAAGACGTGAAGGTCAGTCAATACGGAACATTTCAAGAACTTTTACATTTTCTTCAAGTGCAGTCGCAAAAACTATAAAGTGCTATGATAAAACTGGCACCCCTGAGGACCTCCAAAGGAAAGGAAGACCCAGAGTTACCTCTGCTGCAGAGGATAAGTTCATTAGAGTTACCAGCCTCAGAAATTGCAGCCCAAATAAATGCTTCACAGAGTTCACGTAACAGACACATCTCAACATCAACTGTTCAGAGGAGAATGTGTGAATCAGGCCTTCATTGTCGAATTGTTTCAAAGAAACCACTACTAAAGGACACCAATAATAAGAAGAGACTTGCTTGGGTCAAGAAACATGAGCAATGGACATTAGACCTGTGGAAATTTGTCCTTTGGTCTGGAGTCCAAATTTGAGATTTTTGCTTCGAATCGCTGTGTCTTTGTGAGATGCGGTGGGGTGAACGGATGATGTCTGCATGTGTGGTTCCCACCGTAAAGCATGAAGGGAGGAGGTGTGATAGGTGTGGGGGTGCTTCTGCTAGCCCATTCTTATTAATGGTTAGATGTTGCTTTTATACATGTCTTACTACTGCGAATAGTAGTCTTTATTCTCACTCAATAAAACTCCTGGCTTATTTTTCAAATTGTATGTTCCACTTCTGAAATGTCAGCGCAAGAGTGAAGGTTTCTCGTGACAGAGAGTAACGGTTAACGTGAGATGTTAATTACTTGACAAGGCTACCTGTATTTGATCCATTGTTGATATTTTGCTGAACACTTAGATCTGGGTTTAATTTATTTTTGGGCAGTGAAATAAGGCTACTCAAGAGAAAAAACTCACCCAAATGTATAGCCCTGTTGGAAAATATAAATGTACTGTTTGAAAATGTGAAGATATCATTTAAAAAAAAAATAATAATAAATTTTAAAAAAAAAAAAAAAAAAAATGTGAATCACATTTTTATTTGGCGTACCCCGGACAGCATTGCGCGTACCCCTGGAGGAAAAGCATTCCTCGTGAAGCTGGCTGAGAGACTGCCAAGAGTGTGCAAAGCTATCATCAAGGCAAAGGGTGGCTACTTTGAAGAATATAAAATATATAAAATACTTTTTGATTCCATGTGGGTTATTTTATAGTTTTGATGTCTTCACTATTATTCTACAATGTAGAAAATAGTAAAAATATAGAAAAACTCTTGAATGAGTCCAAACTTTTGACAAGTACTGTATATACTGTATGCCTTGCAAAAGTATTCACCCCCTTGGCGTTTTTCCTATTTTGTTGCATTACAACCTGTAATTTAAGTTGATATTTATTTGGAATTCATGTAATGGACATACACAAAATAGTCTAAATTGGTGAAGTGAAATGAAAAAAATAACTTGTTTCAAAAAATGCTAAGAATTCAAAAAATGGAAAAGTGGTGTAATTATTATTACTACTTTGTCCATTGTAGAACAATAGTGAAGACAAAACAATGAAATAACAGTGCATTTGAAAAGTATTCAGACCCCCTTGACTTCTTCTGCAGGTCGATGTCCTCTTTGTAGGCTTTGACGTTGGCCAGGAAGAAGTCGTTGATCCACTCTCTGATGTTGTCCTGGAAGACGAACTCTAGCATCGCCACAGTCAGTTCCAGGAAGAAGATTAACCCGATCACATCAGAGAACTGGAAGAGAAAAACAAGTTAACTACATGTGGTGGGAGACTGATAGAGAAGCATCAGAGTCAGAGACAACAGACTCATATACAGGACAGTAGTGTTCTTTGGAGTACAGTTTGTTAGTGCTTTGCATGGGTATAAAAAAGCAGCATAAAGATAAAACAATTGCCTGCCCTAATGAATGAAGTATGTGGGGAATTAAGGAATCCCTCATTCATGGATTTCCACTCATTAAGATGAACACACCTTGTTATATAGTCATTGTATAGCCTGAGGCGTCATAGGAGCATGTCTGACTCGTGGATCACAAGCTGAGCCAACTATAATAATGGAGCTGTGAGTCGGGAAGCAGGTGCAGGTGAAACGTTTAATAAAACAACAAAACCAGGAACGACACAACTCCAAGTGGCTACACGCCGGTACACAAGAATAATACCAACTGGTGAGTGAACATAAGAGAGTGACATATAAAGGGGAGGACATGATGAAGGGAATGGAGTCCAGGTGTGAATCATAATGATTAACATGTGCGTGTAATGATGAGTGCCAGGTGTGCTTAATGATGAATCCCAGGACCGGTGGTTAGTATTCCGGCGACGTCGTACGCCGGAGGGGAGGAGCAGGAGAAGATGTGACACCACCAGGGAGGTGCTTGTAAGTAGGGCTGGCACAATTAAGGTATAATCATGTAATAGACTGTTATAGATGTAGACCATCTTGAAAATAGAACAAGTATTTGATACACTGCCGATTTTGCAGGTTTTCCTACTTACAAAGCATGTAGAGGTCTGTAATTTTTATCATATGTACACTTCAACTGTAAGAGACGGAATCTAAAACAAAAATCCAGAAAATCACATTGTATGATTTTTAAGTAATTAATATGCATTTTATTGCATGACATAAGTATTTGATCACCTACCAACCATAGGAATTCGGCTCTTCACCAGACCTGTTAGTTTTTCTTTTAAGAACCCTCCTGTTCTCCACTCATTACCTGTATTAACTGCACCTGTTTGAACTCGTTACCTGTATAAAAGACACCTGTCCACACACTCAATCAAAACAGACTCCAAACTCTCCACAATGGCCAAGACCAGAGAGCTGTGTAAGGACATCAGGGATAAAATTGTAGACCTGCACACAGGCTGGGATGGGCTACAGGACAATAGGCAAGCAGCTTGGTGAGAAGCAACAACTGTTAGCGCAATTTATTAGAAAAATCGAGAAGTTCAAGATGACGGTCAATCACCCTCGGTTGGAGCTCCATATGCAAGATCTCACCTCGTGGGGTGAGATCTTGATAATGAGGAATGATCAATGATCATGATCAATGATCATGAGGAAGGTGAGGATCAGCCCAGAACTACACAGCAGGACCTGGTCAATGACCCGAAAGAAGCTGGCCACACGTCTCAAAGAAAACCCTTAGTAACACACTACGCCGTCATGGTTAAAATCCTGCAGCGCACGCAAGGTTCCCTGCTCAAGGCAACGCATGTCCAGGGCCGTCTGAGTTTGCCCATGACCATCTGGATGATCCAGAGGGGGAATGGGAGAAGGTCATCTGGTCTGATGAGACAAAATAGAGCTTTTTGGTCTAAACTCCACTCGCCGTGTTTGGAGGAAGAAGAAGGATGAGTACAACCCCAAGAACACCATCCCAACCGTGAAGCATGGAGCTGGAAACATCATTCTTTGGGGATGCTTTTCTGCAAAGGGGACAGGACGACTGCACCGTATTGAGGGAGGATGGATGGGGCCATGTATCGCGAGATCTTGGCCAACAACCTCCTTCCCTCAGTAAAGAGCATTTCAGATGGGTCGTGGCTGGGTCTTCCAACATGACAACGACCCGAACACACACGCCAGGGCAACTAAGGAGTGGCTCCGTAAGAAGCATCTCAAGGTCCTGGAGTGGCCTAGCCAGTCTCCAGACCTGAACCCAATAGAAGATCTTTGGAGGGAGCTGAAAGTCCGTATTGCCCAGCGACAGCCCCGAAACCTGAAGGATCTGGAGAAGGTCTGTATGGAGGAGTGGCCAAAATCCTGCTGCAGTGTGTGCAAACCTGGTCAGAACTACAGGAAACGTATGATCCTTAATTGCAAATAAAGGTTTCTGTACCAAATATTAAGTTCTGCTTTTCTGATGTATCAATACTTATGTCATGCCAATAAAATGCTACTGAATTACTTAAAAATCATACAATGGGATTTTCTGGAATTTGTTTTAGATTCCGTCTCCTCACAGTTGAAGTGTCCTATGATAAACATGACAGACCTCTACATGCTTTGTAGTAGGTAAACCTGCAGAATCGGCAGTGTATCAAATACTTGTTCTCCACACTGTATATAATAATATATATATATAATATATATATATATATATATATATTATATATATATATATAATACTGTATATACACACACACAACCACTATGCATTCGTAAAGTATTTAGACCCCTTTACTTTTTCCACATTTTGTTACAATACAGCCTTATTCTAAAATGAATTAAATGTTTTTTCTCTCATCAATCTACACAGAGTACCCCATAATGAAAAAGCAAAAACTGGTTTGTAGAAATGTTTGCAAATTCATTCAGACCCTTTACTCAGTACTTTGTTAAAGCACATTTGGCAGTGATTA
The DNA here is from genome assembly GCF_002910315.2 of Salvelinus sp. IW2-2015. Classification (NCBI taxonomy): domain Eukaryota; kingdom Metazoa; phylum Chordata; class Actinopteri; order Salmoniformes; family Salmonidae; genus Salvelinus; species Salvelinus sp. IW2-2015. The sequence continues at coordinate 43,657,158 of NC_036858.1, forward strand.
CAACCTCAAGTCTTCTTGGGTATGACACTATAAGCTTGGCACACCTTTATTTGGGATGTTTCTCCCATTCTTCTGCAGGTCCTCTCAAGTTCTGTCAGGTTGGATGGGGAGCGTCGCTGCACAGCTATTTTCAGGTCTCTCCAGAAATGTTAGATCGGGTTCAAATCTGGGCTCTGGCTGGGCCGCTCAAGGACATTCAGAGACTTGTCCTGAAGTCACTCCTGCATTGGCTTGGCTATGTGCTTAGGGTTGTTGTCCTGTTCGAAGATTAACCTTCGCCTCAGACTGAGGTCCTGAGCGCTCTGAAGCAGGTTTTCATCAAGGATCTCTCTGTGCTTTGCTCCATTCATCTTTCCCTCGATCCTGACTAGTCTCCCAGTCCCTGCCGCTGAAAAACATACCCACAGAATGATGCTGCCACCACCATGCTTCACCGTAGGGATGGTGCCAGGTTTCCTCCAGACGTGATGCTTGGCATTCAGGCCAAAGAGTTCAGTCTTCATTTCATCTGTCACGTTCCTGACCTGTTTTCTGTTAGTTTGTGTATGTGTTAGCTGGTCAGGACGTGAGTTTGGGTGGGCAGTCTATGTTTTCTGTTTCTATGTTGGTTTAAGGGTGACCTGATATGGCTCTCAATTAGAGGCAGGTGGTTTTCATTTCCTCTGATTGAGAGCCATATTAAGGATGGTGTTTTCACACTTTTTGTTTGTGGGTGGTTGTCTTCCGTGTCTGTATGTTATTTCGTACCACACGGGACTGTTTCGGTGTGTATGTAGTCTGTTCCTGTTCGTGCCTTCTTCGTGTCTATGTAAGTTCTCATGTTTAGGTCAGTCTACGTCGTTTGTTATTTTGTATCATTTCAAGTGTAGTTCGTGTTCGTTTTTCGTCTTGTCAATAAATTCATTATGTATTCACAACCCGCTGCACCTTGGTTCAATCCCTGCTCCTCCTCTTCATCCGAAGAGGACAGCCGTTACATCATCAGACAAGAGAATCTTGTTTCTCATGGTCTGAGAGTTCTATAGGTGCCTTTAGGCAAACTCCAAGCGGGCTGCCATGTGCCTTTTACTGAGGAGTGGCTTCCGTCTGGCCACTCTACCATAAAGGCCTGATTGGTGGAGTGCTGCAGAGATGGTTGTCCTTCTGGAAGGCTCTCGCATCTCCACAGAGGAACTCTGGAGCTCTGTCAGAGTGACCATCGGGTTCTTGGTCACCTCCCCGACCAAGGCCTTTCTCCCCCGATTGCTCAGTTTGGCCGGGCAGCCGGCTCTAGGAAGAGACTTGGTGGTTCCAAACTTCTTCCATTTAAGAATGATGGAGGTCACTGTGTTCTTGGGGATCTTCAATGCTGCAGACATTTTTTGGTCCTCTTGCCCAGATCTGTGCCTCGACACAATCCTGTCTCGAAGATCTACGGACAATTCCTTCGACCTCATGGGTTGGTTTTCGCTCTGACATGCACTGTCAACTGTGGGACCTTATATAGACAGGTGTGTGCACTTCCAAAGCATGTCCAATCAATTGAGTTTACCGCAGATGGACTCCAATGAAGTTGTAGAAACATCTCTAGGATGTTCAATGGAAACAGGATGCACCTGAGCTCAATTTCGAGTCTGATAGCAAAGGGTCTTAATACTTATGTAAATAAGGTATTTCTGTTTTTTGCAAATGTTTCTTAAAAACCTGTTTTAGCATTTTCATTATGGGGTATTGTGTGTAGATTGAGGAAAATGTTTTTTTAATCCATTTTAGAATAAGGCTGTAACATAACAAAATGTGGAAAAAGTCAAGGGGCTGAATACTTTCCGAATGCACTGTACTTGTGCCCCTCAGATTTTTGGGGTACATGATGCCCATGTATGTATACAGTGCCTTGCAAAGGTATTCAGACTCCTTGGATTTCTTCAAGTTGTATTGTGTTACAAAGTGGTATTAAAATGGATTGAATTGTAATTTTCTGTCAACAATCTACCCAAAATACTCTGTAATTTTATAAATAAAAAATGCATTAATGAAATATAGTGATTGCATATGTATTCAGCCCCTTTGTTTTGGCAAGCCTAAATTCGTAAAGGAGTAAAATTTGTCTTATACAAATCACATAATATGTTACATGGACTCAAGTTGACATGATTTTTGAATGACTAATCCGTCCTTTGTCCCCAATACATGCATCTGCCAGGTCCCTCAGTCAAGTATTGAATTCCAAGCACAGATTCAACTACAAAGAAGGCCAATGATTTGGTAAATGGCTAACAATAACTAATCAGAAATTGAATATCTCTTTAAGCATGGCCAAGTTAATAATAATGCTGTGGATTATATATTAAACCACTCCGATACATTAAAGATATAGCCGTCTTTCTGAACTGAGCTGCAGGACAGGAATGAAACTGCTCAGGGAAGTTACCATTGGTGATTTTAAAACTGCTACAGAGTTCAATCTGGTAGAAAGCTAAGGATGGATCAACAACATTGTAGTGACTCCAGAATAATGACCTAAATGACAGTCAAATGAAGAATACAAATATACAAAATGAAAATATTCAAAAAATTGCATCTTGTATGCAACTAGGTAATATAGTAATACTGCATTCAAACACAGCAAAGGAATACATTTTTTGGCCTAAATACAAAGCCTTATGTTTGGGTCAAATCCAACACAAGACATCACTGAGTAATGGCTCTTTAATTTCAAGCATGGTGGTGGCGACATCATGGTATGGGTATGCTTGACATCGGCAAATAATTGGACGTTTTTCAGGATAAAAAGAAACAGGATGGAGCTAAGCACAGGCAAAATCTTATCTTTACACCAGAGATTGGGAGAGGAATTCACCTTTCAGCAGGACAATAACCTAGAACACAAGGCCAAATCTACACAATCCAGGTGTGCAAAGCTCTTATAGACTCACCTAAGAAGGCTCACAGATTTAATCAATGCCATTGGTGTTTCTAACATGTATTGACTCAGGGAGCTGAATACTTACGCAACAACTATTTTATTTAACAGTACATTTCTATTAATCTGTAAAAAAGTTTAATATTACTAGTATCTTCCACGTTGACAAAAAACAGGAACAAACACACACACGAACGAAAACGAAACAGTCCCGTGTGGTACAAACACTGACACAGGAACAATCACCCACAAACAAACAGTGAGAAACAGACTACCTTAATATGGTTCTCAATCAGAGGAAACGTAAAACACCTGCCCCTGATTGAGAACCATATCAGGCTAATGCAATGAACCCAAACATAGAAACACATAACATAGAATGCCCACCCAGCTCACGTCCTGACCAACTAAACAAAGACAAAACAAAGGAAACAAGGTCAGGAACGTGACACATACAAGGTTTACATTTGGGGAGGAATGGACTTCCACCCACTGCAGATGGAAGAAGTACCTTCATAGTTCCAACTTAACCCCTGAGCATAGGCACACATTTTATGGTAAATTCTATATCTTCGCTTCACCTATACTCCTATTATTTGAGCACAAACCCTATTTTAATTTGAATACTGAGGGAAAGTTGATTTGTAGCTAACACCATAAGACATTGTCCAAGCATGACAGTGGCACAGATAAAAGCAGGGCCTAGGAATGTTATAGCCTAGGTTTAGTTTTGTGGTTACAAAGTGTTACAAATGCCTATCTGTATACCTTTCTGTTAGGAGTAATATTTAATTTCATTCATAGCAACCCAAAAAACATGGGAGTTCAGTCTCTTCACAGAGCCTCCAATTATATTTTCTTACAGCATGCTTCATTCATCGTGTTGGGCAGTTGTGCACACAAGCACAAGGTTACTCCAGTTCATAGCCTGGGTGTGGCTGTTTGTGTTTATTAAGTGAATTAGGCCGGCATACAGTGCCTTCAGAAAGTATTCACACCACTTGACTTGTTACACATTTTGTTGTGTCACAGCCTGAATTTAAAATGTATTAAATTGAGGTTTTGTGTCACTGGCCTACAAACAATACCCCATAATTTTTTTCAACAAATGAATTAAAAATAAAAAGCTGAAATGTCTTCAGTCAATAAGTATTCAACCTCTTTATTATGGCACGCCTAAATAAGTTCAGGAGTAAAAATTTGCTTAACAAGTCACTTAATAAGTTGCAGTAATAGTGTTAAACATGATTTTTGAATGACTACCTCATCTCTGTACCCCACACATACAATTATCTTTAAGTTCCCTCAGTCGAGCAGTGAACTTAGAACATGGATTCAACCACAAACACCAATGCCTCGCAAAGAAGGGCACCTGTTTGTAGATGGTAAAATAAAAAAATGTAAAAGCAGACATTGAATATCCCTTTGAGCATAGCGAAGTTATAAATTAATCGCTGTGATAGGAGAAAACTGAGGATGGATCAACAACATTGTAGTTACTCCACAATACTACCCTCATCTATAAGTCTTTGCTAGGTAAAGCTCCGCCTTATCTCAGCTCACTGGTCACCATAGCAACACCCACCCGTAGCATGCGTTCCAGCAGGTCTATTTCACTGGTCATCCTCAAAGCCAACACCTCATTTGGCCGCCTTTCCTTACAGTTCTCTGCTGCCATTGACTGGAACGAATTGCAAAAATCCCTGAAGTTGGAGACTTACATCTTCCTCACTAACTTAAAGCATCGGTTGTCAGAGCAGCTTACCGATCGCTGCAGCTGTACACAGTCCATCTGTAAATAGCCCATCCAACCAACTACCTATCTCATCCCCATATTTGTTTTTTGTTTTTTTCTTGCTCTTTTGCACACCAGAATTCATATCAGTATTTATACCTGCACATCCTCATCTGCACATCGATCATTCCACTGTTAACTTATGGCTGAAGGGGCAGTATTGAGTAGCTTGGATGAAAGGTGCACAGAGGTGCCTATATTAAACGGCCTGCTCCTCATTCCCAGTTGCTAATATATGCATATTATTATTCATATTGGATAGAAAACACTCTGAAGTTTCTAAAACTGTTTGAATTATGTCTGTGAGTATAACAGAACTCACATGGCAGGCAAAAACCTGAGAAGTTCCACTTCCTGTTTGTATTTTTTCTGGGGGTGCCAATTTTCAACCAAGCTCTCATTGAAATCACAGCGAGATATTGATGAGTTTTCACTTCCTACGGCTTCCACTAGATGTCAACAGTCAATAGAACTTTGTCTGATGAATCTAATGTGAAGGGGGGCCGAAGGAGACAGGAATTAGTGAGCTCTGGCAGGAGGTGATCACGCATTGAACACACGCGTTCACGTGAGAGTCAGCTCCGTTCCTTCGGTCAACTGAAGTCGATGAAATTCTCCGGTTGGAACGTTATTCAAGATGTATGTTAACAACATTCTAAAGATTGATTCAGTACATCGTTTGACATGTTTCTACTGACTGTAACGGAACTTTTGGACATTTCGTCACGTTATAGTGGACGGTAGTGGACACGCTTTGGGTTTGGCGTTTGGTAAACATGTCCAAAGTAGCTAATTTGACATAAATAATAGACATTAACGAACAAATCAAGCATTTATTGTGGACCTGGGATTCCTAGGACTGCATTCTGATGAATTCATCAAAGGTAAGGAAACATTTATCATGTATTATCTGGTTTCTGTTGAGTCCAACATGGCGGCTAATTTGGCTATTGTTCTGAGCTCCGTCTCAGATTATTGCATGGTTTATTTTTCCGTAAGGTTTTTTAAATATCTGACACAGCGGTTGCATTAAGGAGAGGTATATCTATAATTCCATGTGTATAACTTGTATTATCATCTACATTTATGATGAGTATTTCTGTTGAAACGATGTGGCTATGCAAAGTCACTTGATGTTTTTGCAACTAGTGAATCTAACGCGTCAATGAAAACTCAGATTTTTTGATATAAATATGAACTTATCAAACAAAACATGCATGTATTGTGTAACATGAAGTCCTATGAGTGTCATCTGATGAAAATAATCAAAGGTTAGTGATTCATTTTCTCTATTTCTGCTTTTTGTGAAAGCTATATTTCGCTTGAAAAATGGCTGTGCTGATTGTGGTTTTGTGGTGACCTAACATAATCGTTTTTAGTGCTTTCGCTGAAAAACATATTTGAAATCGGACACTTTGGTGGGATTAATAACAAGATTACCTTTAAAATGATATAAAACAAATCTATGTTTGAGGAATTTTAATTATGAGATTTCTGCTTTTTGAATTTGGCGCCCTGCACTTTCACTCGCTGTAGTCATAAAAGGTTAATTGCTAAATTGTAATTACTTCACCACTATGGCCTATTTATTGCCTTACCTCCTTACTTCATTTGCACACACTGTATACAGATTTTCTATTGTGTTATTGACTGTATGTTTGTTTAGCCCATGAGTAACTCTGTGTTTTTTTTGTCGCACTGCTTTGCTTTATCTTGGCCAGGTCGCAGTTGTAAATGAGAACTTGTTCTCAACTGGCCTACCTGGTTAAATAAAGGTGAAATAAAAATAAATAACTGACAGAGTGAAAAGAAGGAAGCTTGTACAGAATAAAAACATTCCAAAACATGTATCCTGTTTGCAATAAGGTGCTAAAGTAAAACTGTAAAAAACGTGGCAAAGAAATGTACTTTATGTCCTGAATACAAAACATTTTGTTCGTGGCAAATCCAACACAACACACTTCAGTGTGCCACACTTCATATTTTCAAGCATGGTGGTGGCTGCATCATGTTATGGGTATGCTTGCCATTGGCAAGATCTTGGGAGTTTTTTTTGATAAAAATTAATGGAATAGAGCTAAGCGTAGGCAACATCCTAGAGGAAAACCTGGTTCTCTGCTTTCCAACAAACAGTGGGAGACAAATTCACCTTTCAGCAGGACAATAACCAACTGGAGTTGCCTACCAAGATGACAGTGAATGTTCCTGAGTCGCCTAGTTACAGTTTTGACTTAAATCAGCTTGAAAATCCTGTAGGCTACAGAAAAGGGCACATACTCTTTTTACCATATGATATATCTGCTACATGATCTGTATGTTAGATTTTTTTGGGGTGACAGAACATTGGTGGAGCGCTACAGCCTCTCCAACAGCACACTGGAGAGGCATGCTGGGAATGGACAAGCAAAATATTTTGTGCCCCTGCCTTTGACAAAGTGGGCATTGTTTACCAAATAGCGACATCAACGCTCACCTAAGAAGCACATATGCCACTGGTTGAGAGAAATTGTTTTTGGGCAGAATTATGTGAGATTTTGTGTTTTTGTTGGAGGTGCGTCTTGGTCAGTTTAGCTCAGAAAATGCCGCCCTCGTCAATCTGCCGCCATAGTCGAGCAGTGAATTTCAAACAAGGATTCAACCACAAACACCGATGACTCGCAAAGAAGGGCACCTATTGGTAGATGGTTAAAAAAAAAAGAAAAATAGCAGACAATGAATATCCTTTTGAGCATGGTGGTTATTAATTAATCGCTGTGATAGGAAAAAACTGCTTAATGACTAGGCCGGCCGTGTAAACAACCAATTTGACTGAGCTGGAATATTTATTTATTTTTGTATTGACTTAGGAGTGTAAAATACTTATGTAAAGGAGATATTTTTGTATTTCATTGTCAATACGTTTGCAAATATTTCTAAAAACATGTTTTCACTTTCTCATTATGGGGTATTGTGTGTAGATGGGTGAGACATTATATTTAATCCATTTTGATTTCAAGCTGTAACACAAGAATATGTGAAATAAATCAAGGGGTATGAATATTTCTGAAGGAACTGTATTATGTATTGTACGTGCTGGTTTTTATTCTCACAGCACAAAGAAGCTTGTTGGTCAAGAATAAGTAATGAAGAGTTGCTTTTAATTATGCAAATATAGAAACAGACTGAGAAGTATTCTAATTAACCTAGATCATTTCAGTGACATTTCTGGGGGAAACAATAAAAGAGTGTACAATAGAATAAAGATGTCAGTTAATTTATTGCCCGTATTACCTGTCCTTTCTGTAGGAGAGTAATGCCTACTCAGACTTGCCGCATGCAAATCTAGTCCATGGGTCTTAGAAAGAGACAGAGCTGAGCCCAGAAGAGAACCTGTGGTACTTCTTCATTTCTTTGTGAGTCACTATGGTCAACAACTCTTGTGATTCCCGGTCAACAAGCATCTGTAGATGGACTCATGTCAGACCGATCTTGTCTGTTCTCCAGCTAAACCTCAAAAAGTAATCCATGAAAATGAGACGGCGGTGAAGTTTTCTAATGAATGCCAGCATTTATTAGATCACATCTACTTGGACTACTATAGATCCTGAACCCGACTCAGTCAAGTTCCATTATGCTATACATTGTCCTCAGTAAATCAGCATTTTTTGGAAAACAGCTACACCTGCTGAATTATTGCAGATATTACTGATATACTGTAGGCTTATGCAGACTCTAGTACAATGCACTTTCCAAAATGTTGAATACGATTCATAAAGAGTGTGATGCCACAGCAACTTTTCTAATGCAATACATTTCTAATGTGTTTTTTATGCAAAATATCTCACACTATTGTATGAATGCCTAATAAGAAACCACCACATGGTTGAGGCAGATCGCTAATAGTGATTTATTTCTGTATTCCCATCAGCCCATTCATTGTAGCAGAAGTGCAATTCATCAATACACATATCCTGGACACATTTGTAACCCCAGTCACACAAAGGTCATGCTCACAATGGTGTTGGAGACAATAATATTATTCAATGGAGGGTCATAACTCTTTTCAAGGTCATGACTTTTCCATGGAACTGCAAGGGCACGTCAGGAGATCAACACAAGAGCATATTCTCTCATGACCCCAAACTCACATTGGAATTTTATTCAACGTATCCGCTACTGTTTTGTATCCTCATGAGTTCAGTGGAAGATAATTATAGTGGTCAGCAGATCATTTTGGCAAATCTTACTTAACTGTCAAGAATCTTACACTTTAGTTACAATTAGAGATTGCACATACTGCACTCAACCCTTCAAATAGTTAGTCAGTGCATAATAGTGCAGAATGATGTGTGGATAGTACAATGCCAGCAGATGGCGGCAAACTCCAGATATGATGAGAAGTCATAATTTCATTATCAGCTGATAGTGTAGCCTAAACTACTAGATATATTGCAATATGTATCGTATATATACAATATATATGTGCCAATAGCCAATATGTCTGGCTGTGAGAAAGCTTAATGGAACTGACCTGTCTTTTTTTTGTTGCATTATACCCTTGCAGAGTGTGTGTGCTGTCTCTTATACACATCTAGATGTGTATAAGAGACAGGTATAGACCCTTGCAGTGTGTCTACAGAAGGACATCTACAGCACCCAGTGCCACAGGCAGGCAAATAAGATCATCAAGGAGCTCAACCACCTGAGGCACGGCCTATTCACCCCACTACCATCTAGAAGGCAGAGACGGTACAGGTGAATTAAAGCTGGGACAGAGAGACTGATAAACATCTTCTATCTCCAGGCCATCAGACTGTTAAACAGTCATGATTAGCCGGCCTTTGCCCAGTACTCTGCCCTAAACCTTAGACACTGTCACTATCTGGCTAACACCAGGTACTCTATCCTGCACATTAGAGACTGCCCTATGTACACAGAGTCACTGAACACTGGTCACTTGAATAATGTTTACATACTGTTTTACCCACTTTATATGTATATATTGTATTTTAGTCATGACTCATCCTATATACAGTGCATTCCGAGAGTATTCAGATCCCTTGACTTTATCCACATTTTGTTGCATTACAGCCTTATTCTAAAATGGATTGAGTTAAATAGAAACCTCATCAATCTACACACAATACCCCATAATGACAAAGTGAAAACAAGTTTATGAAATGTTTGCAAATGTATTAAAAATAAAAAACCTTATTTACATATGTATTCAGACCCTTTGCTATGAAACTCAAAATTAAGCTCAGGTGTATCCTGTTTCCATTGAACATCCTTGAGATGTTTCTACAACTTGATTGGAGTCCACCTGTGGTAAATTTAATTGATTGATCATGATTTGGAAAGGCACACACCTGTCTATATAAGGTCCCACAGTTTACAGTGCATGTCAGAGCAAAAACCAAGCCATGAGATCGAAGGAATTGTCTGTAGAGCTCCGAGACAGGATTGTGTCGAGGCACAGATCTGGGGAAAGGACCAAAACATGTCTGCAGCATTGAAGGTCCCCAAGAACACTGTGACATCCATCATTCTTAAATGGAAGAAGTTTGGAACCACCAAGTCTCTTCCTAGAGCTGGCTGCCCGGCCAAACTGAGCAATCGGGGGAGAAAGGCCTTTGTCAGGGAGGTGACCAAGAACCCGATGGTCACTCTGACAGAGGTTCAGAGTTCCTCTGTGGAGATGGGAGAGCCTTCCAGAAGTACAACCATCTCTGGAGCACTCCACCAATCAGGCCTTTATGGTAGAGTGGCCAGACGGAAGCCACTCCTCAGTAAAAGGCAGATGACAGCCCACTTGGAGTTTGCCTAAAGACACCTATAGGACTCTCAGACCATGAGAAACAAGATTCTCTGGCCTGATGAAACCAAGATTGAAATCTTTAGCCTGAGTGCCAAGCGTCACGTCTGGAGTAGACCTGGCACCATCCCTGTGGTGAAACATGGTGGGCTGTTTTTCGGTGGCTTGGACTGGGAGACTAGTCAGGATCGAGGGAAAGATGAACGGAGCAAAGTACACAGAGATCCTTGATGAAAACCCGCTCCAGAGCACTCAGGACTTCAGACTGGGGAGAAGGTTCACCTTCCAATGGGACAGCAACCCTAAGCACACAACCAAGACAATGCAGGAGTGGCTTCGGGACAAGTCTCTGAATGCCCTTGAGTGACCCAGCCAGAGCCCGGACTTGAACCCAATCAAACATCTCTGGAGAGCCCTGAAATAGCTGTGAGCGACACTCCCCATGCAACCTGACAGAGCTTGAGAGGATCTTCAGAGAAGAATGGGAGAATCTCCCCAAATACAGGTGTACCAAGCGTGTAGCATCATACCACAAAAGACTCGAGGCTGTAATCGCTGCCAAAGGTGCTTCAACAAAGTACTGAGTAAAGGGTCTGAATACTTATGTAAATGTGATATTTAGCAAAAATGTCTAAAAATCTTTTATTGCTTTGTCATTATGGGTTATTGTGTGCAGATTGATGACGGGGAAAAACAATTTAATCGATTGTAAAATAAGGCTGTAACGTAACAAAATATGAAAAAAAATCAAGGGGTCTGAATACTTTCTGAATGTACTGTAAATCCTGCTTTACATACCTTTTCTATTCACATACTGTCCATACACACTATTCTCATACATACATATTTATATTCCGGACTCTGGTCAGGACTCTATCCATTTTGTCATGGGGTTTTGTAAAGTACTGTGTATTTATATACTGGACATTGCTCACATATCTACTGCTGTGCATATCATTCATTCTTCTCATCTGGCGTAGGCTACATACATACAGTTGAAGTCTGAAGTTTACATACACCTTAGCCAAATATATTTATACTCAGTTTTTCACAATTCCTGACATTTAATCCTAATAAAAATTCCCTGTCTTAGGTCAGTTAGGATCACCACTTTAGTTTAAGAATGTGAAATGTCAGAATTAATAGTAGAGAGAATTATTTATTTCAGCTTTTATTCCTTTCATCACATTCCCAGCGGGTCAGATGTTGACATACACTCAATTAGTATTTGTTAGCATTGCCTTTAAATTATTTAACTTGGGTCAAACGTCTCGGGTAGCCTTCCACAAGCTTCACACAATAAGTTGGGTGAATTTTGGCCCATTCCTAGTGACAAAGCTGGTGTAACTGAGTCAGGTTTGTAGGCCTCCTTGCTCGTACACGCCTTTTCAGTTCTGCCCACACATTTTCTATGGGATTGAGGTCAGGGCTTTGTGATGGCCACTCCAATACCTTGACATTGTTGTCCTTAAGCCGTTTTGCCACAACTTTAGAAGTATGCTTGAGATCATTGTCCATTTGGAAGACCCAAGCTTTAACTTCCTGACTGATGTCTTGAGATGTTGCTTCAATATATCCACATAATTTTCCTCCCTCGTGATGCCATCTATTTTGTGAAGTGCACCAGTCCCTCCTGCAGCAAAGCACCCCCACAACATGATGCTGCCACCCCCGTGCTTCACGGTTTGATGATGTTCTTCGGCTTGCAAGCCTCCTCCTTTTTCCTCCAAACATAATGATTGTCATTATGGCCAAAAAGTTATACTTTTGTTTCATCAGACCAGAGGACATTTCTCCAAAAAGTATAATCTTTGTCCCCATGTGCAGTTGAAAATCGTAGTCTGGCTTTTTTATGGCGGTTTTGGAGCAGTGGCTGCTTCCTTGTGTAACCGATGTGAAATGGTTAGCTAGTTAGCGGGGTGCGTGCTAATAGCGTTTCAATCGGTGACGTCACTTGCTCTGAGACCTTGAAGTAGTTGTTCCCCTTGCTCTGCAAGGGCCGCTGCTTTTGTGGAGCGATGGTTAACAATGCTTCGTGGGAGGCAGTTGTTGATGTGTGCAGAGGGTCCCTGGTTCGAGCCCAGGTAGGGGCGAGGAGAGGGACGGAAGCTATACTGTTACACTTGCTGAGCAGCCTTTCAGGTTATGTCGATATAGGACTTGTTTTACTGTGGATATAGATACTTTTGTACCGGTTTCCTCCAGCATCTTCACACTGTTTGCTGTTGTTCTGGGATTGATTTTCACTTTTCGCACCAAAGTACGTTCATCTCTAGGAGACAGAATGCGTCTCCTTCCTGAGCGGTATGACGGCTGCGTGGTCCCATAGTGTTTATACTTGCGCACTATTGTTTGTACAGATGAACGTGGTACCTTCAGGCTTTTGGAAATTGCTCCCAAGGATGAACCAGACTTGTGGAGGTCTACCATTTGGACCATTTGTGGAGGTCTTGGCTGATTTCTTTTGATTTTCCCATGATGTCAAGCAAAGAGGCACTAAGTTTGAAGGTAGGCCTTAAAATACATCCACAGGTACACCTCCAATTGACTCAATTGATGTAAATTAGCCTATCAGCAGCTTCTATAATCATGACATAATTTTCTGAAATTTTCCAAGTGGTTTAAAGGCACAGTCAATTTAGTGTATGTAAACTTCTGACCCACTGGAATTGTGATAGTGATTTATAAGTGAAATAATCTGTCTGTAAACAATTGTTGGAAAAATTACTTGTGTCATGCACAACGTAGATATCCTAACCGACTTGCCAAAACTACAGTTTGTCAACAAGACATTTGTGGAGTGGTTGAAAAACGAGTTTTAATGACTCCAACCTAAGCGTATGTAAACTTCCGACTTCAACTGTATATATTGCATTTGGATTGCTGTGCTATTTGGCTTGTTAATTGGATTCGTTGAACATATCTTGATTTCAGTGTTATTTATTATTATTTTAAAATAATTGTTCTACTTGTTTGACATTTTACAGCATTTTTAGGCGCTAGTAACATAACCATTACGCTGCACCCGCTATAACATCTGCTAAACTGTGAAAATGACAAATAAACTATGATGTATCAGTGTCATAAATTGACCATATTAATTTGTGATGTGTCCATCTTTGAGTGTTTTTTTGATTTCCATAAAGTTGATTTGTTGAGTTTTCATAGCTAAGTGCTAGCTAAAGTTGATTTGTTGAGTTTGCATAGCTATGTTGCTAGCTAAGTGATAGCATTATGAACATGTAACAAATAACGTTATATTATTACCTAATCAAATATCAATTAAAGTTCTAACGTGTAACCTTTTGGTAACACGAAAACAAAAACAGGAGAAACGTGGGCGTGGCCTGCTGCCCTTACAGGAAGTGGAGTAAAAAAGTCTCCAAAGAGTTTTCGAAACTCAATCAAGATATATATTTTGTCAACGGGCAGTGCAGCGCTAAACAAAGCCGCGGTGAGTTGTTGATAATGGGAAAGTTGATAGGTAGCAGCGATTAAAATAAATATAAAAACTTTGTTTTTGTAACGTAGATACTTTATCTATTTTGAAAATGTGAAGTTTGACGAATATTTCGTTTTTTGAGCAAGATAGCTAAGTTAGCCAGTTAAACGAACACTGTCTTAATCGCTACGCTAGCTAGCCACGAAGCTAACATTGAGTCCTAATCTTTGACTAACGTTAGCTAATTTCGCTAACTAGTGAATGAATGGCTTCTGTTTACAAGCATATATTTATTTTCCGGATAGCCACTATGGCTAGTACTTAGTTAAGTTAGCTGTGTTTCCATCTGTATCATAGCTAGCTGGCTATCACTAGATACTATCTAGCCACAGTATAAATGAATTGTGTTGACCAACTAACGTTAGCCAGGTAACGAATCCGTTAGTAAACTGTCTAACGTTAGCTAACTACAGTAATGTTAACTCTGCTAGTAGCTATTGTTATCTAGCTGTTGGTGTTCTGACAGTGTGCAGCAAATCGAATGATGGTTAGCTAGCAGGCTAACTGTTAGCTGGCCAAACTACCGTTTGTTAGCTAACTAGTTATCTGGCTTTTTCTGGCCAACAACAGTCAGTTGTAGCTACCATTTCATTCTTTGATTCAGTGTTTCAGATGAGTTAGCTAACGTTAGCTAGTGAGCGAACTATGTTGCTAGCTAAGTGATTGTGAACATGTAGCTGGGTAAACAAATAACGTTAGATAATTATCTAGCTAGTAGGTCAACCTTTAACATCTTGTTCCATCTGTGTGCTAACTGTCATCGTCTCGCTCCTGTTTCCCAACACAGGGGAAAATATGCACTACTATCGTTATGAAAATGCAGAAGTCAGTTTCTGTTACAAGTACCTCATGTTCAGCTACAACATCATATTTTGGGTAAGTAGCACAAGCAGTAGGTAGCCCTGTAAACCATGAGTAATACAGACATGTTGTGACACCCCGTTGTCTCATTTGGTGCTATGTTATGAATGTAGTTATGCATATGCTGTATAGTTGGCCTGAGTTAGCCTAGCGGACTAAACTCCACTCGATGGTGAAGGAAGTTTATGATGAACTTTACCAAGAGAGTGGAGCAGAGACCAGACTTTGTGGAATCTAGCTCAGACTACATCGATTTGCCCAATACTTTAAAAAAGGTAAATCCTGAAATGCCTACATTGTTCCAATGTTTCACCTCTAGTTGCGTGCCTTTCTTTTATTGCTGAAATTCATACCTTTTCAATAAACAATCAAATACAGCCACTGACTTTTTGCTCGTTTCTGTTTCTCGAAGATGGCTACTTCCATCAATTGAATCTCTGATGTTTGTAAATTACATTTTGGCTATTAAACAGGGGTTGCCAACCATTTCTAGCATGAGAGCTACTTATAATAAATTAAACATGTTGTGAGCTTCTCATCTCGCCTGCAATTCTTCCCCGGGTCCTTAGTGTACAAGAGAAAGTAGTACACTACTTGTTTTGTTTTTTACTCTAAAATGTACAATTGTTCATAGATAAACAACAAAATTGGATGTCCTGAGTCAATGAGAAGACCATTTTTTTAGGGGGGGGGGGGTGGTGTATGGAAGAAAATGAACAAATATAAAAATATTGTAATTCCCCTTTTATTGCACCTGACCCTTTACTTGCACATCTAGTGAGGTGAGGAATGTGCCATCCTAATGTGCTGGTCTAGCCATAGTTCTCTACTGCTGCTGCTCATTTCATGGCAAAGTAAGCAAATAATAGATACAAATGTTATAATTAAGCAATACGGCCCGATGGGGTGTGGTATATAGCCTATATACCACGGCTAAGGGCTGTTCTTAAGCACGACACAACCCCCGAGGAGCCTTATTCTATTATAAACTGGTTACCAGCATAATTAGAGCAATAAAAAATAAATGTTTTGTCAATACCCATGGTATACAGTCTGATATACCACGGCTTTCAACCGATCATCATTCAGCGCTCGAACAACCCAGTTTATAATTACTCATAGTATACTTCTGCCATGTACACCTACTTTGCAGTTAACATTTAATTGAGACGGTTTTGGGGAAAGTATTTCTGTCAACCCACAAGACCGTTATCACATCAACTGGCTAAACACAAAGTGATAGACAAACGTGCGCACCACTCAGACAGACGGGCAATGTTGCTGGAAATTAATTGGCAGATATTGTTAAGTTTGGCTTTTTAAGCCAATAGTCGCTAACCAGGGTTGTGATAATTAAGCAATAACGCCCGAGGTGTGGTATGTTGGCCATATACCACAAACCCCCGGCGTGCCTTATTGCTATTATAAACTGGTTACCAATGTAATTAGAGCAGTAAAAATACATGTTTTGTCATACCCATGATATACGGTCTGATATAGCACAGCTGTCAGCATTCAGGGTTTGAACCACACAGTTTATAATGTTGTGTTGATTAGACAGTAGCGGGTAGCTTACACTATCTGATACTTGTTAGATTGCAGTGGAACACTTGAAAATATAATGTACTTTCAGAATTGTTTGCCGAGCTACTCATAGGTGGGCTGTGAGCTACTGGTAGCTCGCGATCGACCTCTTGTAGACCCCTGCTATAAAATGATTGTAATATGTAAAATAAAAGTATATTTTTATGATTTCTCTCTCGTTATTTCTCAGTATCTCTGGATAGAAAATGCGGCAAGTCAATAAAGTAATGTGCCAAATTTTGGGTTTGGACACCTGTAATGATCTGCAAGATTCGATTGGTCGGCACACCATCTGTAGATTGTGTGATTTGATTGGACAATGAGTATTTGGAGCACTAGGCTTACGTCATCGGATAATCAATTGACACATGCACGTTCGCGCTAAATTGCCATCTTTGAGAAACAGACATGAGCAAAACGTCGGTGGTTGTATTTTATTAACATTTATTGAAAAAGTATGGATTTCAGCAAACAACACCCGCAACTACAAAGGACAAACATAGGTACACGGTAGGCGTTTCATGATAACAATTTTTTTTAAGTATTGCCCGTGAGTGAATTGTTGTAGTCTGAGCTAGATTCCAAAAAGCCTGATCTCTGCTCCACTCTGTTGGTGAAGTAAATCATAAACTTCCTTGACCTTGGAGTTTAGTTTGGTAGTCAGCCATTAGCAGTAAATCAGATACTCAAGAATACTGCAACTTTAAAGCCAGGCGTACATTACATGATTTTGACCCCGAATTAGCTGTCCCAAACAAGTTTTTGAGATTGGAGACAAAATCATCATGTTGTTGCCTACGCGGGGTGCGTGGCTGTCACCGACGCAATCTGAGGGCTATCGATCCCGTCTTTGGGCCGTCCCAGACGTTCCCATATTTTCAAACACATTTTATCAGCACAAATCTGCAGTGCTCTTGTAGTGAGATGTGCAACGGCAGGTTTTGAGAACGCTGATCAGCAATGAGAGCTTGCCAGAGAAGAAGCCAGTGAGATGATGATGTATCGCCACACCCAGAATGTGTAGACTGTCGAGCCAGAGCGATTACTACTAGTATGTGTTTGTACTTGTCTTTAACCAAAGCCAGTGTCAACTCATTCAACTCTGTATGGCAAGTGTGAATTTCTGATTTGAATGTGTTTGTGGCTCCTTTTAGCCACCGCTTGTTCCAGCTACGTTTACAATCTAATCACTCATTGTTTTCAGAAGACAGCATGGTATCGAGAATCCTCACGACCAAGTGAAGAATCTTGTAGTGTGTGACCCCCAGTCTGTGCCACATCGTTTAGTGTGCGCACCACTACGTTGGCAAGACAACAAAAAAAACTACAAGAAAGACATTTGTTTAATGTGAGGCTCAGCGATGTTAGGATTTTGAAAGTCGTGTAGTTTACGCCCGGCATGAGGTGGAGCATATGGCAGTCCCTCCAGGATTCTGTAATCACAACATATTTAGCAAAATCAATAATTTCCTGCATATTATACGAGGGCTTGCAGATTTGACCAATCACTGCACTATTTCTGTCAGTCAAATCATCACAATATTATTGCATAAAACTGACCCATCACCGCAGTACAAAAATGGGGCTTGAAATTTCAACCAATCACTGCACACTTTATCAAATATCACAAAATTCCAGCAAAATCCTGGAGGGACTAATATGGTGTTCTTTTAAGGCAAGAATGTCTGGGAAGCCCATGTAGAGAACATATTGATTTACTAAAACCATTTTCCACCTTTGATGGCAGCCCCTGCCGGCTGACCTGGTGCCCCCTGCTGCTATCTTTCTACACAGAGCCCTTTTTCAATAGCCATTCCCTCTGATAACATCCTCCACTGGTAACAGCCTCTTTCTGTTTATTTCTAAATTAAAGAAGTGTGAGCATTTTTTTTGTTACTTTAGCCTACATCTCCAATGTCCTTCCAACATCGAGTTGAGAAATAACCTTCAGAGCCCCTACTTCCTGTTTTAGCGCGTGAACAGGAGACTCACTAAGATATTTGCTAGCTTCTTCTCTTGGTCTGTGTCAACAGGAAATGTAGAAACGCTTCTGTTTTGGATTTTGGTTAAGCTCGTTAATTCATCTCTTGATAGGGCAGTTGTATTCTGAGTTCAAAGATACGCAATAACCACTTATGACCCATCTCTCCCTGTTTTTTTTTTTGTTGCGATTTCTTGAGAATTTTGGTGTCCGTTGAAATTAGACATTGTCAGTGTTTTCGTTATTAGCAAGCTCCCTCTTTTATACCTAGTAATGCTTCAATATTATTTAGTGGCAGAGTTTTCCCTAATGCCTATGTGAAAATGTAAAAAATAAAAGTAAACAACTGAACACACCAGAAAAAAAGTTGGTCTGCTTCCTTCCTCAGCTGGCTGGAGCAGCATTCATCGCCATTGGGTTCTGGGCCTGGAGTGAGAAGGTGAGGGAGCAGCTTCTCCCATTGTTCTGTAAATGTTTCACCACCGTACAGACAGCTTATCTCTACTCATTGACTCTAATTGTGTTTGTGCCAGACCTTCAGCCCACAGACTTGTCATCACTGTCATCACATCTTTTAAAACATTCACAACCATCAAATTCACAGTTAATTTCCCCTATTGTTACACACAGCTTGAAGCTGATAACACATTTTAATCAATTTCTGTTCTGTAGGGTTGAACCGCTACATTAGAGGTTATTCAAATGCGTATTAGAGATATTAATGTTACTGGATAACACGCCAGCTTTTAATCAGATACGCCATGTAATTTAGTCAATGTATTAAATAATTGAATTCTTTATAATGTGCCATTCATTATTCTCGGAATGACTGTATACTTGCATGTTGATGCTTTGCTTGAAATGGTCTCAGCCTCTCATCCATGTCTGAAAGGTCATACAGTATTTTATGTAATTCACCCGTCGTCCTGTGTTGCCATGCACAATACCCTGGGGATCTGTTAGCTCAACGGTTAACTCAACTGTTCTCACTCCTGTAGGGAGTACTGTTGGACCTGACACAGGTAACACGGCTGCATGGCTTTGACCCTGTGTGGCTGGTGCTGTTGGTGGGAGCGATCACCTTCATCCTGGGCTTTGCAGGATGTGTAGGAGCACTCAGGGAGAACATATGCCTCCTCAAGTTTGTGAGTACTGCACCACCACAACAATACTCTTTATATTTCTCTTGCTCTTTCTCTCTCTCTTGGGGGTCTCATAGAATACTGGTACACATTTTAGCTGCTCTTTCAAGTGGGGCTGTGACTGTCATTGGTCAGCCAAATGACCGAGGTCACTGTAATAACCGTTTGAGTAGAAAAAAGTAATCATTCTCTCCTCTTGACTGCATGTGCTGTCGTAGAAATATCATGAATAGAAGGTGCGTCCCCATTCAAGCGTGATGGTATATGGGGTGGACTGGTGGCCATTGCGAGTTTACCCATAGTTGCAAGGCAGGAAGTATACCCATCAATATGTTGTGGTTTGTTGATTCAACTCAAGTGACTTTACAAAAAATGTATTCCAAATTATGAGCCACATAAGTTAACATCATACATTCTACTTTACTATGGAAGTTATTGCATGAATATACCAGGCAACCATTTTTGAGTTCATGAAATTACCGGTCAAATTGCCAGGGTTAGAAGTTCCAAGCACGTTTTATTCATTCTATTTTTCTGTGCTGCTGGTGCAGGGAGGGGGGCATTACCTAGGCAACACCTTGCTTGTTTTAGCAAGAAGCAATAAAGTTTCATCACGTTAAGCGTCCATGTTACCACAGAAACTGACTCTTCAGTCAGCTGTTCGTTTCACAAAAATATTTTATATATATACAGTATCAGTCAAAAGTTTGGACACCTACTCACTCAAGGGTTTTTCGTATATATATTTTTTACTATTTTCTACATTGTAGAATAGTAGTGACGACATCAACTATGAAATAACACATGGAATCATGTAGTAACCAAAAAAGTGTTAATAAAATCAAAATATGTTATTTGAGATTCTTCAAATAGCCACCCTTTGCCTCAATGACAGCTTTGCACTCTTTGCATTCTCTCATGAGGTAGTCACCTGGAAAGCATTAATAGGTGTGCCTTGTTAAAAGTTAATTTGTGGAATGTCTTTCCTTCTTAATGCGTTTGAGCCAATCGGTTGCGTTGTGACAAGGTAGGGGGTATACAGAAGATAGCCCTATTTGGTAAAAGACCATATATATATATATATTAGCAAGAACAGCTCAAAGAAGCAAAGAGAAACGACAGTCCATTACTTTGTAAAACATGAAGGTCAGTCAGTACGGAACATTTCAAGAATGTTGAAAGTTTCTTCAAAGCAGTCACAAAAAAACATCAAGCGCTATGATGAAACTGGCTCTCATGAGGACCGCCACAGGAAAGGAAGATCCAGAATTACCTCTGCTGCATAGGATAAATTCATTAGTTACCAGCCTCAGAAATTGCAGCCCAAATAAATGCTTCAGAGTTCAAGTAACAGACACATCTCAACATAATCTGTTCAGAGGAGATTGTGTGAATCAAGCCTTCACGGTCGAATTGCTGCAAGGAAACAACTGCTAAAGGACACCAATAATAAGAAGAGACTTGCTTGGGCCAAGAAACACGAGCAGTGGACTTTAGACTGGTGGGAATTTTTGTCTGGGGTCCAAATTTGAGATTTTTGGTTCCAACTACCGTGATGATATCCGCATGTGTATTTCCCATGCGAAGCATATTTTAGATTTTTCAAAGTAGCCACCCTWTGCCTTGATGACAGCTTTGCACACTCTTGGCATTCTCTCAACCAGCTTCATGAGGAATGCTTTTCCAACAGTCTTGAAGGAGTTCCCACATGCTGAGCACTTGTTGGCTGCTTTTCCTTCACTCTGCGGTCCAACTCATCCCAAACCATCTCAATTGGGTTGAGGTCGGGTGATTGTGGAGGCCAGGTCATCTAATGCAGCACTCCATAACTCTCCTTTGTCAAATAGCCCTTACACAGCCTGGAGGTGTGTTTAGGACATTATTATGTTGAAAAATAAATGATAGTCTAAGCGCACACTAGATGGGATGGCGTTTCTCTGCAGAATGCTGTGGTAGCCATGCTGGTTAAGTGTGCCTTGAATTCAAATAATCACAGACAGTGTCACCAGCAAAGCACCATTACACCCACCATGCTTCACGGTGGGAACCACACACGCAGAGATCGTCCGTTCAACTACTCTGCGTCTCACAAAGACACGGCGGTTGGAACCAAAAATCTCCAATTTGGACTCATCAGACCAAAGGACAGATTTACACCAGTCTAATGTCCATTGCTTGTTTCTTGGCCCAAGCAAGTCTCTTCTTCTTATCGGTGTCCTTTAGTAGTGGTTTCTTTGCAGCAATTCAATTATGAAGGCCTGATTTACGTAGTCTCTTCTGAATAGTTGATGTTGAGGTGAACTCTGAAGCATTTATTTGGGCTGCAATCTGAGGTGCAGTTAGCTCTAATGAARTTGTCCTCTGCAGCAGAGGTAACTCTGGTTCTTCCTTTCCTGTGGCGGTCCTCATGAGAGCCAGTTTTCTTCATGCACCACATCCTTCATTGATTAGGGCATGCAATTGTTTTATCTTTAAGCTGGGTTTTTTTCTACCCGTGCAGAGCACTACCAAACCATACTACCAAGATTACTACTGTCTTGTATTTGAGTCTGTTGTCTCTGACTCTGATGCTTCTCTATCAGTCTCCCACCACGTATAGTTAACTTGTTTTTCTCTTCTAGTTCTCAGGGGTGATCGGGTTAATCTTCTTCCTGGAACTGACTGCGGCCGTGCTGGCGTTCGTCTTCCAGGACAACGTCAGAGAGTGGATCAACGACTTCTTCCTGGCCAACGTCAAGGCCTACAGAGAGGACATCGACCTACAAAACCTCGTTGACTCCCTGCAAAAGCTGGTGAGAGAGGCACAGAGCGAGAGCTATGTAGCGTGTTGTGTTGGGGGGTGGGTAATGGGATATAGAGGCAGGGAGAATGTGAGACATGAAGTTACTTAATCACCTGCTGTCCCTCACATCGGTTCTGTCACATTAATTTCCTTTCCTCCTAACCCCTTCCCGAGATGGTTCATACATCCTAGTGTTAGTGTGTAATTGTGTGCTTGCTACGATGGCCTGTTGTTTTCTAGGGACGTGATGATACTTGAACTGCTCTCCTCTAAGTGACTGTGTGCTCAGTCCTACACTATCAGATGTATGGTATGGAAACACACCTCAGGAGTCGGTGTGTGTTTGGGTACGTTAGAACCATCTGACTCAAACTTCCCTCTTGTCTGTCCTAGAACCACTGCTGCGGAGCCAAGGAGCCTGATGACTGGAACCTGAACGTCTACTTCAACTGCACCAACAACAACCCCAGCAGAGAGAGGTGCGGAGTGCCCTTCTCCTGCTGCCTCAGTGACCCTGCAGTGAGTAATCTGCCTGCCCTTACCTCCATGTCTCTCTTGGTGTCATTGCTCCTTCAGTATCTGTCTCCTCTGAATAAGTCACTCTGTACTAGTTGTTATAACTGCCATGCTCATTTTTAGGTATGCCTCTTGTTAGTCCTTGACACTTACCGGACTAATTTGAGCTGTTTCTTTCTCTCTCTCTGCAGGACTCAGTTTTAAACACCCAGTGTGGCTATGATGTCCGTCAACATCTAAAGGTATGACCCTAACCAGTGCACACATCACATATACAGTTGAAGTTGGAAGTTTACATACACCTTAGCCAAATACATTTAAACTCCATTTTTCACAATTCCTGACATTTAATCCTAGTAATAATTCCCTGTCTTAGGTCAGTTAGGATCACCAATTTATGTTAAGAATGTGAAATGTCAGAACAATAGTAGAGATTTATTTAAGCTTTTTTTCTTTGATCACATTTCCGGTGTGTCAGAAGTTTACATACACTCAATTAGTATTTGGTAGTATTGCCTTAAACAATTTAAACTTGGGTCAAACATTCGGGTAGCCTTCCACAAGCTTCCCACAATAAGTTGAGTGAATTTTGGCCCATTCCTCCTGACAGAGCTGGTGTAACTGAGTCAGGTTTGTAGGCCTCCTTGCTCGCACACGCCTTTTCAGTTCTGCCCACACATTTTCTATGGGATTGAGGTCAGGGCTTTGTGATGGCCACTCCAATACCTTGACTTTGTTGTCCTTAAGCCATTTTGCCACAACTTTGGAAATATGCTTGGGTTCAATGACCATTTGGAAGACCCATTTGCGACCAAGCTTTAAGTTCCTGACTGATGTCTTGATGTTGCTTCATTATATCCACATAATTTTCCTCCCTCATGATGCCATCTATTTTGTGAAGTGCACCAGTCCCTCCTGCAGCAAAAGCAAAGCACCCCCACAACATGATGCTGCCACCCCCGTGCTTCACGGTTGGGATGGTGTTCTTCGGCTTGCAAGCCTCCCCCTTTTTCCTCCAAACATAATGATGGTCATTATGGCCAAACAGTTCTATTTTTGTTTCGTCAGACCAGAGGACATTTCTCCAAAAAGTACGATCTTTGTCCCCATGTGCAGTTGCAAACCGTAGTCTGGCTTTTTTTATGGCTGTTTTGGAGCAGTGGCTCCTTCCTTACTGAGCGGCCTTTCAGGTTATGTCGATATAGGACTCGTTTTACTTTGGATATAGATACTTTTTTACCTGTTTCCTCCAGCATCTTCACAAGGTCCTTTGCTGTTGTTCTGGGATTGATTTGCACTTTTCGCACCAAAGTATGTTTATCTCTAGGAGACAGAATGCGTCTCCTTCTTGAGCGGTATGGCGGCTGCGTGATCCCATGGTATTTATACTTGCATACTGTTGTTTGTACAGATGAACGTGGTACATTCAGGCGTTTGGAAATTGCTCCCAAGGATGAACCAGACTTGTGGAGGTCTACAATTTTTATTCTGAGGTCTTGGCTGATTTATTTTGATTTTCCCATGATGTCAAGCAAAGAGGCACTGAGTTTGAAGGTAGGCCTTAAAATACATCCTCAGGTACACCTCCAATTGACTCAATTGATGTCAATTAGCCTATCAGAAGCTTCTAAAGCCATGACATCGTTTTCTGGAATTTTCCGAGCTGTTTAAAGGCACAGTTAACTTAGTGTATGTAAACTTCTGACCCACTGGAATTGTGATACAGTGAAATAATCTGTTAATAATTTTTGGGAAAATTACTTGTGTAACAGTATAACTTCCGTCCCTCTCCTCGCCCCAACCTGGGCTTGAACCAGGGACCCTCTGCACACATCAACCACAGTCACTCACGAAGCATCGTTACCCATCGCGCCACAAAAGCCGCGGCCCTTGCAGAGCAAGGGGAACAACTACTTCTAGGTCTCAGAGCGAGTGACGTCACCGATTGAAACACTATTAGCGCGCACCACTGCTAACTAGCTAGCCATTTCACATCAGCCACACATGCACAAAGTAAATGTCCTAACAGACTTGCCAAAACTATAGTTTGTTAACAAGAATTTGAGTGGTTGAAAACCGAGTTTTAATGACTCCAACCTAAGTGTATGTAAACTTCCGACTTCAACTGTATGTATACGTATAATAATATATGCTATTTAGCAGACACTTTTATCCAAAGCGACTTGATATCCACACATAATCTGGAGAAATTGCTATTTGTATTTACGATAGCCTACTGCATGTCTTAACTATGTTTATATGGCCTTTATATGCACCCATGTTTATTGTTTGCAAAAATCCACCTCTGTACTAGCTGTAGTAAGACTATTTCTGTGAAAGGTAAACATTGTAAAGTAATAGATTAGATTTCAGGGCAATTTCAGTGCAGAAAGTAAACTTCCATTTCTTCTTAAGGGTGGATAATGCAGGCTTTAGTGTCAGGTCATTTAAACTGTATAAACAGTGCTTTTTCTTCCCATTACCCAAATGGGAGAAACACAAATTTGGTGTTATCACTGCTGAACGAAAGGCAGGCTCCCTCCTGTCCCTGTTAATCTCTTGTCACTACGAAAAACGGCAGGCTGAAAATAAATGATCCTTTATCTATGTTTTGGCCTAGTGTTCCAGTGGTCGCTCTCAAATCTGGGGCTTAAATTAGTTTTTCTGCAAATCCACCCTGGTTTACATCGGTTCTGGTCCCCTGGCTCAGAATGAACTATTCATCTTCATTGTTATTCAAAGTTATGAGGCAAACTGATGTCTTTTTTGTTTATCAGGAAAAATGTCTTAGACCGAGCAGATGCTTCTAGATAAATGGGAGTTTTTATGTTGAAATGGAAGAGCTGAGTTTCACTATTCATCATAGATGACTCATCAAATCTTCATATTTTTTGTTTGTCACATACACCGGATAGGTGCAGTGAAATATGATGTTTTACAGGGTCAGCCATAGTAGTACGGCACCCCTGGTGCAAATTAGGGTTAAGTGCCTTGCTCCAGGGCACAAATAATTTTTTTGCCTTGTTGGCTCGGGTATTCAAACCAGCGACCTTCCTGTAGCCAATTAATTGTAGCCAATTAATTTCAGAATAACTATCTATTTGCTAATTTTGACCTTTCCTCTGCCTCTTGTGATGGTCAATATTAATTTCACTGAGATATTGCCATAGGCTGTCATGGATAATAGCTACACAATAGCAGAATGCATCCTTTTGACTTAAAAAATATATATATTCTAATTCGGGAAACTTCTTAAGCCAGTGAGCCAGTGACTCAGCCCCTGTAATAGGGTTAGAGACAGAGAATCCCAGTGGAGAGAGGGGAACCGGCCAGGCAGAGACAGCAAGGGCGGTTCGTTGCTCCAGAGCCTTTCCGTTCACCTTCACACTCCTGGGGCAGACTACACTCAATCATATGACCCACTGAAGAGATGAGTCTTCAGTAAAGACTTAAAGGTTGAGACCGAGTCTGCGTCTCTCACATGGGTAGGCAGACCATTCCATAAAAATTGAGATCTATAGGAGAAAGCCCTGCCTCCAGCTGTTTGCTTAGAATTTCTAGGGACAATTAGGAGGCCTGCGTCTTGTGACCGTAGCGTACGTGTAGGTATGTACGGCAGGACCAACTCGGAAAGATAGGTAGGAGCAAGCCCATGTAACGCTTTGTAGGTTAACAGTAAAACCTTGAAATCAGCCCTTGCCTTAACAGGAAGCCAGTGTAGGGAGGCTAGCACTGGAGTAATATGATTAAATATTTTGGTTCTAGTCAGGATTCTAGCAGCCGTATTTAGCACTAACTGAAGTTTATTTAGTGCTTTATCCGGGTAGCCGGAAAGTAGAGCATTGCAGTAGTCTAACCTAGAAGTAACAAAAGCATGGATTAATTTTTCTGTATCATTTTTGGACAGAGAATTTCTGATTTTTGCAATGTTACGTAGATGGAAAAAAGCTGTCCTTGAAACAGTCTTGATATCAAAGGTATATACAAAGGTATGGGAGAGCATTCCATATAGCTCTCATTTCCTGTTGCAGGGGGACTGGATCAACTATATTTACATCAAGGGCTGCATCCCAGCCTTAGAGGAATGGCTTCCACGGAATCTCTACATAGTAGCTGGAGTATTCATCATTATATCTCTGCTTCAGGTAAATATATTGAAATGAGTACATTTTTATATGCTGATGGGATTCATATCTATTAGCTAATGCTGTGAATTCTTCCCCCTTTTCAGATGATGGGCATCTTCTTGGCTCGGACACTGATTGTCGACATTGAGAAGGTCAAGTTTAACTACTAGTGAGGGGTGTGGTGGAATGCATAGGCCTACAGGGTACTGTACTGAGAGAGAAACTATCCACCATCCATTCCGCCCTCTCTTTGATCTCCCTCTCTGAGCCCCGGCAAGGGATGAGAGAAGAGGACAAAAATACTTCTTCCATACCTATGGCTCGTTATCTTTGGACTGTTCTGTCAGTCTCTGAAGACTGATACCTCTGCAGAGCCTGCACAGTGGACATGAAGCTGCCTTATTCAACTAGACTCGTATGTGCCTTCTCTCACAGGATTGCAGTCAGACTTCAACGAACCACTTAAAAATAGCCTCTGGGTTTCCCTTTAAATATGTTTCTGAATTAGATACATTCTTGTATTGTTTGCATCAGACACTCTGAACATCTCTCCTGGGAACAGTGTCTTAACCAATCCACCCAGGTAGAATCCTGGGTGAATTCATCATACCTCAACAATGATCAAAAACAACAATGAAGTCATCGCAACAAAATTGTTGAATATCAGACTGTGTGAGCAGTAAGAGTTGTCTACCACATCAGTGAAAATGTAATTGCTCCAATATGAGACTTTGCCCTAGAGCTCTTTCTGAATCAACATGATCTCAGCACCGCATTGTGTGACGGCTAATATCATCCTCCAGCCGGCTCTCTCTGTTGAACCGTCTGGTTTCACAGCGCCTCAGAACTTGACTCGACTGGAAGTCTATGGCAGGAGCGGACCAAACAACCATTTGTTTTAATTGGCTAATCTATCACCATCTAGCATAACCCTTAGAAACTCCCCCTACATTGAGAACTTTAAAGCTCGAGCAGCACAGGTGATTTAAACAAGTACTTTRAGATTTTCTGAACTCACACTTCGAGAAATATATTTTCAGATATCAACTTTAAATCCTGAACTCTGAATCAATTGAGCTCCTCAAAAATAATATGGCAATGTGATAGAACATTTATATTGATTGGCTATTTTTGCCATATTTCAGTCTCATCTAATACAGCTGTATCAGGCTTGCTGTCTCCCACCTCGATTTTATCCACACCCCTTTCAAATCCCACTTTGTTGCTCAGTGTTACCAGGCTCTATGCAACAGCAATTTGACCCTGGGGACTAGGTTAGGACAAGCTTTCAACTGGAACCACCATTGTACCTTAGCTCTCAGCTAAACATTGGGGAAATTCTCCTGGCTCTTAACCATTTAATCAGTCTGCAGCTGTTCAAACCCACATGTGCACTGCTGAACCTCTGACTGGTTGTCAGTCAAGCCATGTCTTTTCTATAAGTCATGTCTCATAACTTGTCATACCAACTTGTCAGTCCACAACGTGCATCAAATGCTTCTGAGCAGAAGTTGAGTATTGATCATTGAGATACATACTACTTTCCTTAAGGGAAAGTGAATTGTGGATGCAATGCGTATGTAGATAGTTGACATGTTTTATTTTGATCAGTGTTAGATGACCTGTCAGTGAAGTATTAGTTAGTTAGCCCTCAGAGTAGCGGAGTTTGATTATTTTGCTGTTGTGTTGATGGGGCTGCCCGATTGAACTTTATGTAGAAGATATACAATTACAACTGTACTTGATGCCCAACCCACCAGCGTCTCTCCTCAGTCCAGACCATATACCTCAACAAGGCCCCCAGCAATCATCCAAGTGACCACGCCTAACATTATTCAAAGCGTTCTGAATGCATATCTGGCATGAGGTTTTTGCCTCATGCCAGTTAACTGCCAGTCCCTCCATACATTGAGCTTGCTTTACTTCCATCCTGTCCAAAGATACTCTGCTCGTTCCCCCTACTCTGCTGTCCTCGTACTAGAAAGGGGAGCTTTACAGAGGCATCTATGGAGGGTTATGGAATGTTGATTGAGGATATATTTCATGGGATTTTATATCTCATGAATGCTAGAGTTGAGCTATATAAGTTACAAGATAAAAGAAGCAAATGAAAGCAATGGAGTTGACGGTCATTCAGGCCTTCAACTGCACATCTGCTGGTGAATGTCTGTCATGTAGTTTGACAAAAAAAAAGTGTGTTACTGATTGTTTCCATCTAATCATATGAGTGTTTTTAACAAAGGGATGTTCTGTAATGACATTTTGTAAATGTGAATTTTCTTAATTCTGGATAGGTTTTTATAAACAATAAAGTATGTTTGTCCATTTTGTTAAACTTCCCAGTGTTATTAATCATCACAGATAACAATATAATTTAGTCACATTATCTTCACCAGGCATACACTTACAAGATGGTCGTTGGATATTCTGAAAAGTGCAAAGGCTACTACTTGCTTTTGTGCCTTGGTTGAAGGATTTGACATACTCTAAACAGTACTGATTTAGCTGTGTTTTAGAGCCCTCTTGTGTTCATTGTGGGAAGTTAATAGAAACCCTGAACAGCCTTCATGGCTGACTGTTTTTTTATTTTTTATTTTTTTAATAGCT
Source organism: Salvelinus sp. IW2-2015 (assembly GCF_002910315.2). NCBI lineage: Eukaryota > Metazoa > Chordata > Actinopteri > Salmoniformes > Salmonidae > Salvelinus > Salvelinus sp. IW2-2015. The sequence continues at coordinate 43,686,751 of NC_036858.1, forward strand.
AGGAATAGGTCTATTGCCACATTGAGACAGTCTTGCAACTTTGATGGGGTTGGGTGCCACAAAGAATCTGATCTCATCACGAGGGGCCGAAGTGGCTTGCGGGTCTGCATACACACATGCTGTCAGTGCTGGCCCTGAAGAGAAATGTTTGCAGTTTTTAATATGTGACTAACAAAATCAATGGGGGGGGAAGCCTGGTCGATAGCTGGCTAGACTAACTTACCAATTCCATTTTTTTGTTGTTGACATCGGCTAATTGAGTGACTGACAACGAGATCAAAGCTGCTGATGAGTAAGTTAATAAATTTAAAAAAATAATTTTACCAACACATCTATTTCTGTGACTACCTGGATCTACCATTTGGTATTGAAATCAAACCATAGGATTTGAATGTAAAGTATTTTTGATAAATGACATAAAATGGTGACTGTAAAGGGGTCCTGTCCTCATGCTTCCCAGCTGAAACAGTTTAGAGTTTGTGCATATGTTAAGTTGTGAAGTTTTGGACTTCGGCGAGAGTTCGGATGTTCGGGCAAAAAAAATTCTGGAGGCTACACCCCTTCGTCAGTGATTGGTCAACAGTAAGGATTCTTCAATAAAGTCTTTGCTGTCATTCAACGAAGACGACTCTTTTTCAAGCATTTTTTTAAATAAAAAAAATACTGCACAAAACAGTAAAATTGCGCCTCTAAGATCTCTTCATTAAAGACGTCAAAATGAATGACAGATTTCTTGAGTTATCTTACATTCATTCTGAATATTTTGAGGAAGTGGCTATGGCGTCTCAAAATGGACAAACAATATGATTGGCGCTTTTTTTTTCTTGTTTTTCAAGCGAATGTCTTTTATTAACCTTTCTGAACCACCCATCCTGGTATCAGGATAATTGTCATCAGCAACGCTGAATAGCATAGCGCCACAGTCAAATAATATTACTAAAAAATATTCATATTCATGAAATCACAAGTGCAATATTGCAAAACACAGCTTAGCCTTTTGTTAATCCACCTGTCGTCTCAGATTTTGAAATTATGCTTTACAGCGAAAACAATACAAGCGTTTGTGTAAGTTTATCGATCGCTCAACAAAACTCTAAGTACACGTAGCATCAGGTAACTTGGTCACGAAAATCAGAAAAGCAATCAAATTAATCGTTTACCTTTGATGATCTTCGGATGTTTTCACTCACGAGACTCCCAGTTCGACAACATATGTTCCTTTTGTTCCATAAAGATTATTTTTATATCCAAATTCCTCCGTTCGTTATCCTCAGAAATCCACAGGAAAGAGCGGTCACGACAACGCAGAAGAAAATTCCAGATAATATCCATAATGTCCACAGAAACATGTCAAACGTTTTTTTATAATCAATCCTCAGGTTGTTTTTCAAATATCTATTCGATAATATATCAACTGGGAGTMTTGGTTTTTCAATAGGACCGGGAGAAACAATGGCCACCTTTCTCTGTTGCGCAAAACTCACTCTGAGAGCCCCCACCTATCCACTTACGCAATGTGATCGTTCTCGCTCATTTTTCAAAATAAAGAATCTGGTTGATATCCCTTTAAATGGGTGATAGGGATGCATAAGAACAGAGAGGTTTCAAAAAAAGAGGCACTTCCTGATTGGATTTTCCTCAGGTTTTTGCTTGCAATATCAGTTCTGTTAAACTCACAGACAATATTTTGACAGTTTTGAAAACTTTAGAGTGTTTTCTATCCTAATCTGACAATTATATGCATATTCTAGTTTCGGGGGCTGAGAAATAGGCAGTTTCAAATGGGTACGTTTTTTAGCCAAAAATGAAAATACTGCCCCCTATACTTAAAAAGTTTTAAGGGAGAATGGTAGCACACTCATTCGGTTCGGCTAGGCGCTAACCGAATTTAAGCATGCTGAGGTCTTTAGAAGCGCTCATTATTTCAAACAGGCTACATCTATTAACTGCCCCCTAGACTATATTGATGCACCCACGCACCAATCTAAGTAAAACAATAAAAACATATTCCATCAAAATCTGTCAGTTTAAAATAGAGATATGTTATTTTGCATCCACTGCATTCGCCCATGCCGGCTATATGCGGCGGAAGGTAGACGAGCTACAGCGGTGTTTGTTAGACCATGAGACATCCTGAGAATTGGTCTTCTCAGGAAAAAGTCTGTAGCGTCCGAATGGTCCAATGTGACTTGTCTGAAATCGGTAAACGCTGATGTGCCAACTCTGTCTGTAGCGTCTGAACCGTTTGGGCTAAAAACTAATATGACCCCACTGTGAAAACGGGATACTCTCACGAACACAATGTTGTCCTTTTCTCCTGTCACTGAACTCGTCTGAAGGTAACCCATACAAATTAATGGAAGTATAAAGGTAGTTTTGTGCCAACAAAAATAAGGGGTTAAATATGTGCCCCCCCCTCCCCCCCAAAAGAAATTATCCTGAAATGTATTTTTTGACATTTATGAATGTGTCATTCAATGTGTTTTATTGGCTATAGTAGTAAATGCCAAATTCTGTATTTTATCAAATACATGTTTATAAAATATATATTTTTAATACCTAAAGGGGTCCTAAAATTCCAAATCAAATAGCCAAATGTATGACAATTTTAAAGCAATTCCATATGTTCGCTTAGTAGACCCCCCCCCCCATACTTTTCTTTAAACACATTTGTTCACCAAGATGCAATTTGAAGCGTGGTAAATTTACTGTTGAAGAAAAAGCCCCTTTATAATAAATCCATAATAACATTGGTCATGTGGCATAAGCTACAGTTGAACAGAGGTGTTTTCTGAAAAAAATCTACCTTTTAAAAGCGCATTTCATGCAATTTGTTGTTTACATGACAGAATACATTATCTGAATCTTTTTTAATGCCACACAAATGACCTAAATGAGTGGCTACTCTAACACTGACAAACTGAGAGCAATCTGGTCTTGATTTCAAACAAACAATAGCCCAGGCCAATGAAGCAACACACAGATTGTGCAATATTAGGGGCAATATACTGTGTACTGTATACAGTATATATATCATAGGCTACAGTAGGCTACTAAATACAATTTCCAGTGGCACACTGACTCAGCTAATGATGAAGTTGAAGCTATAGGCTACACACGGGGATGGCCAATGTGCTCTTCGTGGCGATAACCTCAAGATCTCAAGATGAACAATTGCAAAAGTGCTGCTGTTAGCTACACATTGGGAGTTGTTGAAATTGTATTTTTTTCCTGCGATTGTATTTTGAAATCTGCAAAAGGGAAACTGACAGCCGCAATCAACCATAGAAAAAGATTCCATAGATGGCAGTTCCCATTCAAGTCAGGACTGGCATCCATTGCTAGTGTACCCATGAGTTTAAGGGCTTGTAAGTAAGCATTTCACTGGAAGGTCTACACCTGTTGTATTCGGCTAATGTTACAAATAAAAGTTGATTTGATTTTGTTTAACAGTCAAATTGCCAGGGTAAAAGGTTAAAACACCCTTCTATGGATTATATGGTTATGGCTTAAACACAACAAGCTGTAGCCTATATTTGGCGCACATGCTGCCCAAACTGCAGCCTTCCCGACTGTAGGCATACCCCTTAAKTTTTTCCACATTTTGTTACGTTACAGCCTTATTCTATAATGGGTTAAATAAATACAAATCCTGAGAAATCTACACACCCATAATGATGAAGGGAAAACAGTTTTTTAGAAATGTTAGCACGTGTATTAAAAATAAAAAACAGAAATACCTTATTTACATCAGTATTCAGGACCTTTGCTATGAGACTAAAAATTTATCTCAGGTGCGTCCTGTTTCCATTGCTTATCCTTGAGATGTTTCTACAACTTTATTTGAGTCCCCCTGTGGTAAATTCAATTGATTGGACATGATTTGGAAAGGCACACACCTGTCTATATAAGGTCCCACAGTTGACAGTGCACGTGAAAGAAAGATCCAAGCCACGAGGTCAAAGGAATTATCCATAGAGCTCCGAGAAAGGATTGTATCGAGGCACAGATCTGGGCAAGGGGACCAAAACATTTCTGCAGCATTGAAGATCCCCAAGAACACAGTGGGCTCCATCATTCTTAAATGAAAAAGTTTGGAACCACCAAGTCTCTTCCTAGAGCTGGCCACCCAGCCAAACTGAGCAATCGGGGGAGAAGGTCAGGGAGTTGGGTTCCTCTGTGGAGATGGGAGAACCTTCCAGAAGGACAACCGTCTCTACAGCACTCCACCAATCAGGCCTTTATAGTAGAGTGGCCAGATGGAAGCCACTCCTCAGTAAAAAGCACATAACAGCCTGCTTGGAGTTTGCCAAAAGGCACCTAAAGACTCTCACAAACAAGATTCTCTGGTCTGATGAAACCAAGATTGAACTCTTTGGCCTGAATGCCAAGCGTCACATCTGGAGGAAACCTGGCACCATCCCTATGGTGAAGCATGGTGGCGGCAGCATCATGCTGTGGGGATGTTTTTCAGCGGCAGGGACTGGGAGACTAGTCAGGATTGAGGCAAAGATGAACAGAGCAAAGTACAGAGAGATCCTTGATGAAAACCTGCTCCAGAGCACTCAGGACCTCAGACTGGGATGAAGGTTTACCTTCCAACAGGACAACGACCGTAAGCACACAGCCAAGTTAACGCAGGAGTGGCTTCGAGACAAGTCTCTGAATGTCCTTGAGCGGCCCAGCCAGAGCCCGGACTTGAACCCGATCAAACATCTCTGAAGAGACCTGAAAATAACTGTGAGCGACGCTCTCCATCCAACCTGACAGAGCTTGAGAGGATCTGCAGAGAAGAATGGGATAAACTCCCCAAAAACAGGTGTGCCAAGTTTTTAGCGTCATACCCAAGAAGACTCGAGGCTATAATCGCTGCCAAAGGTGCTTCAACAAAGTACTGAGTAAAGGGTCTGACTACTTACGTAAATGTGATATTTTAGCAAAAAAACATTGATAGGAACTTCTGTGGTTGGATAAAACATGTGAATAGTATAAACAATGTCATTTACATGTAGGAAATAAAAAGAAATGCCTCTTGGGCCCCCTACGAGCTTGAGTCCCCTGTGAGCTTGGGCCCAGCCCCTGACTCACACATTTGACCAGTCAAATTTATTTATTAGCAGTTTTTTGTATTAATCAGTTACCCATTCAAGTTACCCAATGTTGGCCCCCTACTTCCACTCCTCCCGCAAACTGACGATTAGCAGAGCGGCAGCAGCAGGTTGTCTACTGTACAATCATTGAGAGTGGACTCCTGAGTGTTCCTGTGGTTAGCGGTTACAGTGGATTTTCTTTTTATATATACTATATACAGTATATAATATATACTGTATACATAATACATAAAGTATATATTTCCTAAATATAATTTTTTTGCTGCCTCTTGGACCCCTCATGGGCCTGGGCCCAGGGGCTTCCAGCCCCAGTAATCCCCTGCATTAATCCGGCCCTGCATGTGAGCCAGGAAGGACAGTCAAAACCATTGAGAGCAGAGACTGGCAGTAACTCTTATGGTGGAAAATTACAAGATTATGTTTTAATACTGTTTATGCATCGAATAAGGTTTCTCATTACTCTCTCATCTGTGTCTGTGGGACTGAGTTGGGCCTCTGGTGCTTGGCACTGGCAATTGATTTATGATGGCTTGGTGACAACCTACAGATACTAATATAACATGGGACACTGGGTCGTCACAATTTCTGAAGTCCAGTGTTCATCTGCATGTGGGAGAGAAACTGGAGAGAGGGTTCACCTGTCCCTGGCAGACAGGCCAGCATTTCACAGACACTAATCATTCAATGGAGTGCAGGCTGTCTAGAGCTGATGTGTGGTGGTGGTGTGGGGGTACTCGTTTGTTTGACAGACTTCCCAGTAATGCCACTGGTACCTGTGCACTCATAACTCTTCTGCTGCCCATCTCTGTTTACCCGATAGGTGTCCAAGATCTGCTCACCCGTATTCAAGCGCTTGGCCCTGAGTATTGGCCTGGCAGGACCAAGCGCGCAGTAGGCCCTTCTGCTGGGGACCCAACTTACATTGATGCAATTGGCGTCCCCAGGGGGGTACCAGATGAGTATAAATTGGTTGACCAAGTAGCCGCTGGTTTTGAATCATCATTTTGCTGGTGGTGTACAGTCAATAAAAATGTGGATAGAATTAATTACATTCATTTTAATGTCCAGAAACTGGGAAATTGGACTCAACAAGGCTTCGAGGCGGTCCATGGCCAATTGGCAGCTACATCCCTGATGGCATTTCAAAATAGAATCGCGGTAGATATGTTGTTGGCTGAACGCGGAGGTGTTTGTGCCATGTTCGGGGAGCAATGTTGTACTTTCATTCCCAATAATACAGCGAATGATGGTAGTCTTGCCGTCGCCCTAGAGGGTCTTCGTACGCTTAATGGGAAGATGAAACAACACTCCGGAGTTGACACTACTATGTGGGACTCCTGGATGGATGCGTTTGGTAACTATAAGACCCTGATCTCCTCTGTCCTAGTGTCCGTAGCTGTTTTTGTGGCTATCCTAACCCTGTGCGGTTGTTGCTGTATTCCTTGCGCACGCACATTAGCCACTAGAGTGATCACCACTGCCATTACCCCATTGCCCAGCGACCAGACCCACATGTACCCGCTTTTGGCGGTTGATGACCCTGATGAGGCGTTTGCACCTTTTCAGGAACCCCCTCCTCCTGACTACTCCTCTTGGCCACTCCAGGTGAGCCTGCACTCCATTGAATGATTAGTGTCTGTGAAATGCTGGCCTGTCTGCCAGGGACAGGTGAACCCTCTCTCCAGTTTCTCTCCCACATGCAGATGAACACTGGACTTCAGAAATTGTGACGACCCAGTGTCCCATGTTGTATTAGTATCTGTGTGTTAAGGAGTGCGAAACTGAGAAGATATCCCTGTATAAACATACAGTAAATTACCTAGAAACAGAAACGTGACGCAATGTAAATCTTGCTGTCTGTTGCTTGATATCACAATGTACCTTTGTATAATTTTACACATCTGTTGTTTGTCATGAACATTCAGGAGGATGTACTTTGCTATAAAGAGCTGTAACACAAATCTGCTCGTTGGGCTCTCAGCGAACACCTGGCCGTTGACCAGCTCCATTATTGCAATAATTAATAATAAAGTTTGATTGTTTTGAAAGAAATCTAAAAGTCTCTCTCCTTTGAATCAGAAATATTCCACGATAATTTGGCGACGAGGATAATGGGTGACTAACTCCATMTTGTTGCTGATAGATCCCGGGGAAACCCTGGAGGGAGTTTTGGCGGATGGATACGTCATTTCGAACAAATAGATTAAGGTGGGAGACTGATTTCTTTCAATAATTAAACTAGAAAGGTCACAGAATGAATAGTACTAATTGAACATTAATTGAATATTGTTAGTGTTGAGTGGGTAGTTTAGTCGAAAATGTTTAGTGGGCAAGAAAAACTTTCACATAGCTAATGATATATTTATTTCTTGAAAGAAATGTTACCCTTATAAAATCCTAGATTGTGAGGTTGGAAAAGATAATTTGGTCTCTTGTTTTTACCAAGGTAGGAAGTGGGCAGTTAGGTGAAAATGGTGTTCATTGTCTTTAAATAATTCCTAAAAGACATGGAGTAGGTTTGGAAAAGAGAAATAGGTATCTTATTATGAACCCGAGGAATAAGGAGAATAGGTGTCTTATGCAGTTACATGGTATAACCTAGTGAGTAGTAGATGAAAGTTTTAGAACAACTCATTCAAGGGTTTTTCTTTATTTTTAATATTTTACATTGTAGAATAATAGTGAAGACATCAGTGTTAAACAAATCTAAATATATTTAATATTTGAGATTCTTCAAAGTAGCCACCCGTTGCCTTGATGACAGCTTTGCACACTCTTGGCCATCCCTCAACCAGCTTCACCTGGAATGCTTTTCCAACTGTCTTGAAGGAGTACCCACATATGCTAAGCACTTGTTGGCTGCTTTTCCTTCACTCTGCGGTCGATTCATACCAAACCATCTCAATTTGGTTGAGGTTGGGGGATTGTGGAGGCCAGGTCATCTGATGCAGCACTCCATCGCGCTACGTCTTGGTCAGATATTCCTTACACAGCCTGGAGGTGTGGGTCATTGTCCTGTTGAAAACAAATGATAGCCGCACTGAGCCAAAACCAGATGGGATGGTGTATTGCTGCATAATGCGGTAGTAGCCATGCTGGTTAAGTGCCTTGAATTCTAAATAAATCACAGACAGTGTCGCCAGCAAAGCACCCCCACACCATTACACATCCTCCCCCATGCTTTACGGTGGGAAATACACATGCAGAGATAATCTGTTCACCCACACCGTGTCTCATAAATACACGGCGGTTGGAACCAAAYATCTCACATTTGGACTCCAGACCAAAGGACAAATTTCTCGTGTTGCTCGTGTTTCTTGCCCCAAGCAAGATTCTTCTTCTTATTGGTGTCCTTTAATAGTGCTTTCTTTGCAGCAATTCAACCATGAAGGTCTGATTCATGCAGTCTCCTCTGAGCAGTTGATGTTGAGATGTGTTTGTTACTCTGTGAAGCATTTATTTGGGCTGCAACTTCTGAGGCTGGTAACTAATAAACTTATCCTGTGCAGCAGAGGTAACTGTAGTAAATAGTAAAAATAATGAAACCCTGGAATGAGTTGGTGTGTCAACTTTTGTTTGTGTGTGTGTGTGCGTGTGTGCGTGCGTATTTGGATAGTTGTCAGACCCGTTGACTTTTTCCACATTTTGTTGCGTTACAACCTTATTCTAAAATGGATTAAATAAATCAAGTTTTTGGGAACTGTAGTGTGAATGTGATATGAGAGTTATGGGAAATAACTTTTAATCTGAAGATTGGACAATAAGATATAGAATGTGTATAAGAAGCTGATATACATTTTATAATATAGTTTTGATATATAACGTTATCTTGGGGTTCCATCCACCACTGCCCATCATATTCCCAGACTACTAGTAATATCGCTGGATGTTATTTTAGAAGGTAACGGTAAATATATAGGCTTTTCTGGAAGGCTAGGGAGTCCTTGAAGACTACCGGGGTCTTTGGGTTCCCATGGGAGTATGGTTGGACAGCTGAAACTTTGTAGCTGTTTATTTTTATTTTTTTTCACCTTTATTTAACCAGGTAAGCTAGTTGAGAACAAGTTCTCATTTACAACTGCGTCCTGGCCAAGATAAAGCAAAGCAGTTCGACACATACAACAACACAGAGTTYCACATGGAATAAACAATAATACAGTAGAAAAAGTCTATATACAGTGTGTGCAAATGAGGTAAGATAAGGGAGGTAAGGCAATAAATAGGCCATGGTGGCGAAGTAATTACAATKTACCAATTAAARACTGGAGTGATWGATGTYCAGAAMATGAATGTGCAAGTAGAGATARMGGMMMSKAAYGYYYKAYYWWAAWWAAATAAATACAGTAWMGGGATGAGGTAGTTGGATGGGCTATTTACAGATGGGCTATGTACAGGTGCAGTGATCTGTGAGCTGCTCTGACAGCTGGTGCTTAAAGCTAGTGAGGAGGATATGAATATCCAGCTTCAGTGATTTTTGCAGTTCGTTCCAGTCATTGGCAGCAGAGAACTGGAAGGAAAGGTGACCAAAGGAGGAATTGGCTTTGGGAGTGACCAGTGAGATATACCTGCTGGAGTGTGTGCTACGGGTGGGTGCTGCTATGGTGACCAGTGAGCTGAGATAAGGCGGGGCTTTACCTAGCAAAGACTTGTAGATGACCTGGAGCCAGTGAGTTTGGCGACGAGTATGAAGCGAGAGCCAGCCAACGCGAGCGTACAGGTCACAGTGGTGGGTAGTATATGGGGCTTTGGTGACAAAACGGATGGCACTGTGATAGACTGCATCTGTCACGCCCTGACCGTAGAGAGCTTTTTATGTCTCTATTTTGGTTTGGTCAGGGTGTGATTTGGGTGGGCATTCTTTGTTCATTTTCTATGTTTTGTATTTCTTTGTTGTTTGGCCGGGTGTGGTTCTCAATCAGAGGCAGCTGTCTATCGTTGTCTCTGATTGAGAACCATACTTAGGCAGCTTTTTCCCACATGGTTTTTGTGGGTAGTTGTTTTCTGTTTTTGTGTCTTCACCAGACAGAACTGTTTCGTGTTGTTACATTTTGTTATTTTGTCTCAGTATTCAGTTTTTTAAAATAAATAATCATGAACACTTCCCACACTGCGCTTTGGTCCACACCTTCTTCATACGACGGCCGTTACAGAACTACCCACCACCAAAGGACCAAGCAGCGTGGAAGCGAGGACTGGACATGGGAGGACATCCTGGACGGCAAGGGATCCTACACATGAGAGGAGATCCTGTCTGGAAGGGATTGCCTCCCATGGGAACAGGTGGAGGCAGCCAGGAGAGCGGAGGCAGCAGGAAAAGGTAACCAGCGGTATGAGGGAACACGGCTGGCAAGGAAGCCCGAGAGGCAGCCCCCAATTTTTTMGGGGGGGGSAKACAGGGAGTGTGGCAGAGTGTCCACATGCTTTTGTATATACAGTTGTCGTGACGTGAACTAAGGATTAATCTGATGATTTATGTATCGAATCAACTAACTAGATTTATTTGTTACTCAATTAAATTAATTAATAACAATTAACTCAATAGGATTTGGGGCACCACGGAAGAAGTTGTTTAACAAGTTACCATCTCCCAAATGAAACTCTAGATGATATATAAGATATGTATTGATAACAGTCATGTATTAATCATTACCTCATATCAGTCTCATAATTCTGAACGTTGCGTACTCCTCGCATCTGGACAAACCCCAGCTTTACTGATCATTCCGTACCACAAAAATGGATTTAATTATTTATTTACTAACTAAATAATAACACAGGATACACACACAGGTTATAGGTTATTGATTAGAAACTTAATACGATGGAAACAGGTCCCTAGCGGACTAACGACAACATGACTGCATGTTTATCAAAAGAGGGAGGAGTAGAGAGGGAAATGGGAGAAAGAGAGACAACACTTGTAACTATGCTCACAGTAATTCTAATACTTAGCCCCAGAACCGCCGACCATTTGGGGTAAGAAATAATGAATGTATTTACGTGTTTAAATGTCTTCCTTCGTCATTTATCTCTGTTGGACCAAGGCCTTTGTGAAAAGGGTTAAGTTGGGCCTTCTCCCGAGCTCTTATGTGTAAGGCTCTGATTGTCCACAAGAAGTCACAATGTCCTTCTTCGTAGTTGGCCGGGGCTTCAATGCCTTGTCCTGTAGTCTGATGCAGAACTAACAGGGTGGTGTTTACTTTCACTCATTCTGGACGAGTGGTCCTCTGAAGACAGCTAATCAGCTGTCGATGATCTCCAGTGGGGTGATGAGGGCAGTGTAGTCAACAATGGTTTGAAGAGAGTAACAGGATGGTCCTACTTAAATTCACTTTCTTAGATACGGTACTTAGAACAGATACTCAGCCGTAACATTGATTGTTAGAAAGGCTACTTTGTCGTCTTCACCTCGTGTTGATTTTCAGGGTTGTAAACAATGGAGACCTAAGCTGCAGCTTGAGTCTCAACTCATCCTTTATACACTCTGGTAAAAAGGGGGCGTTTCTGTCATGCTGACACACTCTCTGAGCTCCCTCGGGCCTGGCTACTTACTGGGGCAAAGTATCATCAAACCTATGATCTCATTAGAAAACTAAAATCACATTCCTCTCTTAACAAAAATACTCTCATTATCTTTGATATTTCCTACACAACGTAAAGGATGAAAACCTGATATATACAATGTGTATACTGTTCAAGTTACAATATTTTCATTATAAAAATGTTATACAATTTTTAATGACATCACAAAATATACATTTGTTTTCCATAGACCATCTCTCATCATTCCCCACATTCGGATGTTAGGAATATTGTTCCAGTGTTCACTTTTGGACTATAGAGTTTTTGGGCAGCAAAACGTCTCTGTAACAAAGCTACATTCCAATCACCAATACTAAAGGGTAAAAAAGAGGTGTCACAACACCCCCCCCACATCAGTCCCTCCTCCCCTCTACGGGTGAGAGGGGTCTGGTAGAAGTTGATCCATTGTAAACCTTATCTTTGGATCCTCAAAGGAGAGTCATGACACAGTATAGTGTACCTCATCCAACTGGTATGCTATTGTATGTAGACATATGATACTATAGGTCCTATAATTTGTGTGATATTGTACGACTGCTATTCCATTCATAATGTAACCCAACATAACCTATTATAACATACTAAATGGAGTTTCACAGTTTTACATAGAGAATAATACTAATTGCCCTGAGACCACATAGATATTTTTGGCAAAGTATTAGAAAAAACTGCATCCCTCTCTCCGATGACCTTTTGTCTCTGTTTTTGATGAGGTTGATGTTCAGAGTGGTACTTTAATGTAACTTAATGGCTGTGTGGCTGTGGCTGACTACTGGCTGCTCTAAACAGACTGACTGCCTGGCTCACTGACTCATGCTGGATCTACATCCAGTAAACTGATACCTAAAGCTGGACAAATCGAGCTGCCTGCCACACAACAATCTCTCATGCTGCTTACTACAGCAGCACATCTCTACTAGCCAGGAAAATGCATTCTTCACAGTGTTGTGGAAACCTGAGCTTATGATTGAATGTGTGTCTGTTTGTGTTTTTGGGGTGCGTAGGGGGGGGGGGGGGGGGGGGGGGTGCTGATGATGTTAACAAAACTATTGGCTGTCTTAACTGCTGAATGATACTGGCTGTTGGAAAAGAGGAGCTCTGGTTACCCACTCGGGACCAGTGAGGCTATCACTTGCATAGAAAAAGCTGTCAGTGCTACTGCAGCAATAGCCTTATATCCTGAACAGGAGGGCACTTGCACCATTCATTCAAGAGATAGGTGAATCTCAGTGAATAATTGCACTGTTTGCATTATGATTAATTCCTTCTCATAGTAGCTTTAACCTATGGGAGGAGGATGTGCATTCATTCGATATACGTAGTTTGATTTCTTTGCAAATGCTCTCTTTCAACTGCAGTCTGGCCCAGGAACAAAGCCCTATCAGGATGACAACAGATTCCATATAGGGATGAGTGCAGAAAAACATGTTCAAATGACTCTATGTTAAAGCTGTAGTACTCCCTAAGACCTTTGTTTTGTCTAATTGTGTTTAGCATCTTACCATAAATTTGCTTAAGTACAAAGTGAGAATCTTATCATTCAATAATAAATGGTGTCAGTTGGAGTATTTGACAGATGCTAGACACTTTTATCAATCCACCTCTGTTCCCTGTTGCCTCCGGTGTCTGGGTGTCTGTCTGCTTATATTTGTACACTACACAATGTTATACTGTATGTGTAATGTCAAAGAGACATGCGAATTCTTGCAAACCAAGATGCATCCTCCTTTTCAAATGAGCATATAACTAATGTCACACATTCACACACAGTTCAAACATTCCGTTCTGTCAGCCTCCGCATATCATGTTTCCATGGTTACAGCAGTATTATTGAAGATAACGCAGGTCAGCCGTGTATGTGATTTGTTGCTACATCAGTTGTGATATGAAAAGATCACTGATGTACTGTATATCCAGCCACACACACTCCAGCCACACACACTAGCATGCACGAACAGACTCACTTTTTTTCAATTCTCCTTTCCTGAGGAATACTTTTGAGTTAGATAGTTTGCATGTGGTAATAGTAGTGAAGAGAAGTAGTTTGGTGCAAGAGGGGAAGCTAGGAGGGATCCATATTTGGTCGAGACAACATCCCAGTAATGACCGTGGAACCAGGGGGCAATGGTGGTGCTGTTGCACTCATAGCCAGCCTGTTTGAGCATTTGCTCCTCTTTGAACCATAGCAGAACACATTCTCTGGAGCTGGGCCGGGGGGCTCTCACCCAGGCGAGACAGGAGAAGATAGAGAAGTGAAGCATGCATAATCACATGATATTATAATAAGAAATAAATACATAATATATAAGATTGCCCAAAGCCTTTTAATGGTGCCGTGATAAAGGTGCATCATGCTTTAGATGAGTTCCAGGCACAAAAAAAGCCTTGCGGGTCTATCGGGTCTGCTTCTGTGTATCTCTCAATATATATCATATACTTTTTTTACTTCACCATTCTATGCATCTTATRTGTATATGGATTGGGTGCTGCATAGTAATTATGCTATATCTATCCATGTACATATTCATGAATAGTAGGCCAATTCTGTATCTATCCTGTACATCATTGGCTGTGTAACAGTGAGGCTGTGTCTTCGGGCACTGTCCGCGGCGGTACAGCGGAGGAGCAGCAGGCTGGAGGCTGGGGCAGTGGGTACGCTCTGTGCTGTGGGTGGTGGAGGAGGATGACTCTAGCACAGTGCTGTGTCTCCTGAGGGAGGCTGCTGTTTGTCCGTTCCCCACCACAGGGCCCTGCTGGAACAGCCAACTGAGCACCGCCACACGGCCCTTCTCTATTGCCCACAGGGACTGTCGGGTTGTACTCGACACGTGCCTACAACTTATGAAGGCTTTATAAGCAGTAGAAACATGGGTCATAATTCATCTGTAACCGTATTTCATGCTCTAGAATGATTCATAATGTGGCATAACTGTGTGACATAACCATCTAATTTATTTGTTCACATGTTTTGATCCTTTATAGAGCATGAAATAAGGTTACAGATGATTTGTGAGCCATTTATGTAGTGGTTATAAAACATATATGAATGCTTTATGAAGCCTTCATAAGATGTACTTCAAATAAAGTAGGACCGTGTTTTTTAAACACAACTGCATACTTCAAGGAGTAGGGCTTTCAAATAGTTGGTTTGATGGAAAGTTGTGATGTCATCAGCCTCCCCCTTGCTTGAGCAACAATAGAAGACCAATAGAGAACAAACGGGGAAAGGCCCATTCCCCCACTTGTGGTATGTCATGACTTATCTGAACCACCTATTGAGATGTGACTTTTGTTATGTAAATCAGGTGTTAAATGAGGTAAAAAGGAGACTGGATTCACCAATTGTGAATGTTATATATTATTTGTGCATCCATGAGTGATGTTCTATCGATTGCCGGGGGTCATTTAATGTTTTCAGATGTAGGAAAGTTTGAGGATTAACAACAAAAGTTTTGGAGTTGACATTTAGGGAGGGACAGAAATGAATAAAAGAGGTTCATGTAAAAATGAGGGCTGGAGAAGGAGGTGATCAATGGAAAGGAAAATAGGTGTAGAGAGAAAAGGCAGGGAAGACTTGACTTACGTTGCGCCTCCCATTCCTTCTCATCCTTCTCACTCCTTCTTTGTTCCTGCTCTAGGGAGATATACAGCTCCCTTGCTCTCTTCTCTTCTCCTCTACACGTTTTATCTCCTCCTCACCTTGATGTCTCTCCTCCTCCTCGCGTTTCTGTCACAGGAGAAATATGTGAGGAATTGTGAACAAAAGACAGGTGGGCGTACACATTTGCATATCATTTTGTAACAAAACACAATAATAATTGTCCAGGACTGTCGGCAGTAAACACAGGACCTGTATGTCCCCGACGGTCATGATTGCTGCATCTTCTAATGTACCCTGGCCTGCTGAGAAATGTAGGCCTATTATAATATTTAGGGTTTGCTCCCTTCCCCTTCCTTAGTCCAACTTGGTTACCTTCTAATTGACTTCATTAATGACCTCATCCTACAGTATGATATTCCAAACACAAGCATTCAGCTCATCATCTGTACTGAAGTGGAAATAATTTACTTCCCGGGAAATAAATTGGCCTTGTAATTCATTGCATGGAGGTAATTACCATTTAGCTGTAGAGTGAAAACAGGCAGCTTTTGACCGGGACAATTGTTAGCTGTTATTTTTTGTTGTAGCTAAAATGCTTTTTTCCCCTGCTGGAGACTGGTGAGTGACAGTTGTGACAGCAAGATAGTTGGTGTTGTTTGATGCTGTGGAAAGAACATACAGTATAGAACCTCAGTGAACATATTCAGAGTTTCAGACCACACAGGGTTCTTTTTTGCAAAGCAAGCATTCACCACATGTGCACAGCAATTGGGTTTCTCTATGTCAAAGGCTACTCTTCTGTGAATGTAACCAATAGGGAATGTAACCCATCATAGTATTATTATTATTATAACTACTTTTTCTATGATAACACATTTTTTATTGGGTTGGGGGGGTAAATCAGTTTTAATATTGAATATAAATTGTGGGCTCTATCAATGTATTTGTCTGCATCATTTTCAATCCCCCATATATWTTTTTTCTCATTTAAAAAAACATATATTTTCCTTCTTTATTATTTTCCCCTAACACCCCTCCCCTAATTGGAGTAAACCAACAGACAACAACACTTAGGCTTTTACTCTCAGCTTTTACATATTATATACATTTTATGGACATTGTACACAGACACGGTATATTTTACGTTTGTTATCTTTTTTAGTTTTTAATTTTTTTGCTTCCCTTTAACCCTCCCATCTATCTATGAAAGCCATCCAGTTTTGAAAACCATCCAGTTTTCTACTTGCCATATATTTTTCAATTGTGCTGTGATGTTTCACGAAAGTTCTGAACCTTTGTATTGTCATAGCTTCTACAGATTGTAAATTAGATATGAAAATATTTACTAAGAGTATTATTATAATATTGATTGATTGACTATGGCTTTTCAAATCACCCAACAGTGCTATTTGCAGAGATAGCTTTAAGTAAATGTTGTGATCTTTAAGCCATACCTGCACCTGCGACCAAAAACAAGCTACAGTGCCTTCCAAAAGTATTCATACCCTTTGTCTTATTCCACACTTTGTTGTGTTACAGCCTGCATTCAAAATGGATTAAACAGATTTTTTCTCGCACATCTACACACAATACCTCATAATGACAAAGTTAAAACATGTTTTAGAAAAGGTTGCTAATTTATTGAAAATTAAATACAAAAATATCACATTTGCATAAGTCTTTCTGGGTAAGTCTAAGAGACTTGCACACCTGGATTGTACAATATTTGCACATTGTTCTTAAAATAATTATTACAGCTCTGTCAAGTTGGTTGTTGATCATTGCTAGACAGCCATTTAAGTCTTGACATAGATTTTCAAGCTGATTTAAGTCAAAACTGTAACTAGGCCACTGAGGAACATTCAACGTTGTCTTGGTAAGCAACTCCAGTGTATATTTGGCCTTGTGTTTTTGGTTATTATCCTGCTGAAAGGTGAATTTGTCTCCCAGTGTCTGTTGGAAAGCAGACTGAACCAGGTTTTACTCTAGGAATGTGCCTGTGCTTAGCTCTATTCCATTTATTTTTATCCCAAAAAAACACCATAAACCTTGCCAATGACAAGCACACCTATAACATGATGCAGGCACCTCCAACTCAGTGTTGTGTTGGATTTGCCCCAAACATAATGCTTTGTATTCAGGACATACAGTTAATTTCTTTGACATTTGTTTTGCAGTTTTACTTTAGTGCCTTATTGCAAACAGGATGCATGTTTTTGAAAATTTGTATTCATTACAGGCTTCCTTATTTTCACTCTGTCATTTAGGTTAGCATTGTGGAGTAACCCCAGAGAGGTTTCCTTCCTCTCTGACAACTGATTAGGAAGGCTCCTGTATCTTTGTAGTGATTGGGTGTATTGATACACCACCCAAAGGGTAATTAATAACTTCATCATGTCTGTTTTTAATTTATTTTTACCCATCTAGCAATAGGTACTCTTTACGAAGCATTGAAAAACTGTCACGACTTCTTCCGAAGTCGGTACCTCTCCTTGTTCGGGCGATGTTTGTTGGTCGACGTCACCGATCTTCTAACCATCACTGATCCATTTCTCATTTTCCATTGGTTTTGTCTTGTCTTCCTTCACACCTGGTTCCAATCCCATCAATTACATGTTGTGTTTCTAACCCTCTGTTTCCCCTCATGTCCTTGTTGGAGATTGTTTGATTGTATTGATTGTACTACTAACAGTAGTGTGGCGTTGCACCGTGCAGCTTAAATACTTACATATTTAATGGGACTGATCTGGCAAGCAAGTCCAGCAAATAAATGTTTTGCCCTCAAGGTGGGCATCAACACAATCTCTGTAGAAGACATTGACCACTTGGATTGTATGGAGAAAGTAATCTGACTCACATTTCCAAATCACAACCAAAGATCCCCATCACTTTTCCCCTGCCCCACAGATCCCTCCCACAGAAACACACACTGCCTTTGCCCTACCTTGAGCTCCTCCTGGATGCGTTCCACTTCCTGCTTGGCAGCCTTCCTGTCCTCTGTTTCTTCCTTCCACTTCCCTGCCACAAAATAGGCCTTTTCCTTTGGCATAGCATCCCGGAACTTCTTCTCAATCTCAGCCTCTTTGATTTGTCTGAGCAGGAGGGTTGTTGAAATATACTGTCGTGAAGGGAAGGGGTAGGAAACCTACCCAAAGCCCAAATTGACATGGGTCTTTTTGCATCAAGGTGCATGCTGTTATGTATAAGACATGTTTGGAGAGTTTGTGTCTAGTTATGGCTCTATAACACACAACAGATATCTCCTTATCTGCCCCTCTCATCCCTCTTACAATATAGTCTCTCACTGGCACATTTTCCCTTCCTTCTATAACATTTATCACAATCGTTTACCTTTGGCATTCAAATCCCTGCACTGGGTTATGTGGGCATCCTTCCACCTCCCCAGTCACCAGAGCTCCTTGGCCTCCTGCTGAGCCTGCCGTCTGGCTTTCTCCCCCTATCAGCTCCTTGATGATGTCATCATAAGGCTCATCTCCAGGGGCGTCGCCCATCACCCACACGCATCCCCATCACTGCCCTGCAGCTACTGGATACTTCTCCTGCTGCCTGAGCGGGTACAGTGAGGTAAGCATGTCAGCATCACCTTTGACTGTCTATGACAACAACAAAAAACACGGCAAACACAACCTCTCCAGTTTCTTTTGGGAATATTGTATTTAACCATACTTACCAGTACCAATATCAAACATCCCTGTGAAATCATCATTTAGATACAGCTAAAATCATGTCTAAATCTACACTCCGCGATTTCAGTACAGTACACCCAGACTCACCCTACTTGGCCTTGTCCTGGTTCTGGTTCTCCCTCTCATCCCAGCGCCTTTCCTGCTCCTTATAGAACATGATCTGCTTCTGCTCCTCGTTGAGCTCTGCCAGCAAGTCCAGATCGATGTACACGTCCCTCAAAATCTGCTGCATCATCTTGTCAACACACAGCTTCCAAACACCCAAGATATCTCAGGGTAAACCTGAGGTTAGGATTTTGGGGCCATGAACCCCTTTTATCAGTTCACTACATGTTTGGGAGATGTAGTTCTCATCTTCCTCTCTCCTTCTATTTTGTCCCGTCACCTAATATCAGATGAGTGTCAGAGTGATCCAGAATTGCACATTGGTATCTGAGTGAGTCTGACAGTCAGCTCTTCAGTCTCCCCCTTCTGTCATTCACTCTGCCGATACTCCTGTGACTGTGTTCATACAGTCCTCAGAGACCCTGCTGGGCTGTAGAGTTCAGATCCTTGTTCCTCTTCTATCACCATCATACTGGATCCAGCACCGGAACAAACACAGGTGCCATCTTCCTTCCCTCTGCTCTATGTGCTTTGAAGTGAGGGGTTTTAACCAGATCTCTGGGGGGGGGACACAGATCCCTTTACCTGATGTGTAACATGATAACAAGTCTTTACTGCAGGAGAGGGAAAGAATGAAACTCATGCCCATCTTCCATGTACAGCCAATGGAAATTTGAACACATGCTTTTAGTGTCAGATTAGTGTTGTTTTCTTTCCATTCTTCCTGATATCTTGTAATTACGTTTCTGTATGCATGTTTTATTTATGTTCAGAGCTAGAAAACAGGTTATTCAATATTATAATTAAATTATATAAACTGTCTAATGCCAGTCAAATGCCTTATTCATGAAAGTCATTATACCATCCATGTGTACTGTAATCTGCCTTGGATTTATGACAATCCCTTTGATTTGATTTAGCAACAACATCTCCTCCCACCAGCTAAATAAACCATCCACAGTACTGTAAATAGGGCAGACATAAAGTTTACCTGTCCCCTAGTTCCGCTCTGTTTCACAGGGATGTAATTAGGAGAATGACTTCCTCTACCATTCCCTGTGCTGTTAGTCTGCCTGCATCCTCCTAGTCATTTCAGACAACATTCATACATACACAAAGCGGATAGGGACCCTGTTCAGGGGTGGACAGGGCGGTTTTGTCTTCATAGGCCAACAATGAAAATGGATACTGCAGCAAACACCAGGTGGCCATGGCTGTCAGCTGTGTGTGTGTGTGTGTGCGTCAGGGTCTTAGTATTCAGAAAACATACATAATATGCTCTGCTGGGGACTGCCATCCATAAACTGCTATGAGGCGCATTTCTCTTTCTCTCGATCTCTCTCGAACACACAGAACATTAGGCAGCTTGATTTATGAAGGCATCGGGGGCTGTGAATATGGAGCCACCTCCCCAAGTAGCAAGCATCTGAAGCATAATTCCACAGCTGTATAGTGAATCAAATTTCGGATTTCCCCTGCCATTTTAGTGGAGAAGACACTGCTGGTGTGCATCCATAAACACTTGAAAGTGTAAAGACACACTGAGATATGCAGTACATGGCTCATACAAGCATACATACTGTATACATCACGGGTAGTAAAGCATGCACACATATGCACGAATACACACGATTTATTGTAAAATGTTTTCACTCAAAAAAACTTCACAGGCAGACAATAAAACTTCCTAACCCTTTGTTTCCATAAAGCTTTGCTTGCTGTTGTTACCTGTATGTACAGAGTGGTTTTCAATCTGAATGGAAAAGCATCCTTTGTGTGATTGCACACATTGTAAACAACATAAAGCATCCAAACAGTACCAGCATAGACTGTAGGCCTTCTGGTTTCAGCTCCTGTGTTAGGAACACATTGAACTTGAGTGGATGTGATAACTAAAGAGTCTGTGTATTGACTCTTTAGTAAGGGCATTGGTGATCAGGAAATGTTCTCAGCTGGTTATTGTCATGCAAAAGTCTGCCGGTCTCATGGTAACTGACCTAATTAACATAAACATGTTTAGTATCTCCAGGCCTCCACACATACAAGCCGCAGATGCGAGCCTTTCAAACATCTACATTTAAAAAAGTTGAATAAATCAATTTAATATACACCATCACAATAAAGCCATTATTTATTTTAGGCATGTCTAAAGGAACATTATGAAATGAAGAAAATGTATTTCAGAAGAACAGAATATGAGTTGGCCTAATGTATGATATCTGGCGATGCGCCATGCCATAGGCTGTAGGCTTGTTCATTTAGCAGACAAGTTATGTTTATAAGTCCCATGCCATTATTTTATATTATATGATTTTATATTAAGAAGAATATAATTGAACTTAGCAAACTGAAATAGAAAGGATATTTTTCCCATTCCTGAGCATATGAAGTGGCTATGTTGAGCATTAAAGTGATCATTTGAAACAGGTCATATACACTAGATTTACAGCTATTTGGCAACTTTAGTTGTGAATGATAAACCTTAAAATGTCTTAGAAATCAAAACATTTATGGGATGCATGATGTGACTATAGCTATTGATGATTTGAGAAAGTAGTATAAAAAGCTTGCGCTCTATTCGTGGCATCTGGCTGCACAGCTGTTCTCTCATCACGTGACCATATTTTCACCCATCAGACTATTCTCAATTTAAGCTTATCTTTAGTAATATGTAAACATTTGTTTAGGTCGTGGCAAGGGAAAAAAAGAAATTATCCATATGCACTCGAATAGCGAATGGAGGTCACTTTCCCGCTGGTGCGTTTTTCAATCATGTTGGCTACTCCGGTTTAATAGCAGAGCATGTGCTTCAAATGAACAGCTGGGAATTAAATACAGTAGCAGCGGGGATCCTCCTCTTTTTAGTGGCAACCATCAAAACTCTTCTTTCATGGATGAGTCTATTTTGCATACCATGTACAGCATATCACATACTGTACATGTGTACTTGTGACATAGTACATCACATATGATTATGTTACACGACAATTATTTTACACTACACAATGAAACAGTGTGCACGCTACATGCAAAAGACTAGCATGGGCTACATCTCCACTGTTACATCATGCACTGCAACTGTCACGGCAGGCTGATGTAAGTATACTTTCAACCTGAACTACAGTACTGTATCTGCCGTGGGCCACTATATAATGTTTTGCTGGTCTATTCTATGGGGGAACATCAAAGCAGCTCTCTGTGTAAACCTGATTAATAAAGATGGTTGATTTTCTTTATACACTATGGATGTGGCAACCTGCTCGTCGAACATCTCATTCCAAAATCATGGGCAATAATATGGAGTTGGTCTCCCCTTTGCTGCTATAACAGCCTCCATTCTTCTGGCAAGGCTTTCCACTAGATGTTGGAACATTAGTGCAGGGACTTGCGTCCATTCAGCCAGAATAGCATTAATGTGGTCGGGCACTGATGTTGGGCGATTAGGCCTGGCTCGCAGTCAGCGTTCCAATTCATCCCAAAGGTGTTCGATGGGGTTGAGGTCAGGGCTCTGTGCAGGCCAGTCAAGTTCGTCCACACCAATCTTGACAAACCATTTCTGTATGGACCTCGCTTTGTGTGGCCAGCCACTTCGCGGCTGAGACATTGTTGATCCTAGATGTTTCCCCTTCACAGTAACAGCACTTAGAGTTGACTGGGGCAGCTTTAACAAATTTGATGAATTGACTTGTTGGAATGGTGGCATCCTATGACGGTGCCACATTTTGTCCCCTGGGAAGTCCTCACTAAACAACTCCTAATGCTGAGGAGAGAGATGAATCTGGCAGATGACACCTCCCTGCCAACCCAGAATTAGGAAGAGACATGGCATAAGCCTCAAGAGCCTGATATACTGAGGAAACAAATTGTGCCATTGAAGAGAGAAACAAAGAGGGAGAGAAAACAGAGAGAACTAAAGGGATAGAGAAAACTAAGAAGAGTATGCAGAAAGAGGGGGAGAAAGAGAGAGAGATGGAACTGCTGGCTAGAGGAAAGAAACAAAAACACAAAGGAAGGAATACAAGATCAAAGGATGAGGAAAATTTAAGAAATGGAGTGGCAAGGTGGCAGAGATGAAAAGGGATTTATGGAATACGAGATAGATAGAGAGAGCTCTACGGCTGAATGAGTGAAAGGAGGGAACAGATAGCAGGAGAGAGACTTTKTTTTTTATTTKTTTTTTATTTTATTTAACCTTTATTTAACCAGGTAGGCAAATTGAGAACACGTTCTCATTTACAATTGCGACCTGGCCAAGATAAAGCAAAGCAGTTCGACACATACAACAACACATAGTTACACATGGAGTAAAACAAACATATAGTCAATAATACAGTGAAAAAAAAAATAAGTCTATATACAATGTGAGCAAGTGAGGTGAGATAAGGGAGGTGAAGGCAAACAAATATATGTATAAATAAATAAAAATATAAAAGGCCATGGAGGCGAAGTGAGTACAACACAGCAAGTAAAATAAAAACTAAAAGAACAATGGAATGGTTGGTTTGCAGTGGAGGAAAGTGCAAAGTAGAGACAGAAATAATGGGGTGCAAAAGAGCAAAATAAATTAATAAATAAATACAGTAGGTAAAGAGGTAGTTGTTTGGGCTAAATTGTAGATGGGTTATGTACAGGTGCAGTAATCTATGAGCTGCTCTGACAGCTGGTGCTTAAAGCTAGTGAGGGAGATAGGTGTTTCCAGTTTCAGAGATTTTTGTAGTTCGTTCCAGTCATTGGCAGCAGAGAACTGGAAGGAGAGGCGTCCAAAGGAAGAATTGGTTTTGGGGGTGACTAGAGAGATATACCTGCTGGAGCGCGTGCTACAGGTAGGTGCTGCTATGGTGACCAGCGAGCTGAGATAAGGGGGGACTTTACCTAGCAGGGTCTTGTAGATGACCTGGAACCAGTGGGTTTGGCGACGAGTATGAAGCGAGGGCCAGCCAACGAGAGTGTACAGGTCGCAGTGGTGGGTAGTATATGGGGCTTTGGTGACAAAACGGATGGCACTGTGATAGACTGCATCCAATTTATTGAGTAGGGTTTTGGAGGCTATTTTGTAAATGACATCACCGAAGTCGAGGATTGGTAGGATGGTCAGTTTTACAAGGGTATGTTTGGCAGCATGAGTAAAGGATGCTTTGTTGCGGAATAGGAAGCCAATTCTAGATTTGACTTTGGATTGGAGATGTTTGATGTGAGTCTGGAAGGAGAGTTTACAGTCTAACCAGACACCTAGGTATTTGTAGGTGTCCACATATTCTAAGTCAGAGCCGTCCAAAGTAGTGATGTTGGACAGGCGGGCAGGAGCAGGCAGCGATCGGTTGAAGAGCATGCATTTGGTTTTACTTGTATTTAAGAGCAGTTGGAGGCCACGGAAGGAGAGTTGTATGGCATTGAAGCTCGCCTGGAGGGTTGTTAACACAGTGTCAAAAGAAGGGCCAGAAGTATACAGAATAGTGTCGTCTGCGTAGAGGTGGATCAGAGAATCACCAGCAGCAAGAGCGACATCATTGATGTAAACAGAGAAGAGAGTCGGTCCAAGAATTGAACCACTCATTTAGTGAGAGGACCTCTCTGTCTTTCTCTGGGCCAGATTTAAAAGATCCTTTGGTGTGCTACCACACACCCTGGCTGAATATGAAAATGGCGCCGGAGGGAATGGCGGACGTTTTACGGGTTCCTGGCCAATTGTGCTATTTTGTGTATTTTTCTTGCGTTGATCATAACTATTTTTGTACATAATGTTTCCGCCATCGTTTCCTATGAACAAAACATTAAAACAGCTATCACTAACCTTGATTTGGACGAGGAATTATACTTCAATGAGTCGGAGGCGAAAGACCTATTGATTATCTTGGACCAGGCCCTAATCCCAGACACTCATAAAAGGCGAAGACGGTGCCCTCTGTTCTATTGGCGAATGTGCAATCTCTGGAGAATAATCAACTCAAATCAAAGTTCATTTGTCACGTGCGCAGAATACAACAGGTGTAGACCTTACAGTGAAATGCTTACTTACAGTCTCTAACCAATAGTGCAAAAAATATGTTAGGTGAACAATAGGTAAGTAAAGAAATAAATCAACAGTAAAAAGACAGGCTGTATACAGTAGCGAGGCTATAAAAGTAGCGAGGCTACATACAGACACCGGTTAGTCAGGCTGATTAAGGTAGTATGTACATGTAGATATGGTTAAAGTGACTATGCATATATAATGAACAGAGAGTAGCAGTAGCGTAAAAGAGGGGTTGGCGGGTGGTGGGTGTCGGGACACAGTGCAGATAGCCCGGTTAGCCAATGTGCAGGAGCACTGGTTGGTCGGCCCAATTGAGGTAGTATGTACATGAATGTATAGTTAAAGTGACTATGCATATATGATAAACAGAGAGTAGCAGCAGCGTAAAAAGAGGGGTTGGGGGGGGGCACACAATGCAAATAGTCCGGGTAGCCATTTGATTACCTGTTCAGGAGTGTTATGGCTTGGGGGTAAAAACTTTTGAGAAACCTTTTTGTCCTAAACTTGGCACTCCGGTACCACTTGCCATGTGGAAGTAGAGAGAACAGTCTATGACTGGGGTGGCTGGGGCTCTTTGACAATTTTTATGGCCTTCCTCTGACACCGCCTGGTATAGAGGTCCTGGATGGCAGGCAGCTTAGCCCCAGTGATGTACTGGGTCGTACGCACTACCCTTTGTAGTGCCTTGCGGTCAGAGGCCGAGCAATTGCCGTACCAGGCAATGATGCAACCGGTCAGGATGCTCTCGATGTTGCAGCTGTAGAACCTTTTGAGGATCTCAGGACCCATGCCAAATCTTTTTAGTTTCCTGAGGGGGAATAGGCTTTGTCGTGCCCTCTTCACGACTGTCTTGGTGTGTTTGGACCATTCTAGTTTGCTGTTGATGTGGACACCAAGGAACTTGAAGCTCTCAACCTGCTCCACTACAGCCCCGTCAATGAGAATAGGGGCGTGCTCAGTCCTCCTTTTCCTATAGTCCACAATCATCTCCTTAGTCTTGGTTACGTTGAGGGATAGGTTGTTATTCTGGCACCACCTGGCCAGGTCTCTGACCTCCTCCCTATAGGCTGTCTCGTTGTTGTCGATGATCAGGCCAATGAACCACTGTTGTGTCATCTGCAAACTTAATGATGGTGTTGGAGTTGTGCCTGGCCATGCAGTCATGGGTGAACAGGGAGTACAGGAGGGGACTGAGCACGCACCCCTGTGGAGCTCCAGTGTTGAGAATCAGCGTGGCAGATGTGTTGCTACCTATCCTCACCACCTGGGGAAGTCCAGGATCCAGTTACAGAGGGAGGTGTTTAGTCCCAGGATCCTTTGCTTAGTGATGAGCTTTGAGGGCACTATGGTGCTGAACGCTGAGCTGGTCAATGAATAGCATTCTCACATAAGTGTTCCTTTTGTCCAGGTGGGAAAAGGCAGTGTGGAGTGCAATAGAGATTGCATCATCTGTGGATCTGTTTGGGTGGTATGCAAATTGGAGTGGGTCTAGGGTTTCTGGGATAATGGTGTTGATGTGAGCCATTTCCAACCTATCAAAGCACTTGATGGCTACAGACGTGAGTGCTACTGGTCTGTAGTCATTTAGGCAGGTTGCCTTTGTGTTCTTGGGCACAGGGACTATGGTGGTCTGCTTGAAACATGTTGGTATTACAGACTCAGTCAGGGAAGTGAAGACACCTGCCAGTTGGTCAGCAGATGCCCGGAGCACACGCCCTGGTAATCCATCTGGCCCTACAGCATTGTGTATGTTGACCTTTTTAAAGGTCTTACTCACGTCGGCTACGGAGAGCGTGATCACAGTCGTCCGGAACAGCTGATGCTCTCATGCATACCTCAGTGTTGCTTGCCTTGAAGCGAGCATAGAAGTTTCTCTCATGAACTGGACAAGCTGCGTTCGAAACTATCCTATCAAGGGGACATTAACCCCCTAGAGTCCAGGGCCAGCCTGATCATTAGGCAGAATTAGGCGGCCGCCTATGTCGGGAGATTGACGAGGGCGGCATTTTCTGAGCTACATTGACCAAGATGCACCTACAACAATACATAAAACCTCACATAATTCTGCCCAACAACAGTGACAATTTCTCTCATCCAGTGGCATATGGGCTTTTTAGGTGAGTGCTGATGCCGCCTTATGATAAGTAGTGCCCACTTTGTCAAAGGCAGAGAAGCCAAATATTTATCTTGTCCATTCCCAGCCAGTAGCGGTGTGTGGGTAAAATCACTGAGCAAGCCAAGCCAGTAAAAAAGCCATATTACAACCTATGTTGTGATAATTACGTTATTTGCTCTGTAACCCATTCGTTCATACGCCACCGTGACAACAAAAAGACAACAGTCACACAGTGGAGGAATAAATTCAACTACACAAAACAGAAAGCAACATCTGTCCAGTGAAGTCCACAAAGCAAATACTGCATACAAACAGTTATATCACCTGCAGCATGGTCAAGAATGTTATTGTTTTCGATAGTTTACTAAACAACTACAGATTTAGAACCACAGAATTATCGCAAGTCAGCACAAAGACAACAGGAGCATTGCCTCCGCTATTCCAGCATTATTTATTCAAACATTTAAACATCGTCAAATCAACATGACTATATATACTTGGTTTAATACACTGAAAACAAACTTCAAGATACCAAAAACAATTTAGTCCAATCAACATTGCTAAATATCATGTGGGTGTCCATGGTACCGATTTGTGTGTGTGTGCGTGCCGCAAGTCATTTTTTTTTTGTTGACAAACCCTACTTGTAGACTAGTTGAACATCAATGCCGTCCTTCTCGCTTTCATGTTGGCAAAACGGTCTATGGATCTGTCATACAGTGAGTACAATTTTACCTAGCTAAAATGCTTCTTAGCCTAACTTCCTTGCATGGGCAACAATGAACCAGCTAAGTTAGCTAGCTAGCTAGTTAATGTCAGCCTAAAAGGCTACATATTGAACTTCAGTCGTCTCAGGCCAGTGGCACAACATACACTGGCTTGCGAAAGTTTTTTTCCTATTTTGTTGCCTTACATCCTGGAATTAAAATTGATTTTTGGGGGGTTTGTATCATTTTATTTACACAACATGCCTACCACTATTTTTTGTGAAACAAACAACAAATAAGACAAAAAAGCTGAACTTGAGCGTGCATAACTATTCACCCCCCATTGTCAATAGTTTGCAAAGCCACCTTTTGCAGCAATTACAGCTGCAAGTCTCTTGGGGTATGTCTCTATAAGCTTGGCACATCGATTTTTGCCAATTTTTCAAGGCAAAACTGCTCCAGCTCCTTCAAGTTGGATGGGTTCTGCTGGTGTACAGCAATCTTTAAGTCATACCACAGATTCTCAATTGGATTGAGATCTGTGCTTTGACAAGGCCATTCCAAGACATTTAAATGTTTCCCATTAAACCACTCAAGTGTTGCTTTAGCAGTATGCTTAGGGTCATTGTCCTGCTGGAAGGTGAACCTCCGTCCCAGTCTCAAATCTCTGGATGACTGAAACAGGTTTTCCTCAAGAATTTCCCTGTAATTAGCGCCATCCATCATTCCTTCAATTCTGACCAGTTTCCCAGTCCCTGCCGATGAAAAACACCACAGCATGATGATTCCACCACCATGCTTCACTGTGGGGATGGTGTTCTTGGGGTAATGAGAGGTGTTGGGTTTGCGCCAGACATAGCGTTTTCCTTGATGGCCAAAAAGGTCAATTTTAGTCTGATCTGACCAGAGTACCTTCTTCCATATGTTTGTGGAGTCTCCCACATGCCTTTTGGCGAACACCAAACATGTTTGCTTATTTTTTTCTGGCAACTCTGTTGTAAAGCCCAGCTCTGTGGAGTGTACGGCTTAAAGTGGTCCTATGGARAGATACTCCAATCTCCGCTATAGAGCTTTGCAGCTCCTTCAGGGTTACCTTTGGTCTCTTTGTTGCCTCTCTTATTAATTCCCTCCTTGCCTGGTCCGTGAGTTTTCGTGGGCGGCCCTCTCTTGTCAGGTTTATTATTCTTTACATTTTGTTAATAATGGATGTAATGGTGCTCCGTGAGAAGTTCAAAGTTTCTGATATTTTTTTATAACCCAACCCAATCTGTACTTCTCCACAACTTTGTCCCTGACCTGTTTGGAGAGCTCCTTGGTCTTCATAGTACCACTTTCCRGGTGGTGCCCCTTGCTTAGTGGTGTTGCAGACTCTGGGGCCTTTCAGGACAGGTGTATATATACATGTGACAGATTATGTGACACTTAGATTGCACACAGGTGGACTTTATTTAACTAATTATGTGACTTCTGAAGGTAATCGGTTGCACCAGATCTTATTTAGCAAAGGGGGTGAATAGCAAAGGGGGTGAATACATATGCACGCACCACTTTTCCGTTTTAAATTTTTTAAATTTCACTTAACCAATTTGGACTATTTTGTGTATGTCCATTACATGAAATCCAAATAAAAATCKATTTAAATTACGGGTTGTAATGCAACAAAATAGGAAAAATGCGAAGAGGGGTGAATACTTTTGCAAGGCACTGTATTCATTTGTGGTTAGATCAGAATATCTGTCATAATCATTGGCCTGTACAGAGAATTAAGTCAAAACCACAAGTCCAAATCCCCATGTCCATCCATGTCTTAGGAAAAGGCAGATTTAGCAAGCTAGCTACTGCAGGACATCAACAGAAGCAGACCAGAAACAGACATATTTTTCTGAAAATTACGTTTTGCAAAGGAAGTGATTTGATTGGTCTGAAGCCAAATCCAAACTGGCTTCCGTTGGGGGGAGTTTTGCTGCACCAGGACAACCCACAGTTGAGCTCAGCTCAACGCTGATTGGCTATTTATTTTATAATTRTTTTATCAAGAGAGGCCAAATTCTTGCTGGCATCAATCAATCAAATGCTACGGCGGCAACAGGTTATACTCTTTTGGTCCAGACAGCATCAGATACATGGGCTACACATACTTAAAGGAGTTTCTCCGGTGAAATTCAACCACTTGCGAATTGACAGAAAATTATGAAAACACAGAGAGAGAGATGAAATATAAATCATTTATTTATTGGATTAAATATTTGGGGAAGCCTGGCTTCCCTTAACATCCATGAATACGCACCACTGTTCCCAGCTCACCTCTCCAGGGTGCTGTTGGAGAGACGCATCACTGTGGCACTTGTCAAAAAACGTGATCTAACATAAATCACGTAGCAGATATAGCATATGGCAGAAAGAGTATGTGGCCTTTTCTGTAGCCTACAGGCTGGAGATCAAATGTATGACAATGTAATGAAATGTAAACTTTTTACATCATGCAGGTTTCTCCAATCAAATAGCCTAACCTAAATGGCACCCAATCAAATAAAAAAGGCGCTGACATGTTATCAAACAACATATCCTAAAAACAGGACAGGTCGAAGTAAAATGGACAACATGGAATGGACAATCAGGCTACTCACAACTGCTGTCAAGGAGTTTCATCCCGTGGTCTAAATTGTCATGATCAGTGGTTTCAAGTTAATATCCGTCAATTTTCCACGAGCTGATCGTAGTTCTGTATTTATCGCTTTGTAAACACATTGCAAATAGGCTCAGGATAACTCCTCCTATTAAAGTTGGGTAGCTGATATTCAGAGCTTAGATAGCCAAATTGATGAGTCACAGGAATCAGGAAACATAGATTGGCATTCCTAATATTACATTTCAGGCGACACTGTATGCCAGAGATGGGCAACTCCAGTCCTCTGGGGCCTGATCGGTGTCACACTTTTATCCCCCGGGCCCCAGCTATCACGACACCAATAATCAACTAATCATGATCTTCAGTTTAGAATGTAATTTGTTTCATCAGCTGTGTTGACTAGGAATGGGGAAAAAGTGTGATACCACTCCGGCCCCCGAGGACAGTAGTTGCCTATCCCTGCTGTAGGCTATACCTCAGTAAGCACTTTCATTCAGAACTGAAAATGAACCTGATTTCAACATTTGTAAAATATCTATTTTCAACTTTCAATCAGAACCGAAAAGCAACCTGATTTCAACGTCCGGACGATACGTCTTCTCACTTTTCATTCAGAATCTAAATTGAACCTGAAAAATACCTATTTTAGACATCTTTTCAAGGTAATTTTGCTTACTGGGACTATTCWTGTAGCGTGTCAATTTTTTGTCTCGCCTAGGGCYGCATAACGGCCAGGACTGTCCCTGCTAGAGTCGATTGACGCACCAGATGCATCTCAATCCGCCGCATCCGCCAGTATCACACTTCTGCATCTGCGGTGAAAGATGGCAGAGCTAGAGCGGTGTTTGTCAGACTATGAGACATCCCGAAAATTGGTATTAGACTAAAGAATTAAGAGCTGTAATATACAGTGCATTGTGAAAGTATTTTGTTACGTTACAGCCTTATTCTAAAATATATTTCCCCCTTTCGTCAATCTACACACAATACCCCATAATGACAAATAAAAAACAAGTTTTTAGATTTCTTTTGATGAATTTATATAAAATAAAAAAAACTGAAATATACTTTGTTGAAGCCCCTTTGGCAGGGATTACATCCTCTAATCTTCTTGGGTATGTTGCTACAATCTTAGCACACCTGTTTTTGGGGAGTTTCTCCCATTCTTCTTTGCAGATCCTCTCAAGCCCTGTCAGGTTAGATGGGGAGCGTCGCTGCACAGCTATTTTCAGGTCTTTCCAGGGATGTTCGATCGGGTTCAAGTCCCGTCTCTAGCTGGGCCACTCAAGGACATTCAGAGATTTGTCCCGAAGCAACTGCTGCATTGTCTTGGCTGTGTGCTTAGGGTCGTTGTCCTGTTGGAAGGTGAACCTTCACCCGAGTCTTAGGTCCTGAGCACACTGGAGCAGGTTTTCATCAAGCATCTCTCTGTACTTTCTTCCGTTCATCTTTCCCTTGATCCTGACCAGTCACCCAGTCCCTGCCGCTGAAAAACATTCCCACAGCATGATGCTGCCATCAACATGCTTCACCATAGGGATGGTGCCATGTTTCCTCCGGAAGTGACGCTTGGCAACTTGGTTTCATCAGACCAGAGATTCTTGTTTCTCATGGTCTGAGAGTCACTTTAGGTGCCTTTTGGCAAACTCCAAGCAGGTTGTCATGTGCCTTTTACTGAGGAGTGGCTTCCGTCTGGCAACTCTACCATAAAGACCTGATTGGTGGAGTGCTGCAGAGATGGTTGTCCTTCTGAAAGGTTCTCCCATCTCCATAGAGGAACTCTGGAGCTCTGTCAGAGTGACCATTGGGTTCTTGGTCACCTTCCTGATCNCAGTTTGGACGGGCGGCCAGCTCTAGGAAGAGTCTTGGTGGTTCAAAACTACTTCCATTTAAGAATGATGGAGGTCACTGTGTTCTTGGGGACCTTCAATGCTGCAGACATTTTTTTAGTACCGTTTCCCTGATCTGTGCCTCGACACAATCCTGTCCAAGAGCTCCACGGAGAATTCCTTCGACGTCATGGCTTGGTTTTTGCTTTGACATGCACTGTCAACTGTGGGACCTTACAGTATATAGACAAGTATGTGCCTTTCTAAATCATGTCCGATCAATTACATTTTTCCACAGGTGGACTCCAATGAAGTTGTAGAAACGTCTCAAGGATGATCAATGGAAACAGCATGCACCTGAGCTCAATATCGAGTTTCATAGCAAAGGGTCTGAATACTTATGTAAATATGTTTTTTCATTTTTAATACATTTGCAAATATCTGTTTTCGCATCGTCATTATGGGGTATTGTGTGTAAAATGTTTTTTAATCAATTT
This sequence comes from Salvelinus sp. IW2-2015, assembly GCF_002910315.2. Classification (NCBI taxonomy): domain Eukaryota; kingdom Metazoa; phylum Chordata; class Actinopteri; order Salmoniformes; family Salmonidae; genus Salvelinus; species Salvelinus sp. IW2-2015. The sequence continues at coordinate 43,719,648 of NC_036858.1, forward strand.
TAGAATAAGGCTGTAACGTAACAACATTTAGAAAAAGTCAAGGGGTCTGAATACTTTCCAAATGCACTGTACTTTGCTTCTCGGAGTCATGCCTGAACATGGAAATGGATAATATACATTTCACTGGTTTTTCTATGCATCGGCAGGACAGAACGGCAGAGTTTGGTAAGATCAGGGGTGGTGGTGTGTCTTTAATATTTAGGAAGTCTTGAGGTTTTGCTCACCTGAGTTAGAACACCTCATGATAAGGTGTAGACCATACTATTTAACAGTTTTCAACTGTATTTTTTGTAGCTGTCTATTTACCACCACAAACTGAGGCTGACACTAAGACCACACTCAACTAGCTGTATATGGACATAAACAAACTAGAAAATGTTCATTCAGAGGTGGCGCTTTTAGTGGCCGGTGATTTTAATGCAGGAAAACTGGAATKCATTTTACCTAATTTCTACCAGCATGTCACCTGTGCACCTAGAGGGATAACAACTCTAGACCAGCTTAACTCCACACACATTAATGTATARCAAGTTCTCCCCCGCCCTCCATTGGCAAAAACGGACCATAACTCTGTCCTCCTGATTCTTTCTTACAAGTAAAAACTCAAACAGGAAGTACCAGCGCTCAAAACGGAAGTGGTCAGATGAAGCGGATGCTAAGGTACAGGACTGTTTTGCTAGCACAGACTGGAATATTAGGAGTTTACCACATTAAGGAATCCTGTGATGACTGATAAGTGCGTGGTCAAAGGGACTGCATCGCAGTGCATGAATAATCACTACAGACCCGGGTTCAATCCCTGGCTGTGTCACAATCGGCCGTGACCGGGAGTCCCATAGGGTGGCGCAAAATTGGCCCAGCGTCGTCTGGGTAAGGGGAGGGTTTGGCCGTGGGGACTTTACTTGGCTCATCGCTCTAGCAACTCCTTGTTGCGGGCCGAGCGCCTGCAGGCTGACTTTGGTCGTCAGTTGAACAGTGTTTCCTAAGACAAATTGTTGTGGCTGTCTTCTGGGTTAGGGTTAGGGTTATGTTTCGGAGGATGCATGACTCCCGAGCCCGTTGGGGAGTCATGCAGAAATGAGACAAGATTGGATATCACGAAAAATACAAAGAGGAGGATGTCAGAGACCTGGCAGTGTGATGCCATGACAACAATCTGTCCCTCAACATGGGCAAGATAACGGAGCTTATCGTGGACTACAGAAAACGGAGGGCCAAAAACGCCCCCATTCACATCGACAGGACTGTAGTAGAGCGGGTCGAGAGCTTCAAGTTCCTCGGTGTCCACATCACTAAGACCTACTGTAAGTCACACTTTATTCTGTTTATCTTAGTTAGTTTTTAAATGTAGACCTATATATTTTTGTTTCAACATAGTGATGGAAGAACCTRATATGTATTTTTAAACGCATGAAGGTACGCGCGGACACACACAAACACACTGAGGTGAAAAACACACACACACCTGTTGTGAGCTTAGTGAAGGAAAATGTTTATCTACACACACGCACACCAACACACACAGAGGGAGAGTTTGACTAGGAGATTTCAATTAAGATTATGGCCGACACTACCAGCTGTGTCTGTATATCTTGTGGGGGCCTCCATCCTACATCTCAACCTCTCTCACCCCCAACACACATGCACGCACTTACACATGCTTACACAGCACGCACACACGCACACATCACAGCTATCTATCATAGCTTGGTCAGTGAATAAGTGGACATGCAATAGAAGTTTTAACCCACTAGAGTTGATTGACGCACCCTTTCATCAATCTAATTAAAACTTCTTATGGCTGCAGGGGCAGTATTGAGTAGCTTGGATGAAAGGTGCCCAGAGTAAACGGCCTGCTCCTCAGTCCCAGTTACTAATATATGCATATTATTATTAGTATTGGATAGAAAACACTCTGAAGTTTCTAAAACTGTTTGAATTATGTCTGTGACTATAACAGAACTCATATGGCAGGCAAAAACCTGAGAAAAAATCCAAACAGGAAGTGAGTGGTCGATGTTAAAGTCATTGCCTATTCAATACCCTGTAAWATATGGATCTGTTTGCACTTCCTACGCCTTCCACTAGATGCCAACAGTCAGTAGAACGTGGAATGAAGCTTATGCTGTGTTGTGGGACCGGATGGGAGGTGTTTGAGCCAGTGMTCTGGCAGAGTGCCAGTTCTTGGTCACGCACTTTCCTCATGATATCGCCATGCGTTCCATTACTTATTGAGACTGAAAATAATGCTCCTGTAGGAACGTTATTGGATATAGATGATAACAACATCCTGAAGATTGATTCTCTACTAAGTTTGACCAGTTTATTCGACTTGTAATATAACTTTTTGAGGTTTTCGTCCGACGTTTGCCTGCATCTGCGCGAGCGTTTGGACACGTGTACTACACATGCTAGCAGAATTAGCTAATTGGACATAAGTAATGGACATTATCGAACAAAACAACAATTTATTGTGGAACTAGGATTCCTGGCACTGCATTCTGATGAAGATAATCAAAGGTAAGGGAATATTTATGATGTAATTTCGTATTTCTGTTGATTCCAACATGGCGGCTAATTTGGCTATTGTTCTGAGCGCCGTCTCAGATTATTGCATGGTTTGTTTTTTCCGTAAAGTTTTTTTGAAATCTGACACAGCGGTTGCATTAAGGAGAGGTATATCTATAATTCCATGTGTATAACTTGTATTATCATCTACATTTATGATGAGTATTTCTGTTGAAACGATGTGGCTATGCAAAATCACTTGATGTTTTTGGAACTAGTGAATGTAACGCGTCAATGTAAACTCCGATTATTTTATATAAATATGAACTTTATCAAACAAAACATGCATGTATTGTGTAACATGAAGTCCTATGAGTGTCATCTGATGAAGATAATCAAAGGTTAGTGATTCATTTTATCTCTATTTCTGCTTTTTGTGAAAGCTATCTTTCGCTGGAAAAATGGCTGTGTTTATTGTGGTTTGGTGGTGACCTAACATAATCGTTTGTAGTGCTTTCGCTGAAAAGCATATTTGAAATCGGACACTTTGGTGGGATTAACAACAAGATTACCTTTAAAATGATATAAGACACATGTATGTCTGAGGAATTTTAATTATGAGATTTCTGTTGTTTGAATTTGGCGCCCTGCACTTTCTCTGGCTGTTGTCATATCATCCCGGTAACGGGATTGCAGCCATAAGAAGTTTTAACATAATAGAAAACAATTCTGTCTGTTTAAGCTAGATATATCAGTTTTTTTGCATGGGCTCAATCCACGGATGTCGGCCTTCCGCATCTGCGGTGGAAAGCGGAAGAGCTACAGCGTTGTTTGTCAGACCAGGAGATCAAAAATTGGTCCTCTCATGAAAAACTCTGCAGCGTCTGACCACTTTATGGACTACTCTATAGAAAGAGGAGTCTTTCATGAACATATTGTGCTCTCTGTTTTGTTCTACGACCCCCACAAGCCTCATCTAAAGTCAGTACCACTGATGTGCCAACTTCTGCCAATAGCGTCCGAACCATTTGGGCTACAAACTAACCCACCATAGAAAGGGGAGCCTCTCATAAACACGATGGTGTTCTCAGTTTTGTTCTAGGACCKCCACAAGTCTGACGAGCCTTGTCTAATGGTAACCCTGTACTGGTTAAAATGAATGCAAGTATGGATATATATATTCCTGAGCTTTCTTATATCTCCAAGATATAGGACAGACACTTCCAAAAAGGTATTCCTTATGATTTATTTTTTGACTGTTTTGCCATGATATGAATGTGTTAGACTAACGGCTTAGAGTTTTAGGGGAGGACATGCAATAGTTTAGAAGTTTTAGGGCTCATATGACATCTCCTGAGAATTTCCCATCCCTAGATAGTCAATGTTGGCTGAAAGGGAACGCGGGGACAAATGTGTTGGAGTACGCCCTTAAAATATAATAGCACATTAAGTGCAGCTGTAGCATGAAAATATACTTTCTTCTCACTCCGACTGGCCTCATCTATCCCTCTTAGGGCATCAAATGCAATTCTGGGAAGTACAGGTATACAAGTATAATGAGCCATCATGAGAATTGTAGTGTTTAGTTTAGGCTCAGAGCCTTTTTCCAGCTCATCTGCACACATCATCTTTCTGTATGCCCATTGGGTCATTTATATAGATGGATTGAGAGTGTCCGTCTCTTTCACAATATCATGATTTCTTCTTCAGCCTTCCCTTAAGGCTTGTTGCTGTTGTTATTTCCACTTGAGATGATTCACTTACACTAACTTAATTATTTATATCTTTCTCACGTCATTATGTTTATTTGACATACTGTATCATTACAAAAAGACTGGAGCGTGAATTTCATTTCTGTCATCTCCGTGACAGGCTCTCATTCACTGCATATCGCCATGGTGACTTTGGACATAGCTGTGAGAGGCTGACATACGGAGGGATCCCTGGGTAATTGCAGTTTTGGGTGTCTTTTACGGATATCAGTTTCAATTACTGTTTAACAAATTACCATCATTTCTCTGAGGCTAGTGGAGACTGTCTGAATGAGTGTAGCAGTGGCATCTCAAACTACCTTAGTGTGGCTGCACTAAGGTAGTGTTTTAACACCGCTGGAAACCCAGGCATGGCTCACGTCATGCAAGCTCTTCAGGAATAATGTTGATGCCATATGTTCTCTATGTGGTTTCTAAAGCCCGAATACAATGAAATCCCTTATTTATGTCAGTAGATAYAGAGGAAAAGTTCAGCACTCTGATTTATGCAATGAACATTTTGTCATGAGACAATATTTACTTGCAAAACTATATAGCTGTCCATCAACAAGGTGGGTATGCTAAAGGAGCTACCATCCACCTGTTGGTCTCTATGAAGACCGCTCTATAATTGAACATCAATTTACCATATTTGTTGCCTCATTTACCGTAACAATAACCCTCCCAAATGCACCTTACTATGCTCCATTTAACACTTACTCCATGCATAGAATTTTCATAAACAGGAACCCCAGAGCTCCTGTTCACTGTGATGCACATATAGAGGTGAGGGCCTCTCCTTCTCGCACTGTAAATTGCCTACAAATCACCTTATACATGTTAGACTCGTTAGATGGAAAAGTGTTCCCAAATCATTACACAAGATAAACATTTCACCAATGGAGGTAAGTGATGTGAGGGGCCTTGAGATGCTCAGAAATGCAGCTTTTACTGTTATTGAAGCATGTCTCTTGATGGTTCCTAATGACAGCCATTCTATCATTCATCAAAACAACATTCTATCATTCATCAAAACAACATTCTATCATTCATCAAAACAACATTCTAACATTCATCAAAACAACATTCTATCATTCATTCAAAACAACATTTCTTACATTCATCAAAACAACATTCTATCATTCATCAAAACAACATTCTAACATTCATCAAAACAACTTCAAATTCATCAAACAACATTCTATCATTCCATTCCAAAACAACATTCTAATCATTCATCAAAACAACATTCTATCATTCATCAAAACAACATTCTAACATTATCAAAACAACATTCTATCATTCATCAAACAACATTCTAACATTCATCAAAACCAACATCTATCATTCATCAAAACAACATTCTACATTCATCAAAACAACATTCTATCATTCATCAAAACAACATTCTAACATTCATCAAAACAACATTCTAAACATTCATACAAAAACAACATTCTATCATTCATCAAAAACAACATTTCTTATCATTCATCAAAACAACATTCTATCATTCATCAAAACAACATTCTATCATTCATCAAAACAACATTCTATCATTCATCAAAACAACATTCTAACATTCATCAAAACAACATTCTATCATTCACTCAAAACAACATTCTAACATTCATCAAACAACATTCTATCATTCATCAAAAACAACATTCTACATTCATCAAAACAACATTCTACATCATCAAACAAATTCTATCATCATCAAAACAACATTCTAACATTCATACAAAACAACATTCTATCATTCATACAAAACAACATTCTAAATCATCAAAACAACATTGTATCATTCATCAAAACAACATGCTATCATTCATCAAAACAACATGCTTGTCACGTTCTGACCTTAGTTCCTTTTTATGTCTTTATTTTAGTTGGTCAGGGCGTGAGTTGGGGTGGGCATTCTATGTTGTTTTTCTATGTTTTGTTCTGTTGTTATATTTCTATGTGTTTGGCCTAGTAATGGTTCTCAATCAGAGGCAGGTGTCAGTCGTTGTCTCTGATTGGGAGCCATATTTAGGTAGCCTGTTTTTATTGTGTTTTGTGGGGGGTTGTTTTCCTGTGTTAGTACCATACGGGACTGTTTCGGGTTGTTTGTTTGTACTTTTGTTATTTTGTTCAGTGTATTTATTAAATATCTCATTATGGAACTTACCACGCTGCACATTGGTCCGATCCTTGCTACTCCTCCTCAGACGAAGAGGAAATCCGTTACAATGCTATCATTCATCAAAACAACATGCTATCATTCATCAAAACAACATGCTATCATTCATCAAAACAGCATGCTATCATTCATCAAAAACAACATGCTATCATCCATCAAAACAACAAATGCTACCATTCATCAAAACAACATGCTAATCATTCATTTCTCAAAACCAGCATGCTATACATTCATCAAAAAGCAATGCCTATCATTCATCAAAACAGCATGCTATCATTCATCAAAACAACATGCATGGCCGACTCAGCAAGCAGAGCTGTTGGGGGAGTTACAGGAAAAACAAAAACAGTCAAAGATTTTTGTTATGCTGCGTATTCCCAACTGTATCAGACGTGTGTGTCCTCTTCTGGACTATTCAGCAGGAGTGTGGGGTGCTAAGAGGTATTTTAAATGTCCATAACAGAGCAGTACGTTACTTTTTAGATGTCCACAAGTTTACACATATACTTGCAATAACTGGGGACATGGGCTGGGAACCCTGTGAGGTGAGATGGAAGGCTTTTAGTGTGAGACTTTGGAATAGACTGTTGGATATGTCAACTGCCAGAATAGCTAGTKAAGTTTTTAAATGATATCTAGCCATAGGGGGAGCCTGGGAAACAAAACATGTCTGATCTTTATCAACAGTCTGACTGTGACCATCTGTAGGAAAACCTAATTAAGGGAGACATACTGTAGATATGATTAAAAAACTGTTAATGCAATATGAAAAAAATGGGTGGAGGAGATTAATCATAAACTCAAATTGAGAACCTTTGGTTTGATTAAGGGTAAATTCGCGTGTGAGCGATATATTATGTATAACCTACCAAAATGCAAGAAATCGCTGTATGCACAGGTAAGATCAGGGATATTGCCTCTGAAACAGGTCAGTATTGTGGTGAAATGGAAAAGGAAATACTATGTAACTATTGTGACCTTGAAGAAATAGATAAGGACACTCATTTTATCCTCTGTTGCCCTTTCTACAACGATATACGCTTGCTCTTATTCCAGAAAGCACACCAGATATACCCTGGCATTATGTGGCTGAGTGATGAGGAGAATTTTTATTTATTTTTTGTCCATTGTGTATTTCCATTTAGATAAAGCCTGGAATAAAAGAAAAAGGGTTACCTATAGTTAAATTGTAAAAAAATGTAGCTTCAATGTGGTAAATGGCACGTGCGTATATCGATTGTGTGTAGGCTTGTCTCCCATACGAATCTTTTCTTTGTGCCAGACTGGGTTCAAATGACTTTGTTTCTTTTTTCTGTATTTATTTATCTGTACATGTTATATACAGTTGAAGTCGGAAGTTTACATACACTMAGGTTGGAGTCATTAAAACTCATTTTTCAACCATTCCACAAATTTCTTGTTAACAAACTATAGTTTTGGCAAGTCGGTTAGGATATCTACTTCGTGCATAACACAAGTAATTTTTCCAACAATTGTTTACAGACAGATTATTTCACTTATAATTTACTGTATCACAATCCCAGTGTGTCAGAAGTTTACATACATTACATTGACTGTGCCATTAAACAGCTTGGAAAATTCCAGAAAATTATGTCATGGCATTACAAGCTTCTGATATGCTAATTGACATCATTTGAGTCAATTGGAGGTGTACCTGTGGATGTATTTCAAGGCCTACCTTCAAACTCAGTGCCTCTTTGCTTGACATCATGGGAAAATCCAAAGAAATCAGCCAAGACCTCAGAAAAAAAATTGTAGACCTCCACAAGTCTGGTTCATCCCTGGGACCAATTTACAAACGCCTGAAGGTACCATGTTCATCTGTACAAACAATAGTATGCAAGTATAAACACCATGGGACCACGCAGCCGTCATACRGCTCAGGAAGAAGCGTTCTGTTTCCTAGAGATGAACATACTTTGGTCTGAAAATAGCAAATCAATCCAAGAAATCAGCAAAGGACCTTGTGAAGATGCTGGAGGAAACAGGTACAAAAGTATCTATATCCACATCTATATCTTCATTAAATAGTACCCACAAAACACCAGTGTCAACGTCAACAGTGAAGAGGCGACTCCGGGATGCTGGCCTTCTACGCAGAGTTCCTCTGTCCAGTGTCTGTGTTCTTTTACCCATCTTATTCTTCAATTTCTATTGGCCAGTCTGAGATATGGCTTTTTCTTTGCAACTCTGCCTGGAAGGCCAGCATCCCGGAGTCGCCTCTTCACTGTTGACATTGAGACTGGTGTTTTGCGCATACTATTTCATGAATCTGCCAGTTGAGGACTTGTGAGGCGTCTGTTTCTCWAACTAGACACTCTAATGTACTTGTCCTCTTGCTCAGTTGTGCACCAGGGCCTCCCACTCCTCTTTATATTCTGGTTAGAGACAGTTTTTGCTGTTCTGTAAAGGGATTAGTACACAAAGTTGTACGATATCTTCAGTTTCTTGTCAATTTCTCGCCATCATTTCTCAGAACAAGAAAAGACTAACGAGTTTCAGAAGAAAGGTCTTTGTTTCTGGCCATTTTGAGCCTGTAATCGAACACACACATGCTGATACTCCAGATACTCKACTAGTCAAGTTAAATAAAAGGTAAAATCAAAATAAATTTAAAAAAGTCTAAAGAAGGCCAGTTGTATTGCTTCTTTAATCAGAACAACAGTTCTCAGCTGTGCTAAKAATTGCAAAAGGGTTTTCTAATGATCAATTAGCCTTTAAAATGATAAACTTGTATGAGCTAACACAACGTGCCATTGGAACACAGGAATGATGGTTGCTGATAATGGGCCTCTGTARGGCTATGTAGATATTCCATTAAAAATCAGCAGTTTCCATCTACAATAGTCATTTACAACATTAACAATGTCTACACTGTATTTCTGATCAATTTGATGTTATTTTAATGGACAAAKAAWTYGCTTTTCTTTAAAAAAAAGACATTTCTAAGTGACCCCAAACTTTTGAATGGTAGTGTATGTGTATATATACAGTGTGTATGTATGCATGTATATTATTTTACTGCTCTGGGAGTATAATTATTGTTTGGATAACCTTATTTACTATTATGTATTGATTTTTACCTTAATTGTTTTTCACTCTTTATGCGATGCGCAATGCAGAGAACACCTGAAGAAGAATGATCATTTAATTACCATAGTGAATAATTGTAATGTTTGTTTGTTTGTCAATTAAWCCCATAAGGGATGGGTTGCCAATTAGCGATTTGACACGAAKATAACACTTCATTCATTCATTCAATCATTCATGCATCATGGTGTTACTATTCATCCAGTTCAATTGTCAAAGATGTCAAAGACATGCATACTGTAGTAACACCAATGTTGAGTACTTAGAAAGATTTTATTCCAGAAGAGGACTCTAAATCATCCAGACTTGTCCAACATCATGTCTCCCACCATGCAGCTGTGTTCTCTAAACACTCTTCAGGGCCTCTATGTTTCCGGCTTTGGAAGTGGAAAATAGGACCTGAGATACGCATGGAACAAATTGGTTCATCACACTGGAGTGTGTGGCTGTCATCGTGGCTGCGTCCCAAACAAGCTTGGCTCTGTATTGGAGGGTAGATGTTGTGTTGTTTCTGTGTGGTCAGACAGACCCTCTACACTCAGCCGGACTAAACCTTCCCTCTTTTACACACATCTGGGGAAAACCAAAAGCTGCATGGAAACACATCACAACGCTCAATTAAAACCCACTGGCCATAATCCTGCCCGGATTAGTTTGTGACTATCGCAGCCTTATCTAAATAATGCTGTGCTTTGAGTAAATAAAGTTATCTCAGTCTGGAGATGGGCTGTGGCTGCAGTGAGTGGTGTTGGCCACTGGGAGCTGCTGTTTTAAAGGCCATAAGTGCCGGTTCTGCAGTCAGTCCCTGCTCAAGGAGTATTTGTAGAGACTGCGGTGAACTCTTTTTCTGCTATTCTGGGTATTCTCCCACCCTGTATTAAAAMGTTTGCTGGTCCTCATTAAAGTTCCGTAGATCACTTCATTACCTATTTACAAAGCTCTACTACACAAGCTTCTGACCTACCTCACTTCTTTGTTAAAATGTAAAATTACGAGACACCATTCCCGTTCATAGGGATGGTTAACGCTCGAGGTTCCAGTACTACGTACTGATCTAGGTAAATACATTTTTGGAGTAGCCTACAAAACTCTCTACATCTTGACTTTCCGGTGCCTCTAGGGTAGTTTAGGACTTTAATGTTGAATGAATTTAATGTAAATAGTTGTATTTGTGGTTTTGAAACTCTAGTGTTGATTTGTAGTTGATTTGATTTCTATTGATCATTTTGAATTTGTTGTTAAAAAAAGAAAAATCTCGCTCTCTCTCATAATAATTAACCAAGAAAACAGGGCAGTCAGAAAACCCCTTGTTTATCAAGCTCACACAGAAGTATCACTGTGGCTCTGAACCACGAATGCGCTGAATGTTGTAAAATAAAACAAGAAAATCTTTCAACACTTGGGAGAATAAGGAAGAACAGAGACACAGAAAACAGCTGAGACTTTGAGGAACTGGGAAGCTGGTGTTCCCTCTGCCTCTCCCCTTCTCTCTATTCCTCTTCCTTCTCACCCTCTGTATATCTCTCCATCAATGCATGTGGCCATGAATTATCTTAAATAACTAGAGGGGGAGACCTTGGCAATGTCACATAAGGACCATTGTTGTAAAATAATCTATACACCAGCAAGCTACTGATCTTACATTGCCAACCACCTACAGACCTGAAAAACTTGTCTGCTGGTTATGCCAAATATAATCCAATGAGAGTCAATTTGCATTGGTACTAAAGGACTGAAGCCAAGAGAAGACAAGCATACAACCAATGTATCAACTACAACTTCTTAATCCTCCCAAACCACAGTATTCCAATTGGTGCTTGCTTTGATAGAGCTGAAAGCAAGAAGCAATACAGACATAAKGCCTGTAGTCATTTGGATGAAGTAAGGGTTACTCTCCTAAACACATCCCCTGCTGGGTTGCTTCTGTTGCKTCTCTGCTCCTTCAGCTCTCCTTGTATTTAATGGCTAAAAGCTAGCACCACAACCATAAGGATCTGTGGTTGTGGTGATGATGAAGGCCACACAGGAGGGTAAGGGTACCTCTGAATCCCTTGTGTAAGGCCTGCGCAGTGCCGCCTCTAGCCTTTTGGGGGCACTAAATGAGATTTGCTTGTATACGTAATGTGATGTGTGTTTGAATTTGAAAATTGAAAATACGAGGTAGACCAGATCCGTTAGTTGGAGAATATTGAGGTTTTCAGAAATGTTTTCCTTATTTCTGTTAACTAAATATTTCAGTAGGAGGATTTTTCCATGTGATGATCATTGCGTGCTAGAGTGAGAGCAGCAAATAGTTCATTTTTGTCTGTAACCTAATACTCTGTAGGCCTATTCATCCAAGCAAATGTGAAAAACGCATATTGGACACAATCGGTGGAGACCCTCTTCTTCTGTAAACAGGAAGAGCGGTGGGTGGAAACCACAAGGGCGCAACAACCACAGTTGCATTGGCATAAAGGCAGGGTTTGGTTAACAAGGTGCCTAGGACAACCCTGGGGCAAACTGTAGGCAGGAACATTGGACTGACTGTTTGCAGCCCACTCACTCACTTTGCAGGCTGAAGGGCAGATGGTAAAGCGATAAAGAAGGAGAAGTATATCTCCTCACTTTCCAGCAGCTCAAGAGACTGCCGCGAGGAAGCCTCAAGCACAATAGACAGGTCCCAATGACGAGGCTTGGAGTGATGCGCACCCTTCATCAATGGCATAACAGAGGGTATTACCCTACTGAGTAACGGTCAATAATTGTGGCTAAATGGACCTTGAAGTGGAGATCTTCCCCCTGTCCAAAAAGGTCCTGAAATGAAGCATAGCAACCTCAGATACAGAGCATTTAAGGAATTATCTGTGTAGGTCACACCACTTTTCGAAAATGCCTATTTTTCCAAACAGTGAGCATGTAGAAGGCTCACTGGCATCTAGATTGTCAATGATCTTGAGTGGCAGGCTTGTCACATTCAGAGGGCCATTGTTACTGGGTGAGGGTGGCAAATCTCCCACTACGCTTGGGTCAGAAGATCCCTGTGTAACGGTGGCTACAAGGACTGGTTGTGAAGCAAATAAAATAAAATTGTATTTGTCACATGCTTTGTAAACAACAGGTGTAGACTAACAGTGAAATGCTTACTTCCCAATAATGCAGAAAGAAAATAGAAAAATTATAGAAAAGTAAAACGCGTAATAATAAATACACAATGAGTAACGATAACTTGGCTATACAGTATACACACAGTACCAGTACCTAGTCGAAGTGGAGGGGTACGAGGTAACTGAGGTAGATATGTACATGTAACTTGGAATGAAGTGACAGATAATAAACAGTAGCAGCAGTGTACGTGCTGAGTAAAAMAAGTTAATGCAAAAGGGTCAATGCAAATAGTCCAGGTAGCTATTTGGTTAACTATTTAGCAGTATTATGGAATGGGGGTAGAAGCTGTTCAGGGTCCTGTTGGTTCCAAACTTGGTGCATTGGTACTGCTTGCCGTGCAGTAGCAGAGAGTACAGTCTATGACTTGCGTGACTGGAGTCTTTTACAGTTTTTAGGGACTTCCTCTGACACTTCCTGGTATAGAGGTCCTGGATGGCAGGGAACTCTGCCCCAGTGATGTACTTGGCCATACACACTACCCTCTGTAGCGCCTTATGGTCGGATGCCAACCAGTCGCCATACCAAGCAGTAATGCAGCCAGTCAACATGCTCTCAATGGTGCAGCTGTAGAGCTTTTTGAGGATCTGAGGGCCCATGCCAAATCTTTTCAGCCTCCTCAAGGGGAAGAGGCGTTGTTGGGCCCTCTTCATGACTGTGTTGGTGTGTGTGAGCCATGATAGATCCTTAGTGATGTGGACACAGAGGAACTTGAAGCTCTTGACCTACTACACTACAGCCCTGTAAGTTTGAATGTATTCCAAGATCAGCTCCTTTGTCTTGCTGATGTTGAGGGAGAGGTTATTGCCCTGGCACCACACCTCCATGTCTATGACATCCTCCCTATAGGCTGTCTCATCATCGTCGGTGATCAGCCCTACCACCATCGTGTCGTTGACAAACTTAATGATGATGTTGGAGTCATGTGTGGCCACGCAATCGTGGGTGAACAGAGAGTGCAGGAGGGAACTAAGCACACACCCCTGAGGGGCCCCCGTTTTGAGGGTCAGTGMGGCGGATGTGTTGGTGCCTACCCTCATCACCTGGGGGCGGCCCGCCAGGAAGTCCAGAATCCAGGTGCAGAGGGAAGTGTTCAGTCCCGGGGTCCTTAGCTCATTGATGAGCTTGGAGGGCACTATAGTTTTGAATGTTGAGTTGTAGTCAATTAACAGAATTTTCATGTAAGTGTTCCTCTTGTCCAGGTGGGAAAGGGCAGTGTGGAGTGCAATAGAGATATGTGGATCTGTTGGGGCGGTATGTGAATTGAGGTGGGTCCAGGATGTCTGGGATGATGGTAATGATGTGAGCCATGGCCAGCCTTTCAAAGCATTTCATGGCTACATATGTGAGTGCTACAGGGCAATAGTCATTTAGATAGTCCCTGTGCCCAAGAATGCGAAGGTAACCTATGGCGGTTTGTTTGAAACATGTAAGTGTAACAGACGGGGTAGGGAGAGGTTGAAAATGTCATTGAAGACACTTGCCAGCTGGTCAGTGCATACTCTGAATACACGCCCTGGTAATCCGTCTGGCCCTGCAGCCTTGTGAATGTTAACCTGTTTAACATTCACAGAGCACAGAGAGCACGATCACAGTCATCCAGAACAGCTGGTGCTCTCATGCATGGTTCAGTGTTGCTTGCCTCAAACCGAGCATTGGAGGCATTTAGTTAATCTGGTAGGTGCGTGTCACTGGGCAGCCGGCGGCTGGGTTTAACTTTGTAATCCGACGAGTGTCAGAGCCATTGTAGTAGGATTCTTGCCTCTTTGATGGTTTGTCAGAGGGCGTAGCGGGATTTCTTTATAGCATCCAGATTCGTTTCCTGCTCCATGAAAGTGATAGCTCTAACCTTTTGATCAGTGCGGATGTTGCCTGTAATCAATGGCTTCTGGTTGGGATATATACCTATGGTTACTCTCGGGACGATGTTGTTGATGCACTTATTAATGAAGCTGGTGACTGATGTAGTAAGCTCCTTAATGCCATCGGATGAATCCCGGAACACATTTCAGTCTGTACGAGCGAAACAGTCCTGTAGCTTAGCATCCGCTTCATCGGACCACTTCCGTATTGAGCACATCACTGGTACGGTCTGTTTGAGTTTTTGCTTGTAAGCAGGAATCAGGAGGATAGAGTTATGGTCAGATTTGCCAAATGAAAGGGGAAGGTTAGCTTTGTATGCGGTTCTGTGTGTTGAGTAAAGTTGATCTAGAGTTTTTGCCTCTAGTTGCACAGGTGACATGCTTGTTGAAATGAGATAAAACAGATTTTAGCTTTCCTGCATTATAATCCAATGGCCACTACAAGTGGCATTTCTGGATGAGCATTTTGTTATTTAATTATGGCCCTATACAGCTTGTTGACTGAGGTCTTAGTGCGAACATTGATTTATGGTGGTAAATAGACAGCTACGAAAAATATAGATGAAAACTATTGCTAAATAGTCTACACAGCTTATCATGAGGTATTCTAACTCAGGTGAACAGAACCTCAAGACTTCCTTAATTTTATATATCGCTCACCAGCTGTTGTTAAGAGACACACACCTCCTCCTTCGTGCTTACCCAACGCTGTTGCTCTGTCCTGCTGACGCATAGAAAAACCAGCTAGATGTATATTATCCATGTCCTTGTTCTGCCACGACTCCAAGAAACATAGAATATTACAGTCCTTCAGGTCCTGTTGATAGGATAGTCTCAAACAGAGCTCGTCCAGTTTGTTCTCCAGTGATTGTACGTTCGTCAATAGAATAGAATAGAGGTTAAAGGCGGTTTATGTACTCACCAACGTAGTTTTGTCAGGGTGCCCGCGCGTGGGCCTCTCTTACGCCGCCTTTTTCTTTTTAGAATCTCTGGGTTTAGGGCCAGGGTGAACAGTATGACTCGTTGAAGTASAAATTATCATCCAAATCTTGCGTGTACCAGATAGCTGTCTGGGGCTTCAACTGACCAAAGAGTAATAGTAAAGAAATATTGTACTGACTGTCCTCTAGCTCAATAGAAAGGGTTTTCAAAGTTGCCATGAGATTACAAAAAAAGCTGTTTCCCAGTTTATCGTTTATGAACGGGGAATTGTGTCAGGTCTTTTTCCTGCCTCGCTCACCTAGACAAGTGTTTCCCAACTCCAATCCTTGAGTATCCCGAACTGCACACATTTTTGTTGTAGCCCTGGACAAGCACACCTGATTCAACTTGTCAACTAATTATCATGCCCTCAGAGTTGAATCAGGTGAGTTTGTCTGGGGCAACAAAACAATGTGTGCTATAGTGGGCTGGAGTTGGGAAACACGGACCTAGAGTTATGGCCCCTCCTGGTGGTAGTTCCGAGGAGGCGCACTTGTGAGCCTGTTCTACTGACTTGCTTGCACATAAGACAGAGGCAATCGAAAGGGGCCATGAAGGATGATGGCAAATGGCAATCTGTCATCCTGCTCCATATGTCATAAGAGACCGGAGGGAGAGCGGACATGCTGAGTTTCGTCCCTGGCTAGAAGATGAGAAGGTGCAGAGGGGTGAGTCCAAGGGAGGATGGCACTTGAGGGTAAGAGTGCATATCCTCCATTTTACCATGTGAGCAATGTCATGAAAGTGCGCTGCTATACAGGGAATATTTTTTTCAAAAACGTAGACCTGCCTCCCCATTGAAGAGGGGATGGATGGCTGGCTCACGTTAAACCCGAAAAGAGGGTCGCTTAGGGCTGTGCTCTAGATTGGCTGACCCTTCTTGCCCCCCTTAGGGGGGTTAAGAGGGCAGAACCTTGCTGTGGCCGTAGCAAATGACTGTTTACCTTCAGGTTTGCTTTGGTTCAAGAGCTTAACATGGATATTGGCAGTCTAATGTGTTGCCGGGGGTTTTGGTCCTCCAAGGCCAGCTTGTTTCCCCCTCCCTGCTGTGAGGCTGTGCAAGTTGCAGTGACCAATGGGCTGCCACGGGGCCCGGGTTTGGCAGAGACTTTTGTCGAGTCGCTGTTGGTTATTGAAAATAGAACCCAGTAGAAAATGGGTGATTTCATAGTGAACTGAAGCTTGTATCTCCTTGTAACAGTAGACAGCACTTATACTGGGCGTACACCACACGACTTTCAAAATCTTAACTTTGCTGAGCCTCTCACATTAGACGACAGTATTTCCTGTAGTTTTTGGTATTTTCAACATAGTGATGCACACACTAAATGATGTGACACAGACAAGATTCTTCACTTGGTCCTTAGAACTCTTGATATCGCCTTGTGATTAGATTGTTAAAGTAGCTAGATCGAGCTGTGGCTCAAAGCAGCTTTATAAATGTTTTCAGTCAGACATTCACTCTTGCCATACAGAGTTGAAATATCTAACCAACATTTAGAATTTAATAACACCGCATGTGAATTTCAGAGCTGTAACAATCMGACAATTTTAGCTTTAGTTAAAGGCAAGTACAAACACATACTGGTAGTAGTCATCGCTCCTGATCAAGTGTCAACACATTCTGGATGGTGTGAAACAACGTCATCATCTCACTGGATTCCTCTCTTGTGATCTCTCATTGCCAAAAATAAGATGGCGCTGCATTGGATAGTAGCCGTTTTATGGGCTCTTACCAATTCTGATATTTTGTGTGTTTTTTTATCTTAACTTTTTTTGTACAGTAATGTTTCCGCCATCATTTCCTACGACCAAAAACAGCTTCTGGACATCAGAACAGCAATCACTAACCTCGATTTGGATGAAAATGTATCCTTCAACTAGCTGGCAGCTTTGGACGTTCTGCTTACTCCTGACAAGAGGGTTGTGAGCACGACCCAGTACATCACTGCGGCCAAGCTCCCTGCCATCCACACAGCGCAAAATACCCCTTTATCAAGATCGGACAGGTCTCGACACACATCCAACACAGCATATACTGAGGTCACAAAAGTTGCAAAAGTTGAGTTACACCCCCCCCTTTTGCCCTCAGAACATCCTCAATTCGTCAGGGCATGGACTCTACAAGGTGTTGAAAGTGTTTCATAGGGATGCTGGCCCATGTTAACTCCAATGCTTCCCACAGTTGTGTCAAGCTAGCTGGATGTCTTTTGCATGGTGGACCATTCTTGATACACACGGGAAACTGTTGAGCGTGAAAAACCCAGCAGCGTTGCAGTTCTTGACACAGTGTGTGAGCAGTTGAACGGTCAAAAATTCTGCTTACTGCACCAGCGCTCCACATACTTTCCAACTGTTCTGCTAAAACCAGTCCTTGCTCACAGAAAAAAAACTGCAGCTCCAAATTTACTCCATTCATTAAAATAACAATTTAACCAACACCCAACTATTTGTGACTACCTGGACCTACCATTTGGTTTTGAAGTTTTGAAACAAAACCATATGATTTATTGAAAAGTATTTTAATAAACAACATGAAGAGTTGACTGTAAGAAGCGCTCATAATTTCAAATAGGCAACATGTCCCATTTAACATCATATAAACACTCTTAATAGGTCAGGTGCCAGACAGGTAGAAATTAATTATTTAGGCTATATGATTAGCATGTTATTAAAATTATTTCACGGTTATAGCCTACAAAGAAATAAATTGTGAAGCATTTGCAAGTGCGACACATTAGGCTGGCAGGAACATTAAGCGCTCAGCATTTGAACAACATTTCGTTGTATTACGTTATTATAGTCTATAAATTGCCCATATAGGCTATGACTTACTTAGAATTTATTTATTTACGAAAAATGCCTCATTAGGCTCAGTCTACAGTGCCTATGAATTCACTTTTAGAAACACGAGTCTGTGGCTTCAGGCTCATGCAATGGTGCCTGGAGAGCAGGTCAGGAGTGGAGAATACCCTCTACTCGCTTGGAGAGCCACTGGGGATGCTAAACACCCTTTGGGCCACTCTTACCAGGCTACGCAGGGATGCAGATTATATATATATATTTATGSAGATTTTATATATATATATAGATAGGCCTAAAGGGTTTTTAGGCAAAATAACACTATCAAAACAGAAAACTCTATTTAAGAGGTAATATGTCAGTCCTATTGGGCCAAAATCAATGATTGCCTACTGTATAGATAATAGAACGAAAATGAATTAACGTTTTAAATATCAGATTTGTTGRTTTTAAATACTTTGCTACAATCTCACACTTAGCTAGCTACCCATCCCATTCCTTTCTGTTAGCATGTGCATGTAGTACATCATCATGCTTTCGGGATATGCGTCTTTTCAGATTCCATAGTGATTCTTTAGTTGTGGACATTACATCACTGCACTCTCTCTTTTGTTCTTGGTCCTCCTCTTCTTTGTAAGTCACCTTGATTTTGCCACTGTGTGTTTTAACTGTTTCTTTATGACAATATTTAGCCAACTCAACGACAGTAGCTAAAGCAAATGGCTATAGCAGCACACAAGTAGTCTACAAATGCATGCTGGGCCGGGCATGTCCTGAGCTGGTGAATAAAAGTAAGCGCTACTTGAGAGATTGCTGCTCATGAGAAGATCAATGCTCCAGCCTTTGGGAAACTTGTTCTGTGCTCCAGTCAAATTGGGCATGCCTAGCTCCTCGCTCTGCTCCAGCTCCGCTCACATACTCTGCATACTACCATACCCCGTTCAAAGGCACTTCAATCCTTTGTCTTTCCCATTCACACTCAGAATGGCACACATACACAACACTTCTTTGGGATAAGGGGAAGGATTTTCACGTCCGGATGAAAAGCGTGCCCAAAGTAAACTGCCTGTCACTCAGGCCCATATCCAGAAGCTAGGATATGCATATAATTGGTAGATTCAGATAGAAAACACTCTAAAGTTTCTAAAACTGTAAAAATTATGTCTGTGAGTATAACAGAACTGATATGGCAGGCGAAACCCTGAGGACAAACCATCCCCCCCCAAAAAATATCACCTTACCAATGTTTTCAATGGCTAGTACTATAATTATAAGCCCAAGTCCTCCCAAATTGCAGTTCCTAGGGCTTCCACTAGATGTCAACAGTCTTTAGAAAGAGTTTCAGGCTGGTTTTTGGAAATATTACCCAGAAATTGTAGTTTTTCTAGGTGGCTCCCATTTTGGCTGTAGTGTTTCCAACCCCGTTGGATGAAAGCGCGTTCTTTCTTATTTATCTGCTGTAATGAACATACTATTCTCAGTCTTAAATGTTATCGTATATTTGCGTATTAGGATACCTAAGGTTTGATTATAAACATTGATAGACTTGTTTGGAAAAGTTTATTAGTAATATTTGGAATTCATTTTGTATGCATTTTGATGGAGGGAAACTGAGTCGATTATTTACTGAAGCGCGCCAGCTAAACTGAGTTATGGATATAATGAAGGACATTATCGAACAAAAGGACCATTTGTAATGTAACTGGGACCTTTTGGAGTGCCAACAGAAGATCTTTAAAAGGTAAGGCATATATTATATCGCTATTTCTGACTTTCGTGTCGCAACTCCCTGGTTGAAAATGATTTGTTATGCATTTGTGTGCTGGGCGCTGTCATCAGATAATCGTATGGTTTGCTATCGCCGTAAAGCCTTTTTGAAATCTGACACGGCGACTGGATTAACAACAAGTTAACCTTTATTTTCATGTATTGCACTTGTGATTTCATGAAAGTTTAATATTTATAGTTTTGGCGCTCTGCCATTTCACCGGATGTTGTCGAGGTGTCCCGTTAGCGGCACACCTATCCCAAAGGTCTCAATTGTCTCACGGCTTAAAAATCCTTCTTTAGCCTGTCTCCTCCCCTTCATCTACACTGATTGAAATAGATTTAACATCAATAAGTGAGATCAAATCAAATCATAGCTTTAACCTTGATTCACCTGGTCAGTCTATATCATGGAAAGAGCAGGTGTTCTTAATGTTTTGCACACTCAGTGTATGTCCAAATGTGTCCAGGTCCGATACGGACCATATCAACATTTGGACACACCAATAAACGGACAACCTTGTGTCAGACTCAATTAACACATTCTGACCCATCTGGGTTACATGCTGTGTCAAATGCTTCGATCCACCTTGGTACAGCCCATCCCTCGCCACTTCATATTCATTGAAACATCATAACACCTCAAAAGTAAGCATTTGATCCCTAATTGAATGATTGTATTATATATGTACTGTACTTTATCTTTCAATTAAGGGTGCTCAGTACAGTCACCATGAAAATAGTGTCTGTTCCACCCCCTATTAGAAATGTAACAGTGGGATACAGTAGAACCTAGACCAGGCGACCCCACAAAATTCACATAGAAATGTGAGTTATAGATCTCAAATCAAATTGTATTAGTCACATGCGCCGAACACAACAGGTGTAAACCTTACAGTGAAATGCTTACTTACAAGCCTCCAACCAACAACACAGTTTAAAAAATACAAATAAGAAAAGGAACAAGTAATTAAAGAGCAGCAGTAAAATAACAATAGCGAGACTATGTACAGGGGGTACCGGTACAGAGTCAATGTGCGGGGGCACCGGTTAGTCTAGGTAATTGAGGTAATGTACATGCAGGTAGAGTTATTAAAGTGACTATGCATGGATAATAACAGAGCGCAGCAGCGGCGTAAAAGAGGGGGTGGGGGTGTAGGCAATGCAAATAGTCTGGGTAGCCATTTGATTAGATGTTCAAGAGTCTTATGGCGTGGGGTAGAAGCTGTTTAGAAGCCTCTTGGACCTAGACTTGGCGCTCCAGTACCGCTTGCCGTGCGGTAGCAGAGAGAACAGTCTATGACTAGGGTGGCTGGAGTCTAACAATTTTTAGGGCCTTCTTCTGACACCGCCTGGTATAGAGGTCCTGGATGGCAGGAAGCTTGGCCCTAGTGATGTACTGGGCTGTATGCACTACCCTCTGTAGTGGCTTGCAGTCGGAGGCCGAGCAGTTGCCATACCAGGCAACGATGCAACCAGTCAGGATGCTCTGGTGCAGCGGTAGAACCTTTTGAGGATCTGAGGAACCATGACAAATCTTTTCAGTCTCCTGAGGGGGAATAGGACATTCTCATTGAAAGCAAGTCTAAGAAGCGGTAGATCTGTTCTATGTGCGCTATTTCTATGCATCCCAGTTTTTTTTTTTTTGTGTGTCTTTTGCTTTCGGTTTTATATACCAGGTTCAAATAGCTGAAAATACATTATTTTTGATTAGCGGTTTAGATGGTACAATGATTCTCTACACTATTCTTGCTTGTTTTGTCACATAATCTGAAATTAGGCGAACTATTAAAAATTTAGCAACTAGGAAATGGCGGAGCGATTTCTGCATAGTGCATCTTTAATTAAACGTATATACAGTTCTAAAAATAATCAATTAAATGTTCACATGTAGAGCAGTATCATATACGCCATGTGGATTCATGATGAGGTCTTTAATAGGAGAAAATATTTAAATTCATACCTCTTTCAATCAAATTACAACATTTAAGTCATAGGCATACTGTACTTGATGCATTGACACTACACACATTTAAAGCCAACAATTGTATTATGTTGACTAATATTGCATTTGTTTACAATAACAAAAACAACACAAACCTGTTTCACAAATCACAATCTATACCTCCAACAACCCAAATAAAGAAGGAAAAGGTGTTGCCTAAATAAAATCTAAATACATTTATTTACAGAACAAAATACTTAATTTGGTATTGAAGAGCTCTGGAAAGGGCAATACAGTGTTAACGCTTAATAAATGGAAATGCATCAACTCTGGTCTAGCTCAAGCAGTCAAACAAAGTCATGTTTTATTCCTAAGTAATGCCAAGATGTGGAGTCTTCCGGTCCAGGTTCATCTTCAGAGATCCTTTTCTCTGTCTCAGCTTCTGGTCATGAGCTGTGTCGTGGAATTATTCTAACCAAAAGAGAGAGTTTTAGATTTCTTCAGAACCATCAAACTTTATTAATAATTATTGCAACAATGGAGCATTAACGGTCACCCAATGGTGATTGTTAAAAGCCCTACGTCCTCCTGAGTCTTTGTGACAAACAGATGTGTGGAATGGGTCTAGAGGTGAAGTTTTGTATGTAAGAAAGGAGTAACCCCCCCAGCCAGATAACACAGATATCACAGCAAATGCTCTTATTGTATAGAAACCAGGGTTTGGCCCCAAAGACAAGGTTCTTCTTATCAGCTGTCCATACCAGAGACATCTCCTCATAGTACACAAACACCAACTCATTCTATGGAATGCAGGCTGTAACTTTTATTACCAAATCATCATAAATCAATTGCCAGCGCCAAGCCCCAGAGGCCCAAGTCCACACAGACACAGATGAGAGAGTACTGAGAAACCTTATTCGATGCATAAACATTGAAACATAACCTTGTAATTTTCTACCATAGCTGTCAGATGTAAATTACAGAGTTAAGAGTGTAGGCCAGGGGTATCCAACACTGATCTTGGAAAGCAACTCGGTGTAGGTTTTCTTTCCTGCCCCGCAGTAACACACTTGATTCAGCTTATCATAGACCAGACTTAAAAAGCCACTGAACACGCTAATTGGCACATGTGTTTTTC
This sequence comes from Salvelinus sp. IW2-2015, assembly GCF_002910315.2. Lineage (NCBI taxonomy): Eukaryota > Metazoa > Chordata > Actinopteri > Salmoniformes > Salmonidae > Salvelinus > Salvelinus sp. IW2-2015. The sequence continues at coordinate 43,742,842 of NC_036858.1, forward strand.
CGTGCTCATTAGAAAAATGAGATTTCAGTCTTGGAGGTGTGTTTTCTGACCGATTCCTCATTTGGTTAATAATATTTGTCCTCCATGAGACACATTGAAGCCTATTTAATTTCCTCAAAATCCCCAGAATGAATCTAAGATAAAATTAATTACAGATTTCTTGAGTTAAATGTTTTTGTCAAGGATGTTTTGGTTAACAATTTTACAACTAACTAAGGTGTTTGGTGCAGTATTTCTCAAGTTAAAAAATGTGCAACGTATTGTCATATGTTAACAAAGTTGGTGCTGCTGGACAGGTCTGTCTCTATGTCTATGCTATTGGATAGAGAGCAATCACTGCAGCTGTTCACCCCATGTTATTGGGCAAATGGACACCATCAAATCAAAACCCAACCTAAATTTACCCGCTGTGATGCGTGGATGTTCCAAACTCTGTTTAAGACGAGTCTGACTTTATGACCAAAATTATCCTATTTATACTTTGTAGTTAATTTTGACAGTAGAATAACTGTTTCTGACTCGAATCGATCCATTGCTTTTTAAAGGCAGTTGCTCTTTAAGACCATGATTCTTTGAATGTGTGTTAGTGATGGGATGGCGCAAAAGCCTGCACACATTATCTCTCTAGTACCAGAGTTAGTTTAAAACTTTGGTTTAGGCTTTAACTTACAATATATTGCTGCAGGGTAAGTGTAGATAGCGAATAAAACAATATGGCAGAAAATAAATAGACTTCTTGATATGAAGCAGTAATGTGAAGAGAGGAAAAACTCACATGATTCTAATCCTTCCCTCCACTTCAAAGCCAGCAAAAGTATTTCCCCTCATGATGCATGGACACGTCTGAAGCACCTGATGAAAGCACATTTATAACACTGTATTAGCCATTGATCTAAATTTGACTATTTCCCCCCCGCAATTATTTTTTTTTTTGTCAAAACGTACCCAGTCTGTTTGTGCTTAGTCAACACTATTCTCAGTTGAATAACTTACCTCACATTACTTAGAAAAAAATGGAACATGAGGAAACATTAGGAAGGGAATGAGAGACAAACCATGATTATGTAACTTACCCCACTGTGCCTGTTTCCTCCAATTCGTGCATCCATTTGCTGGTGTAACTGCCTAGTTCTTCCCTCTGAAGGAAACAGGATAGAAAGCACATGATGATGTAATGTGTCCCTCATGTCAGTACGTCAACACAGGAAGGAGCAATGGATGGATAGTTAATTTATTTCCAAAGCTGCAATGACGGGACACACACAGTATGGATGAATGGTCAGTAGTCGACGGGATATAAATAGCACTCCCACAGCAATTCTCCATAAATCTGCTGTATAGTATACCTACAAAAAAAACTATTGAAATGTCTATCAAAGTCATTGCGATCTGATAATGGTTGCCGGAGGGGAAGGCTGCCATTTTACGGACTCCTAACCAACTGTGCTATTTTGTTTGTTTTTTTCGCATTGTTTGTAACTCGTTTTTTACATAATGTTGCTGCTATCGTCTCTTATGACCGAAAATAGCTTCTGGACATCAGAACAGCGATTACTCAACTCGAACTGGATGAGAAAAAAAAATGTATGAGTCCCATGCGAAGGATATACTGCTTTGTCAAGACAAGGCCCAAATCACCGTCATCAGCGTGAAGAAAAGACGGAGGAAAAGGGGGAGAGGAATGTAAGAATTTGCAGACGAGTAGGTAAACCACCACTTCCCTCCATATTATTGGCCAACGTGCAATCATTGGAAAACAAACTACACGATCTACGATTAAGACTATCCTACCAACGGAACATTAAAAACTGTAATATCTTATGTTTCACCGAGACGTGGCTGAACAACGACACAGATAATATAGAGCTGGCTGGCTTCTCTGTGCATCAGCAGGACAGAYCAGCTACATCTGGTAAGACGAGGTAGAAAACCTCATGACAAACTGCAGACCACACTATCTACTAAGATTATTCTGATCTATTTTATTCGTAGCTGTCTATTTACCACCATAAACCGATGCTGGCACTAAGACCGCACTCAACAAGCTGTATAAGGCCATAAGCAAGCTAGAAAATGCTCATCCAGAAGCGGTGCTCCTAGTGGCCGGGGACTTTAATGCAGGCGAACTTAAATCAGTTTGACCTAATTTCTACCAGCATGTCACATGCACAGAGAAAAAAACAACAACTCTAGACCACCTTTACTTCACACACAAAGTTCTCCCTCGCCATCAATTATGGCAATCTGACCAAAATTCTATCCTCCTGATTCCTGCTTACAAGCAAAAACTATAGCAGGAAGTACCAGTGACTCGCTCAATACGGAAGTGGTCAGATTATGCGGATGCTACGCCAAAGGACGATTTTGCTAGCACAGACTGGAATATGTTCCGGGATTCATCCAATGGCATTGAAGAGTATACCACCTCAGTCACGGGCTTCCTCAATAAGTGCATTGACGATGTCATTCCCACAGTGACCGCATGTACATTTCCCAACCAGAAGCCATGGCTTACAGGCAACATCTACACTGAGCTAAAGGCTATACCTGTCACTTTCAAGGAGCAGGACCCTAATCCAGACACCTATAAGAAATCCAGCTATGCCCTCAGACAAACCATCAAACAGGCAAACATCAATATAGGACTAAGATTGAATCCTACAAAACTGTCTCTGATGCGCGTCAGATGTGACAGGGCTTGAAAAATATTACGGACTACAAAGGGAAACCCAGCTGCGAGGTGCCCAGTGATGCGAGCCTACCAGACGAGCTGAATGCCATTTATGCTCACTTTGAAGCAAGCAACACTGAAGCATGCATGAGAGCACTAGCTGTTTCGGACGACTGTGTGATCACGCTCTCCGTAGCCAATGTGAGCAAGACCTTTAACCTCTACAGGATCGATGGGTCCCCCGCTGGACGTTTGAGCTAACGTAGACTAATGTGATTAGCATGAGGTTGTAAGTAACAAGAACATTTCCCTGGACATAGACATATCTGATATTGGCAGAAAGCTTATATTCTTGTTAAACTAACTGCACTGTCCAATTTACAGTAGCTATTACAGTGAAATAATACCATGCTATTGTTTGAGGAGAGTGCACAGTTATGAACTTGAAAATGTATTAATAAACCAATTAGGCACATCTTGCAGTCTTGATACAAAAATTTGAACAGAAATGCAATGGTTCATTAAATCAGTCTAAATTTTACACATACACTGCTGTGGCCAAAATATAAATTGCACCTGGGCTGGCATGATACATTATGGCCTTTCTCTTGCATTTAAAAAAGGATGGTACAAAGAAAATACATATTTTTTCTTTGTATTATCTTTACCAGATCTAATGTGTTATATTCTCCTACATTAATTTATATTTTCCACAAACCTCAAAGTGTTTCCTTTCAAATGGGATGAAAAATATACATATCCTTGCTTCAGGTCCTGAGTTACTAAGTAGTCTAACCATGCTGTAGGTCATGTAACTGTTTGTTACATACAATATGCACTGTGGACTTCAACAGACAGAGGTTGCGCTCCGGTTTTGTGATGAAACAAAGGTGTGGTTGAATTTATGCCACTGTTTTATTATTGTCTCGGCCTTAGACCTAAATATCCCGATTGCAACTAACAGGTTATAGAGCAGAAACAACACAATTAACACAGTTTGCAATATAGCTTTTTTTCTGGCTTCCCCAGGGATTTTACCCACGCACCGTTACTGCTAGGGTTTACCGAGAATGTTGCGACAAGCTGTTTTCCTGTAGGTGAAAACAGCTTGTTGATGAGGAGTCAAAGGAGAGCGGCAAGAATCGTGCAAGCTAACAGACGGGCCACAAACAAGCAAATAACGGCGCAGTATAACAGTGGTGTGCAGAATGGCTTCTTGGAACGCACAACCCGTCAGTCCTTGTCACGGATGGGCTATTGCAGGTGACGACCACACCGGGATTCCACTTCTATCAGCTAAAAACAAGAAGAAGTGGCTCCAGTGGGCACTCGATCACCAACACTGGACAATTGAGGAGTGGAATTTTTTTGTTGCCTGGTCTGACGAATCCCGGTTCCTATTGCATCATGCTGATGGAAGAGTCAGGATTTGGAGTACAGTTTGTCTGGGGGCAACGGTACAGGCTAATGGCAGTGGTGTAATGGTGTGGGGAATGTTTCCCTGGCACACGTTAGGTCTTTCATAGCAATTGAGAAACGTCTCCATGACCTAAAGAATTCAGGCTGTTCTGGAGGCAAAGGGGGGCCTGACCCAGTACTAGATGGGTGTACCTAATAAACTGGCCACTGAGCGTATGTCACTGCTTCTAAGGCTATATGCAACATGCAACTGCCTATTTTATGTATTAATTTAGAAAACAAGAGATCTCATAATCCAGTGCCTTTATGACAGTCAACACATATTTTAGCTTTAATCAGCTTTAAAAATTCAGAATTTTCTTTCAGCCTCACGGCAAAATGTGTACAATAGCATGTACACATGTTCCTATCTGCCCCATTGCAAAATGTGTAGAATTGCAGGAAGTGTGCTTTAAAACAGTAACATTTTCTCTCAGCCTCATGGCAAAATGTGTAGAATAACATGAGATTAGCTGTAAAACTGCAAATTGTTCTCTTTGCCCCTTGGCAAAATGTGTAATATTGCAGGAAGTTAGCTGCTTCCCCCTCCCCCTCCAATTATTATTATTCTTAAAAAAAAWTTGAGCTCACCCAAAGTTCTGCATGCCCCCCACCAATGAATTTCTTACTACGCCACTGCCTCCCTCCTTCCATTTCTCTTTCTCTTTGCTGTATGAGAGAGTCCGGTGAATCACATATCTCTCTGTTTTTCTCTCTGTGAATTGGGGACATCCCAGGTACCTCCATCTCTCTGAGGCCCAGAAGAGACAGATAAAGAGCTGGCCACCATGCATGGGATGGGATTTACAAATCCCTCTCAATCTGGATAGAGTGTCCGTTCACTGCCTCTCAGATGGAAGACGTAGGCTACAGGAGTCCTCATGTGTGTTAGGACACTGATAGATAATGTGTCAAAGAACAGTCACATGTAGCATAAAAGATGGTTAGCATTGTGAATTTAAATGAAGTTTTTTGAGGATCTCAAAGTCCCTTGCCTCCTGGGAAATACTATTCCATCTTAACCACAATTCTTGCCAGAATAGCTGTTGTTGCATGAGACCTGATTGGGGTGAAGCCAAACAACATACAGCAGGGTATCTACATCTCTCACACTTAATGTCACCATGCCACACATCAACTGAAGGCTTCAAACAATAGAGCCATTGGTCAGCTCTGCCATGACCCTGAAATAGAGGCAAGGACTTCCCTGCAGGACACAGTGGGTATAAGTGCTAAGATTAATGTAGCCTATTACATCCATGTATGATTGTACACTACCAGCCATCCTCATTTGTCATTTATCTGCCCCCTCCCCCCCTTCTTGTTCCTTGCAGCATGTCATCTCTACAGTTCACATATTTTGGCCCCCACCCCATGTCCCTGCCTGTGCACTTAAATACAGGACATAATCTGTCATGCCCCCTTCCACTGTAAATACCTCTTACTACAGCTCTGAGGTAATGTTGTCTGTCATTTATGAGATCATGTGAAACACACTCCATGTCTATAATCAGTGTCTACTCTGTTCCCTATCCCAATTATACTATTTAACCTTTATTTAACTCGGCAAGTCAGTAAAGAACTCATTTTTATTTACAGTGACGGCCTATCAAAAGGCAAAAGGCCTCCTGCGTGGACTGGGACTAAAAAATATATATAAATAATAATAATATAGAACAAAACACACATCACGACAATAGAGACATCACAACACTACATAAAGATAGGCCTAAGACAACAACATAGCAAGGCAGCAACACATGACAACCCAGCATGGTAGCAACACATGACAGCAACATGGTAGTAACAACATGGTAGCAGCAAAAATGATGGTACAAATATTATTGGGCACAGATAACCTCACAAACGGCAATAAGGTAGAGACAACAATACATCATGCAAAGCAGCCACAACTGTCAGTAAGAGTGTCCATGATTGAGTCTTTGAATGAAGAGATGGAGATAAAACTGTCCAGTTTTAGTGTTTTTTTGCAGCTGGTTCCAGTCGCTAGATGCAGCGAACTGAAAATAGGAGCGACCCAGGGATGTGTGTGCTTTGGGGACCTTTAACAGAATGTGACTGGCAGAACGGGTGTTGTATGTGGAGGATGAGGGCTGCAGTAGGTATCTCAAATAGGGGGGGAGTGAGGCCTTCTTCTTGCCGAAAAAGGTTATAACAAGAAAGGTTAACATCAGTGTTCAAAACACCCTTTCTTAACCACGTCTCAGTAATAACCAACACAACTGGATTGGCGCTGTGAACCCACACTCTGCATTAGATGGCAACAAGATCATTTTGTACAGCAATTTCATCAGGTAACATGAATACAAGCCGGTGAGAGGTGGTTAGAATAGGATGGGAGGCCAAGAGTCTGTGTAACCAATAGAGAGTCAGAGTCCCGAGTGTAGGAACAAACAGTCTGTCCCACGGTTGGGTAAACAAGCAAATTATTAGTCAACAAAGCATGCAGGAGTCAAGAGTCAAATAGCATAAAGCACAAGAAAAAATATATAACGACTTGGGGTTAGCCATTGTAAGTTCAGAGTCACTCACCCCAACAGTGCATGTGTGCTGGAGGTGTGACGGGGGTACCTGTACCAGACAGGGGGATACAGGCCAGGGCAGACGGTGAACAGATTGCCAGGTGGAATCCAAGCAGAAGTCAAAAATCAAATAAAGTTTATTTGTCACGTGCGCCAAATACAACAGGTGTTTTTTTTTTACTAACCAATGAAGCTAGTCACTCTCAGGCTACCTATACATACAAGCTGGTCCTTATCTCAATGTGAAACGATTAGGAGGGGGGAAAGGAGGTTGGAATGGAACTGTTGTAGAGGAATGAGCTACCTTACAGTGAAATGCTAACTTACAGGCCCTAACCAACAGTGCAATTGTTAAGTAAGTAGTAGGTATTAGGTGAACAATATATAAGGAAATAAAAAACAACAGTAAAGAGACAATGAATAATAACAGAAGCGAGGCTATATACAGTAGCTGTTTGAATGTTAGGCTATAACAGTAGCGAAGTTATATACAGGCACCGGTTAGTCGGGCTAATTGAGGTAGTACGTACATGTAGGTATGGTTAAAGTGACTATGCATATATGATAAACAGAGAGTAGCAGTAGCGTAAAAGAGTGGTTGGCGGGTGGTGGGTGGAGGGACACAATGCAGATAGTCCGGGTAGCCAATGTGCGGTGGCACCGGTTAGTCGGGCTAATTGAGGTAGTATGTACATGAATGTATAGTTAAAGTGACTATGCATATATGATAAACAGAGAGTAGCAGCAGTGTAAAGAGGGGTTGGGGGGGGGGACACACAATGCAAATAGTCCAGGTAGCCATTTGATTACCTGGTAAGGAGAATTATGGCTTGGGGGTAAAAGCTGTTGAGAAGCCTTTTGGTCCTAGACTTGGCGCTACGGTACCGCTTGCCATGCGGTAGTAGAGAGAACAGTCTATGACTGGGGTGGGTGTGGTCTTTCACAATTTTTAGGGCCTTCCTCTGACATCGCCTGGTGTAGAGGTCCTGGATGGCAGGCAGCTTAGCCCCAGTGATGTACTGGGTCGTACGCACTACCCTCTGTAGTGCCTTGCGGTCGGAGGCCGAGCAGTTGCCGTACCAGACAGTGATGCAACCAGTCAGGATGCTCTCGATGTTGCAGCTGTAGAACCTTTTGAGGATCTGAGGACCTATGCCAAATATGTTTTAGTTTCCTGATGGGGAATAGGCTTTGTTTGTATTTGGGATGTTTTACAGATTTTTCATTCAATGTTTTATTTAAAAATTATCTTATTTAAATATTTCATATATTCTACATGTGATAAGGCCACACAGAGGGCCAGAGATAAATTACAGGCCCCTGTGATAATCTGAAGTACCCAAAATGGCCAATGGATGTCATATAAAATTCTAAATAAAAAGTTCAAAGAATTCTGTTAGTTTACTTGCAATCTTAGATCTTTTCCAGTAATATACCCCCCCTTTGCAACCCTAGTCAGTAATGACACAAGGACACAGTCCTGCCGAGATGTCATTTCATATCTGTTGTGGACACATTTACATTAAACTAACTAAGGTGAAATATGAAATATGAATGCAATCTTCTGTTGTATACAACTCCCAAGATAGTTGCATAGAATACTTGATGTATTCATTTAAGTTTAACGTAAACACCATTGAGGTGTCCACCATGGTTGTCCTTGGTGTGCACAGCTCTAAAGGATACAGTAGGAACAAAGGAGTAGTTGATCATCCAAGGGAAAGAGGCTTACCATATAGGATATGTACAGTACCATTTCTATAGAGCTGCTGATGTAAGGTTATTTCATTCTAGGAAACTCTGTGTCTAGCTGCCCTCCAATTAAAGGGACAATCAGCAGTAAAAACAATAGCAAAGCGTCCTCTCAACCCGTTTCGGTAAAACACTAAGGGATGGGGCTGGAGAAATGTAACCATTCTCATGTTCATAGACAGAATTATGGATACAATGACTCACCATTCATGATATAAAAATGATAGTTTTAGCCATGTTTTGAGGCTATATTGTGTTTGTTTGTTTACATTTACTTTGTTTACAAACAAGCTGTACTTTGGGTTTTGATGGGGTACGGCAGTTGAACTAAGCCCATGAGACATTTATATGTTTTATTCTTCAAGAAACAAATGGGTACATATCTTTGATTAATTGTCCAAAAATGGATGTAGCAACTGCTAATTTCCCCGTTAAACAACTCTAGGCAGTCACATAGGGTGACAAATGAGAGAACTGTACCACAGTGAAATCTCTAATGATCAACAAAAAATAATTACAACTCAATTATTCTATTCTTTGTAATCCCCTTGATGGGCACAGTAGTTTGCCTGTTAACCTGCCCATGCCTGTGCTGATGTAATACTCTGTAAATTTCAGTTAAGTTTGACTTGACATAGAGCTATCATTGAAAGTCAAAGGACAAGAAGTGATTCATCTGTTGCAAGGCATCTCTTGCTGGTGTGTTGGCACTGGAGCCAGAACTCTGCAGTCAAGCCCTGCTCTCTGCACTCTTCTCGTCAGCAAACTCTCTTCAACGGCCTTGGCTGATTATGTGTAATGGACTACCATCCTGCTGTCTGATAACGTCCCCTCTTGCTGTTCTTAAATGTTGAGCTTGCTGCCACGGCAGGTTCCTCCCTGGTAGCAGAGACGCGTGACATCCCTAGACACTCTCCCTGTGTGGTTTCTGGGCACAGTGATTCGTTTGCTAACAGGATTATCCTTCTCTCTCTTCCTTCCCGCTCTCTTCATCCCCCCTCTCCTTCTCTCTTCTTTTATTTTGCGGTGCTGGCATTAGGCCACCCTCCACAGGTGCCCAAGGTGATGCAAGGGCCTGTAAGATTAGGGAATTCAACAGGGAATTGAACAGCACGGGAAACAAAGGCATGAACGCGAGTGTGAAATGAAGGCTTCAGTAGGGATATGCTGCTTTAGTGCCTCAACCACCATGACCCAATCAGCATAGAAGATTCAGGTTCACATCTCTCTTTCATTCCACTTTTGTACCAAACTAAGCTGAGCCAACAAACAGGTAGTGATGTTTTTCCAATGTATTTTCATTAAACATTGGAATAACATCACTACCTGTTTGTTGGCTCAGCTTAGTTTGGTACAAAAGTGGAATGAAAGAGAGATGTGAACCTAAACCTCCTATGCTGATTGGGTCAGGGTGGTCGATATGCTGACTAGTCAGTGTCAAACACAACCACTTCCTGTAGCCCGGGGCAATTTGGTGGGCCAGGTTCCCAACTCAGCTGATGCAAGAGAGACTCTCTATGACTGTAGCCAAGAGGTCAATAGGAACCCTTGTGGGTATTCTGGCAAAGGTCATTGTCGTTAAGCCTCTGCGTTATTAGCCTTTAGTCAGGTTTGATGTGAATTAGCCTGATGAAGTGGGACAAGTGGATCGGTGGTCGAGCGCAGAGTGGCTAACTATCACAGAGACGAAGAGACAGGCATCAGCGTGGCGTTGGTGCCGGGCACTGAGGTGGGCATAAAGTCTTCTCTTCACCATGTCCTTAGTAAGGAGGAGGAGATGCACATATGGCATTATTATGTGCTAGCTGTTCTCATTGGGCTGAGACATTGGTGAGACATTGATCCCATGCTCCTTTACGTCTTTAAAGTCACACCGGTCAGTTATCATGCTGATTTGTCATTCATTTGATGGAAAACACCAACCAATACATTTTCTATATAGACTCTGTTTCCCAAAATTACACGAGGCATTTCACCCACGCAGACAGTGAAACAAACAAATTACCCAGAGTTGTGGTATTGAGTAAAATATTTTCCCCATGTTGAGCATGTTGATGCTACATTATGTGTTGTTTAGCATACAGGTAAATACCAACATAATGGAAACACTTGAATAAATGAAGGTTCTGGCAGATCTGTTATGGGGTGCATTTTCCTAGAATGGTTTAGGTCCACTCAACCCGCCTTAGAGGGAAAGGTAAATAGCAGTAAATACACAGCCATTCTGAGTGATCACCTTCAATCTATCTTGAATCATTTCTATCCTGATGGGAGTGGATGACAATGCCCCCATCCACAGAACATGGGTGGTCACCAAATGGTCTGATGAACATGAAAATGATGTAAATCAGATGCCATGTCCGTCTCAGTCACCAGATCGCAACCCAATTGACACTTATGGGAGATTCTGGAATGGTGCCTGACATGGCGTTTTCCACCACCATCAAAAAAACACAAACTTATAGAATTTCTCGCAGAAGAATTGTGTCGCATCCTTCCAATGAGTTCCAGACACTTGTATAATCTATGCCAAGGCGCATTCTAGCAGCTTGTGGTGGCCCGACACCCTATTAAGTCACTTTATGTTTGTGTTTCCAATATTTTGACAGTTACCCATGTCTCTGATAGTCAGAGAGCAGCCACTGGCTCTGCCTCAAGGGGCAGATTTGATCAGGACTCACAGTGGATCTGACAGCCATGTATGAGAGGTCCTCTCGGGTTATAGATTCTCTCCCCTGCCTGCTGGTGGGTGTTAACTACAGCATGGTGGTGCCTGGTCAGCGTCTGTGTGTTCCCCAAGGGCCCCTAGCAAGCTGAATACATACCAACACAGTTAGGTTTCCTGATTCTTATGCAGAACTTCTCTTTTCCTTTGGCTTGAGGTTCTCTCTGCAGTGCATGGTTCGCATTGCTTACAGTGCCAGCCCACAAGCAGTCCACAAGCTGACATCCGCAGGCACAAAAGTATTTGTCATTCATTGGAAAGACCTATGGTTTCTGAATGCTAATGCAAGGTAAAAAGGATTGTTAAAACTCTTGAGAGTTGGTGGCATTATTGAAGAAGCAAGAAGTCATGCCATGCATTACAGCGTGGCTGGCTAATTTGAGGCATAAGCACTGAGCACTGAGGCAAACAAAGCGAGCCCAAATCCATCCACAGTCCTGTGGGAGCAGAATGACTCAGGCAAAAGCCCCCCCCCCAAGCACTAACCCATTCTCCCCATAAAGTAGACAGTATCTCCTGCTGGGGGTCCACTCCCACTCATGGCCGTAGAGACTCTAACATTGTCACTTTAGATCAGTGCACCGACTTTCTCCACAGTAAAACAGCTCTAGGTTGTTTCACCCCCGAATGCCAACCATTCCTATCTCCTTCCACTCCTGCTGTCAGCATGTCTCAAACTTGTCAGTTTGTGTTCCAGGATGCAGTCTAGACAGGATTTCTTGACCCCGAACAAACCCACATAAGGAGTTAAACTGAGGGATTTGGCGTTTCCCAGGGCTCTGTGTGATGTCCGCTGTGCTTTGCCTGTCCACAGTGAGTTGAGTTGGTAACCAAGACAGGAAGAATGACTGACAGCAGAGAACACAGCCTCATCTGACCTAATTAACACACTGGGGCAAGTCAAGTGCAGATACAGTGCATTCGGGAAAGTATTCAGACCCCTTGACTTTTCCCACATTTTGTTATGCTACAACCTTATTCTAAAATGGATGAAATGTAATTCCACACACAATACCTTATAATGACAAAGCGAAAACAGGTTTTTAGAAATACCTTATTTACATAAGTATTCAGACTCTTTGCTATGACACTCGGAATTGAGCTCAGATGCATCCTATTTCCACTGATAATCCTTGATGTTTTGATAATTTCTTGATGTTTCATCGGACATGACTTGGAAAGGCACACACCTGTCTATATAAGGTCCCACAGTTGACAGTGCACGTTGACAGTGCACGTTAACAGTGCTTGTCAGAGCAAAAACCAAGCCATGAGGTCAAAAGAATTGTCCGTAGAGCTCCGAGACAGGATTGTGTCGAGGCACCGATCTGGGGGAAGGGTACCAAAAAACTTCCCAGAGGTGCCAGAGAACACAGTGACCTCCATCATTCTTAAATGGAAGAAGTTTGGAACCAACAAGACTCTTCCTAGAGCTGGCTGCCCAGCCAAACTGAGCAATCGGGGGAGAAGGGCCTTAGTCAGGGAGGTGACCAAGAACCTGATGGTCACTCTGACAGCGCTCTAGAGTTCCTCTGTGGAGATGGGAGAACCTTCCAGAAGGGCAACCATCTCTGCAGCACTCCACCAATCAGGCCTTTAACAAAGTACTGAGTAAAGGGTCTGAATACTTATGTACATGTTAAATAACTTTCTTTTTTTTATGTTTGCAAAAAAATATTTAACCTGTTTTTTCTTTGTCATTAGGGGGTATTGTGTGTAGATTGATTATGTTTTCATCAATTTTAGATTAAGGCTGGACATTTTTGTGGAAAAAGTCAAAGGGTCTGAATACTTTCCGAATGCACTGTACTTTGGTCAAGCTTTTTTTGAGGTGTTCAGATACACGTAAAAGAAGGGTGGGTTATTTATATTAACATTTGACATTTTTGTCATTTAGCAGACACTCTTATCCAGAGCGACTTACATTAGTAAGTGTATCAAAGGGGAAATATGAATTGTTTCGAAAGTACAGCCTTTGTTAAAATGTTGCTCTGTGGGAGACCAAAACAGGCCAGAGGCAGGTTCTAGAAGTGGCACAACACATAAAACAGTTTTATTTTGATTTGTATTCCTTCACCAAGTTCATTATTTTTACTACCCGATAAGGTAACACTTTACAATGATGTTCAGTAATAAACCATTTTTAAGGCATTTATAAATAGTTCTCACCATAACTTGAAATTATACTTTTTTTTATGTTGTTACAAGAAAAAGTAGCATTTGCACTTGATGATTTGTAATTATGGTGTACCATTTACGAATATTGTATCTTATGAAAAGTGACATGATTTTGATAGTTTTAAATGAACTTTTAAAATGAAAATGTAATGCAAATTAAATCCTTTACATTTTTCCTTGTCATCTTCAGAATGAATAAATAATGTGTCTGCTGTACTCCACATGGGTTTGTCTTCCTGACTGATGGAAAATGTCCTTAACCATGAGGAAAAATAGAATTTAGACAATGCATTCATTTTGTACATGTGTGGCTGTCCATGATTGTGTTGACATGTTACTGATATGTACTTTACATGGAAGCCACTGATTAACAAACCAAGATTACGAAAGGGGAAAAGGTCACTGCTGTTTATCTTTGCAGAGAACATTAATCTGATAGCAGGGTGTGCGATTAAAGTGTGTAATAATTAAAGAAGCCTGGAGAGCAAAAGACAGGCCGCTTTGACGTGAGGAGAGAGCCATAGAACTCTGAAACATTTGTACTTAACAAGGGACTATCTTTCATGTTGCACTCTGCTTAGGTTAGTCTTTCAAGGATGCCACATCTGTTGGCCTCAGATATAAGATAAACAAGCAATTAATAAATGGAATCACCCCCAAATGCACGCACGCACGCACGCACACACACACACACAGACACACGAGATGGTAGTTGAGGTGGGTTGCCCACCTTTGTCATATCAGTTTGACCTCTATCCCAGGGGTCAGGGATTGTCATGCCTTATCTGGTCTTGGTGACATCCTGATAAATCTTTGGGCGCTGCAGTCCTGTGACCTTTGCATTTCAGTGAGTATGATAATGGATTGTATGCTGGGAGTGTTGTCACAAAAGGCTCACTTTTAAAACACCTGCATACAGCAGGCTATTTGTAATTCGTTATAGAGACGGGACTTATTATCTCTAGACACAGCCACACTGGTCATACTGTATTCTCTGACAGGACCTGATAATGTCACAAGATACAAACGTCTCCATTTAGCTAGTCCTGCATAGGGCCCGGCTAAGCCACATACAGTGAAATGCTGCTATACAGCCTGTATGTTTTCATATACTGTATAGCAGTCACAATACACATGATTCATTTAAGTATGATTCTGTAACTGTTCCTCCAGGCAAGCCTTTTATAACAAACCATTGACAGGGCATGACACAATTGTATGTCTAATCCAGGCCCTGTCAATGGCTTGTACAGACCCAATATGTGGTAATAAAAAAAAGTGATAACGTCATTACTTTAAGAACATTGCATTGATATGTTCCACATGTTCTATACTATACTGACATCCTAAAGACTAAGCCAACATTGGTGAAGGAAATGATGACCCAACAACAAAAGAGAACATGGCTGGTGTGTTTTTAACCTTAATGGCCCAGTGCAGTCTAAAACTAGATTCCCTGTGTTTTATATACATTTCCACACTATGAGGTTGGAATAATACTGTGAAATAGTGAAAATTAAGATCATGCCCTTTTAGTGTAAGAGCTGTTTGAAAAGACCGCCTGAAATGTCTGCCTGTTTTGATGGGCTGACATCACCAAGTGATAACTTAGTTAATAGACCAAAAGGAAAGAGTTTCAAACCTCTCTGCCAATAACAGCTAGTTTRTTTTTACCCTCCCAACTCAAACCAATCACAAACAGTGATTGCAAAATTCTTGCTTGAGAAATTGCTCTTTGCTAAGAAGCTATTTTTCTTTATTTTTGACCATTTTAATTGAAAACAAACACAGTAAGGTACTTAATTGTTAACCAGAAATAATTTGATATTGAGATAAAAATGCCTGCATTGGAACTTTAATGTATATAAATGGCTCTTCGCCGACTAATGGAAAAGAGAACTGTACATTGAGGGTAATCATCTGCTTGGCTGATGTATCAGTAATGGGAAATAGGTTTAGCATCAGAGATGTGTCACCCTTGCCAAAATCAAATCAAATGTATTTGTCACATACACATGGTTAGCAGATGTCAATGCGAGTGTAGCGAAATGCTTGTGCTTCTAGTTCCGACCATGCAGTAATATCTAAGTAATATAAAAAACAATTTCACAACTACCTTATACACACAAGTGTAAAGGAATGAATATGAATATGTACATAAAAATATATGAATGAGTAATGCCCAAACGGCATAGGCAAGATGCAGTTTATGGTATAGAGTACAGTATATACATATGAGATGAGTAATGTAGGCTATGAAAACATTATATGAAGTGGCATTGTTTAAAGTGGCTAGTGATACATTACATCAAGATGGCATAGAGTACAGTATATACATATGAGACGAATAATGTAGGGTATGAAAACATTATATAAAGTGACATTGTTTAAAGTGGCTAGTGATACATTACATCAAGATGGCAAGATGCAGTAGATGGTATAGCGTAAAGTATGTACATATGAGATGAGTAATGTAGGGTATGTAAGCAATATATAAAGTGGCTAGTGATAAATTGATTACATCATTTTTTCCATTATTAAAGTGGCTAGAGTTGAGTCAGTATGTTGGCAGCAGCCACTCAATGTTAGTGATGGCTGTTTAACCGTCTGATGGCCTTGAGATAGAAGCTGTTTTTCAGTCTCTCGGTCCCCGCTTTGATGCACCTGTACTGACCTCGCCTTCTGGATGATAGCGTGGTGAACAGGCAGTGGCTTGGGTGGTTGTTGTCCTTGATGATCTTTTTGGCCTTCCTGTGACATCGGGTGGTGTAGGTGTCCTGGAGGGCAGGTAGTTTGCACCTGGTGATGCGTTGTGCAGACCTCACTACCCTCTGGAGAGCCTTCCGGTTATGGGTGGAGCAGTTGCCGTACCAGGCGGTGATACAGCCCGACAGGATGCTCTCGATTGTGCATCTGTAAAAGTTTGTGAGTGTTTTTGGTGACAGGCCGAATTTCTTCATCCTCCTGAGGTTGAAGAGGCACTGCTGCGCCTTCTTCACCACGTTGTCTGTGTGGGGGGACCATTTCAGTTTGTCCGTGATGTGTACGCCGAGGAACTTTCCACCCTCTCCACTACTGTCCCATCAATGTAGATAAGTGGGTGCTCCCTCTACTGTTTCCTGAAGTCCACAATCATCTCCTTTGTTTTGTTGACATTGAGTGTGGGGTTATTTTCCTGACACCACACTCCGAGGGCCCTCACCTCCTCCCTGTAGGCCATCTCGTCGTTGTTGGTAATCAAGCCTACCACTGTAGTGTCATCTGCAAACTTGATGATTGAGTTGGAGGCGTGCATGGCCACGCAGTCGTGGGTGAACAGGGAGTACAGGAGAGGGCTGAGAACGCACCCTTGTGGGGACCCAGTGTTGAGGATCAGCGGGGTGGAGCTGTTGTTACCTACCCTCACTACCTGGGGGCGGCCCGTCAGGAAGTCCAGGACCCAGTTGCACAGGGCGGGGTCAAGACCCAGGGTCTCGAGCTTAATGACGAGTTTGGAGGGTACTATGGTGTTAAATGCTGAGCTGTAAACGATGAACAGCATTCTTACATAGGTTTTCCTATTGTCCAGATGAGTTAGGGCAGTGTGCAGTGTGATGGCAATTGCGTCGTCTGTGGACCTATTGGGGCGGTAAGCAAATTGGAGTGGGTCGAGGGTGTCAGGTAGGGTGGAGGTGATATGGTCCTTGACTAGTCTCTCAAAGCACTTCATGATGACGGAAGTGAGTGGCTACAGGGCTGTAGTCATTTAGCTCAGTTACCTTAGCTTTCTTGGGAACAGGAACAATGGTGGCCCTCTTGAAGCATGTGGGAACAGCAGAAGATGGGATAAGGATTGATTGAATATGTCTGTAAATACACCAGCCAGCTGGTCTGCGGATGCTCTGAGGATGCGGCCGGGATGCAGTCTGGGCCTGCAGCCTTGCGAGGGTTAACACATTTAAATGTTTTACTCACGTTGGCTACAGTGAAGGAGAGCCCGCAGGTTTTGGTGGCGGGCCATGTCAGTGGCACTGTATTGTCCTCAAAGCGAGCAAAAAAGTTGTTTAGTCTGTCTGGTGGCAAGGCATCGTGGTCTGCGATGGGGCTGGTTTTTCTTTTGTGGTCCGTGATTGACTGTAGACCCTGCCACATACCTCTCGTGTCTGAGCCTTTGAATTGCGACTCCACTTTGTCTCTATACTGAGCGCTTAGCTTGTTTGATTGCCTTGCGGAGGGAATAGCTGCACTGTTCGTATTCGGTCATGTTTCCGGTCACCTTGCCCTGATTAAAAGCAGTGGTTCGCGTTTTCAGTTTTGCGCGAATGCTGCCATCAATCCACGGTTTCTGGTTGGGGAAGGTTTTAATAGATGCTGTGGGTACAACATCACCAATGCACTTACTAATAAACTCGCTCACAGATACAGCGTATTCGTCAATGTTGTTGTTCGCCGCAATGCGGAACATATCCCAGTCCACGTGATGAAAGCAATCTTGAAGCGTGGAATCCGATTGGTCGGACCAGCGTTGAACAGACCTGAGCGCGGGTGCTTCCTGTTTTAGTTTCTGTCTATAGGCTGGGAGCAACAAAATTGAGTCGTGGTCAGTTTTTCCGAAGGGAGGGCGGGGGAGGGTCTTATATGCGTCGCGGAAGTTAGAATAACAGTGATCTAGGGTTTTGCCAGCCCTGGTAGCACAATCTACAGTGGGGAGACAAGTATTTGATACACTGCCGATTTTGCAGGTTTTCCTACTTACAAAGCATGTAGAGGTCTGTAATTTTTATCATAGGTACACTTCAACTGTGAGAGACGGAATCTAAAACAAAAACAAGAAAATCACATTGTATGATTTTTAAGTAATTAATTTGCATTTTATTGCATGACATAAGTATTTGATCACCTACCAACCAGTAAGAATTCCGGCTCTCACAGACCTGTTCGTTTTTCTTTAAGAAACCCTCCTGTTCTCCACTCAATACCTGTATTAACTGCACCTGTTTGAACTCATTAGCTGTATAAAAGACACGCTGTCCACACACTCAATCAAACAGACTCCAACCTCTCCACAATGGCCAAGATCAGAAATTACAGACCTCTACATGCTTTGTAAGTAGGAAAACCTGCAAAATCGGCAGTGTATCAAATACTTGTTCTCCCCACTGTATATGCTGATAGAATATGGGGAGCCTTGTTTTCAAATTAGCCTTTTTAAAATCCCCAGCTACAATAAATGCAGCCTCAGGATATGTGGTTTCCAGTTTACATCGAGTCAAATGAAGTTCGTTCAGGGCCGTCAATGTGTCTGCTTGGGGGGGAATATACATGACTGTGATTATGATCGAAGAGAATTCTCTTGGTAGATAATGCGGTCGGCATTTGATTGTGAGGAATTCTAAGTCAGGTGAACAAAAGGACTTGAGTTCCTGTATGTTTTTATGATCACACCACGTCTCGTTAATCATAAGGCATACACCCCCGCCCTTCTTCTTACCAGAGAGATGCTTGTTTCTTTCGGCGCGATGCGTGAAGAAACCAGGTGGCTGTACCGACTCAGATAGCATTTCTCGAGTGAGCCATGTTTCCGTGAAACAAAGAACGTTACAGTCTCTGATGTCTCTCTGGAATGCTACCCTTGCTCGGATTTCATCTACCTTGTTGTCAAGAGACTGGACATTGGCGAGTAGTATATTCACTTACTTTTCGAAAATCTTCCTCTGATTTGTCATCCAAAAGGGTCCCAGCTATAACATGTAGTGTCACTTTGTTAGATAAAATCCTTCTTTATATCCCAAAAAGTCAGTTTAGTTGGCGCCATCTATTTGAGTAATCCACTCGTTCAACATGCCAAGATAGGAATCCAAAAATCTACCCCTAAACTTTATTTCAACAAGTCAAAATACGTTTCTAGTTAATCCTCAGATACCCTACAATGTAATCAAACTAATATTTCATACGGAAATAAGTATGTTCAATAGAAAAACAATATTAATAGGTGTGTGTCCTCTTCATTGCGCGCGCATACACGAATTTCCAAGTCTGTGTCCCTGTAGTAAAACTCATATTTCTTACTCGTTTTGGAAGAAACAAGCCTGAAACCTTGAATAAAAACTACTACCCAGTGGAAGCCATAGGAATTGCTTACTGGGAGCTAGATTTAATTATTTCCCTATACGTTCCATTGGAAGAGCATGGGCTCTCAAAAAAAATAATATTCAGGTTGGTTTCTCTTGTGTTATAGTCTCCTACATTATTTTAACATTTACAAACTTCAAAGTGTCTTCTTTCCAATGGTACCAATTATATGCATATCCTGGCTTTACTTTGGGCACGTCAGTCAGGCGGAAATTGAGAAAAAAGGACCCTAGCCCTAACAAGTTAAAGTATTACTTTTAAGTAGTTTTTTGTGGCATCTGTACTTTACTATTTATATTTTTGACAGATTTTACTTTTACTCCACTACATTCCTAAAGAAAATCATGTACTTTTCACTCCATACATTTTCCCTGACTGAGGGAAATGGTCCAATTCACTCACTTATCAAGAGGTCATCCCTACTAACTCTGATCTGACAGACTCAGTAAACACAAATGCTTAATTTGTAAATTTTGTCTGAGTTTCACTTTTACTTAAGTAAATTTACATGAATGTATCTTTACTTTTACTCAAGTATGACAATTGGGTACTTTTTCCACCACTGCTTATGTGAATAAAAACTCCTGAAATTACATACATCATTTATCACATGGCTTTTAATGTGAAAGGATGTTAGCCACCCAGAGTGGCTCATCTGGCTTCTCAACTTGGCCTAAAACCAGTGTTTTATGTTTTCATAATTTAGATCTGGGAGAGAGGAAATACCATCTCTTCTGAGATTGCAGTATCAACTGTAGGGGTAAAATATTTAATTTATTCCTAGTACAGGGATCTCCTATGTGTGCACACGCGTGTGTGTACAGATTTGTTCTTCAGAAGATAAAGACAAATGCCCCTAGGCAAAATGGCAGACTGAACACAGCGGTGCAGATCGCCTCAAGATAAAAACGTAATATTCAAGATCTGTAAGTTTGACTAAATATTATCACTTCACTCCACATACTCATGGGTAATAACCTTCAATCTGGATAACAACACAAAACAAATAATAAGACTAGAGAAATGTATCAAACAATATTACCAAAACAAACATCAACCAAACATGACGGAGAGTAAACATGAAAATCCAATCCCCAAAAGAAAACGTGACTCCTCGACAGACACAGACAATTTATGCTTTTCACCACCCGGAATGGTAAGGTTGGAAACTGATCTGTTGAAATTGATAAATGATGAACTGGGCATTCTTGAATTAGTCAATAAAGATAAAGAAGTTGAAGGCAAGCCTCGAGATCAGTGACAAAAAAGCTACAACAATGGAGAAGGAAACAAATAAGCTTAAAGGGACAGTTAAGATGGAAACGGATGTTAATTAACTTAAAAAGCAGAACATGTTTCTGAGAGAAATGTTACTTGACATACAGTCTAGATCTATAAGATACAATCTGGTACTTACTGGTATCAAAGGAAAAAAAAGGCGAAAATCCTGAAATCGTGGTGAAATAAGTCCTTCTTACATAGTTACAGATCCCAGGCGATGTTGTCGACACAATCCAACTCGAACGTGTGCACCGTTTAGGACAGAGAGGAGAGAGATATGAGCGCCCAATCGTTGCCAAATTTGCATTCTTTAAAGATAAAATAATGGTTAAAAACCTGGGTAAAAGACTCGCTGGCACGAAAATATGCATGAGTTCCCGAAGGAAATTGCAGAGCGGGACAAAGTTCTGTACCCACTCTTCAAGAAGAATAGATTAAAAGGGAAATGTGTAGCTTCTCGTAGTCTATAAACTGTATATTGATAACCAAATGACACCAAGACTACTCCACGGCTATTCTAAATATTACAACGTTCCCATAGAGGAGTCGAATAATGGAACACCCAAAACTATCCATGGTAGGGATAGTTATAAAAAATATATATCTAGGAAAACAATCAAATTCAACAATTGATAAAGAAATAAACTACTACTACACCATTCAAGATAGGGAAAATTTGACTAAGTTAGTTAAGAACAAATTCTTATTTACAATGAGGCCTACCAAAAGGCAAAATGCCTCCTGCGGGGATGGGACCTGGGATATATATATATATATATTGTCATATATATATATATATTGTCATATATAGTGTACCATCTATATATATATATATATATATATATATATATATAGGACAAAACACACATTATGACAAGAGAGACAACACAACAATACATGAAGAGAGATCTAAGACAACAACATAGCAAGGCAGCAACACATGACAACATGGTAGCAACACAACATGGTAGCAGCACAAAACAAGGCACAGATATTACGGGGCACAGACAACAGCACAAAAGGCACAAAGGTAGAGACAATAATACATCACAACTGCCACAACTGTCAGTAAAAGTGTCCATGATTGAGTCTTTGAAGAGATTGAGATAAAACTGTCCAGTTTGAGTGTTTGTTGCAGCTCATTCCAGTCACTAGCTGCAGCGAACTGAAAAGAGGAGTGACCCAGGATGTGTGTGCTTTGGGGACCTTTAACAGAATGTGACCTTTAACAGAATGTGACTGGCAGAATGGGTGTTGTATGTGGAGGATGAGGGGTGCAGTAGATATCTCAGATAAGGGGGAGTTTTAAGAGGGTTTTATAAATAAGCATTGGTGGCAAATCTGATGGCCAAATGGTAAAGAAAATCTAGCCTTACCTGCTGATCTATAAATTATGTCTCTAATCTAGCATGGGTAGCATGGGTAGGATGGTCATCTGAATCTGGATTAGTTTGGCAGCTGGGGTGAAAGAGGAGCGAATACGATAGAGGAAACCACATCTAGATTAAACTTTAGCCTGTGCTGTGGAAGGACAGTGTACCGTCTAGCCATACTCCCATGTACTTGTATGAAGTGAATAACTCAAGCTCTAAACCCTCAGAGGTAGTAATCACACCTGTGGGGAGAGGTGCATTCTTCTTACCAAACCATGACCTTTGTTTTGGATGTACTCAGAACAAGGTTAAGGGTAGAGAAAGCGTGTTGGACACTAAGAAAGCTTTGTTGAAGAGCATTTAACACAACATCTAGGGAGGGCCAGCTGAGTAGAAAACTGTATCATCTGCATAAAAATGGGTGAGAGTTTCCTACTGCCTGAGCTATATTGTTGATGTAAATTGAAAAGAGTGTGGGGCCTAGAATCGGGCCTTGGTGTACTCCCTTGGTGACAGGCAGTTGCTGAGACAGCAGATTTTCTGACTTTATAAACTGCACTCTTTGAGAGGGGTAGTTAGCAAACCAGCCCAAAGATCCCTCAGAGACACCAATACTCCTTAGCCGGCCCAAAATAATGGAATGGTCTACCGTATCAAAAGCTTTGGCCAAGTTAATAAAAATAGCAGCACAACATTGCTTAGAATCAAGGGCAATGGTGACATCATTGAGGACCTTTAAGGTTGCAGTGACACATTCATAACTTGAGCGGAAATCAGATTGCATACCAGAGAGAATACTATAGACATCAAGAAAGCCAGTCAGTTGATGAACAGGGCAAAATAGAAACAGGCATATACCAGACTGATACCTATCAGGATTATTTGTCAGGATAACATCGAGGAGACTAGCCTTTTCCGGGTGTTTGGAGTCATACCTTGTGGGATTGGTAATAATCTGATAAAGATTTAGGGAGTCCCTTTGCTTTAGGACTTGGTCAAGTGGTTTAAGCATGTCCTAGTTTAGGTCACCTAGCATGACAAATTCAGACTTAGTGTAAGGGGCCAGGAGAGAGCTTAGGGCAGGTAGGGTACAGGCTGGTGCTGATGGAGGACGATAGCACCCAGCAACAGTCAACAAAAAGCTATTTGAAAGTTTAATTCTTAAAACCAGCAAATCAAATTGTTTGGGGACAGACTTGGTGGAGACAACCGAGCACTAAAGGTGATCCTTGGTAAAGATTGCCACTCCCCAACCTTCGGAAGCTATGTCTTGCCGAAAAAGGTTATAACCAGAAAGGTTAACATCAGTTTTCAAAACACTCTTCCTTAACCACATCTCAGTAATGACCAACACATCTGGATTGGAGCTGTGAACCCACACTTTCAATTGATCTATTTTAGGTAATAAGCTTCTAGTGTTAACGTGCAGAAAATCCAGGCTTTTATGAGAGCAGAAATCAGTGAATCAGATATCAGAGCACGAGTCAGAATTGGGGCTAGCAACAGTAGATGGGCCAGGGTGTACATGCGTATTTCCATATATCATCAACAGTAATAAAATCAGGGCACGGCATAGGACAGGGAGAGCTCATAGGACATGGAGAGCTCTTTGTTGATTTATGACATCTGAATGTGCATTAGATGGCAACAAGATCATATTGTACAATAGTTTCATCAGGTAACATTTATAGTATTTCATAAATTGACAAAGCATTAGAAGAAAGGATAATTAGCTAAATAATACATCTTTAAATATAAGGAACTGGAACACAAATGTACTCACAATCGGGATAAAAAGACAGAAAACCGAGGACATAGAAAGCACAGTATGTGTGTAAGGCGTCTAGGTGTAGCAGGTAAGGCGGAGTCAGGCGCAGGACACAGATGAGTAATTCACGTAACTTTACTTTAAACTACAAATATTCCAGGAAGGAAAATAATCAAGCTCACAAATACAGACCAACTTACAACGAAAAAACACACACAAAACCATTGGGGAAACAGAGGGTTAAATAAGGAACATATAATTAAGGAAAATGGAAACCAGGTGTGTACAAAGAAGATGTCACGACTCCGACCGAGGCAGGCTCTCCTTCCCGTTCGGGTGGCGCTCGGCGGTCGTCGTCACCGGCCTATTAGCTGCCACTAATCCTTTTCTCCCCCTCCTTATGTGTTTATTGGTTACACCTGTTTTGTATTTGTTTGTAATTAGTTGGGCTTATCAGTCAGCCGGCCCGCCCGTTTCTTTGTGCGGGATTGTTAGTTAGTAAGCGTGGTGTTTGTGTCAAACTACGTGTGTACGTTGTTACTGGACTGTTTTCGTTCCCCCCGTGTCTGGGGTAGTTTTATGAGAGCACCCAGTGTATAGAAGGGTGGCCTAAGTTTCACAGTGTTCATTAAAAGAACATTTGTTATTGCACCCTCTGTTTCCTGCGCTTGACTTCGCACTACGACACCCAGTCCTTACAGAAGACAAAACAAATGGAAAATGAAAAGTGGATTGGTGGCGGCTAGAAAACTGGTGACGTCGACCACCGAACGCCGCCCGAACAAGGAGAGGGACCAACTTCGGCGGAAGTCGTGACAATGTGAGTATGCGCGGGTGTATTGTGATGGAAGGTGAGGTGTGCGTTTTTGTGTTTGGAAAGTGTGGAGTTAAGTGAGTGAAAAAGGAAAATGGTTGTTAATACCAGAGCCCATTTGTGTCTGCAAGCAGAGGTTGCGAGAGAGAGCTTTCAATTTTGTGCAGATATGGGATATACATTTGAAAATAAATGATAAATATAGTTTAGTTATTTATTGTCCTATCATGATGGAACAGTGCCCAAACCCTATACAGTAATCCCTCGTTTATCGCGGGGGTTACGTTCCGAAAATGACCCGCGATAAGTGAAATCCGCGAAATAGAAAACTTTTTTTTTTTTTAACAATTAGCAACTATTACATGTATACAAATACAGTGACTCACGTGTAGGCCGTTTCACTGCTCTTCAGACTGGGCCGCTGCATCCTGACTGCGCTCTGCAGTGTTCTCTTCTTCTGAAGCCCGCGGTGCAGGTGTGTTTGTTCGGGAGAAGAACATAGTGATAGGCAGCTGTTGTCGCTCTTTTTCTTCTTTGCAAAAAGATCCTTGTACACCGACATGCCACCATCGATTACGTTGGAGAACTGTAATGAACGGCTCATCAAAGGTCCCATTCCTCAGCTACTCGCTTAAGTCAGTGGCCATTCGCACCATGGTTGCTAAGCGACCAAGCGTTAGTCCTTCCTTCCTTCCTGGCCAACTTAATGTAAATTTGCCAAGCTGTTTTATGTACGTACACATAACTGCACGAGACGACAAATGATAGCACAATTCGTAGCATGTTTTATACAAGAAGCGGAGTGAGTTTTGCGAATCAAGAATGCAGAGCACAATGCACCAAAAAAAAAAAAAATGCATTATGAAAAATCGCGAAATAGCGAATCCGCGATAAGTGAACCGCGAAGTGGCGAGGATCACTGTACACCACCTGAGAGACCCATACACCAAGGAGAAGTCCTTATCTGTCTTATGGGCCTACTGTAAGTAGCCTATACGCAGCCAAAACAGAAAGATAAATGCCATCAGAGACCACACTAAAGCAGCACCGCCCCCTCAAGATTTGAGCCTGCCTGGCAGAGTTGGTCCTACAAAGCCAAAGCCCCCTGATGGGTGAGCATATATACAAGCAGTTCTTCAAAGCTTCTAATGAGAATCTTGACAACATTGTACCATTGTACCCCCACCGTAGTGACAGTGTTGCAACACTAGCTGCAGTAACCCATGTGAGGGGTCACATCTCAGACAATCAGAGAGGGGGCAAATTACTGTGGTCCTATTGCACGGAATGATCAAAGGACAGAATTGCTTGAAAAATGGTCGGGGACCAGCGTGTGTGTGTTTCGGGGAAGGGGTGTACCTGATCTCCAACAGCTAGGATTTGACATTGGTTAAATAAAATTACAAAATTTTTGCACATTTTAGCTACATTTCTCATGCCTTCTCAAACAACTGCAACTGTATATACATTCCACATCAAGTCCTTTCTTGAGGGGATGGAACAACTGTTGAACATTCGAGCTTGTGGTGTTTGTGGGGAAAGGGTTGAGTGTGTATGAGTATGTGTACTCTGTGTGTATCTATCCCACATTGTTGCTTGTCAATGAATGTAAGGACACTATAGGCATGACTCATAATATTTGTTTGCAAAAATAATAATTGCTTGCCAAACATGTAATCTTAATGGAATCTACTGGGTATAAGTAACAATTCTGGCAATGAACCTTGCGCACATTTACGCATACTATTTGTGACTATTTTTTATAGATCATGGCGAGAACAAGTCATTTGATCACACGCTATTTTGCAGGTTTTCACTACCTTACCAAAAGCACTGCTATCGAGGTCTGTCACATTTATTATTATCATACGGTACACTTCCAACTGTGAGACGACCCGGAATCTCAAACAAAAAATCCAGAAAATTCCCATTCGTATGATTTTTACAGTAATTTCATTGCATTATTATTGCATGACCATAAAGTATTGTACTCACGGTAAATCAGAACTTGCAATATTTGCGTACAAAACAGAAACCTTTGTTTCGCAATTACAGAGATCATACTTGACTTTTCCTGTAGTTCCTGACCAGGTTGACACTCACTCACTGCAGCCATTGATTTTGGCTCGCACTCACTCATTAAGACCTTCCTCCAGATCTTCAGGTTCTCGGGGCTGTCGTGGGCAATACGGACTTTTAGCTCACCTCAAAGATTTCTCTATTTGGTTTCAGGTCTGGAGACTGGCTTAGGCCATTCCAGACCACGTTGACCAGCCTTTTACACGACGCACACATCTCTAGCTTGCTTCATCGCTCGTGCGTCTCTCAGGCGATTGACTATGCTGGAAACCCAGCCACGACCCATCTTCCAATGCTCGTTCTGAGGATAAGAGGTTGTTGCCACAGATACTCGGCGACTACATGGCCCCATCCATGCCTCTCCCTCACAACGGTGCAGTAGCTCTGTCCCCGTACAGCAAGAAGACTCACCCCAGAGAATGATGTTCCAACTCCATGCTTTCACCGGTTGGCATGGTCGTCTTTGGCGGTTGTCCATCCTCTCGGTCTTTCCTCCAAACACGGCGAGTGGAGTTTAGACAAAAAGCTCTATTTTTGTCTCATCAGACCACTGACCTCTCCTCATTCTCTCTCTGGATCATCAGATGGGTTCATCTGAACAACTTCAGACGGCGGCTGGACATGCGCTGGCTTGAGAGGGGGACATGCGTGTCTGCAGGATTTTAATCGATGACGGCGTAGTGTGGTTACCTACATACGCCAGCTTTCGAGACTGTGGTCCCAGCTTCTTCAGGTCATTGACCGGTTGCCGTGTAGTTCCTGGGCCTGATCCTTCACCTTCTCATGCATCATTGAATGCCCCCATGCGCTGCAGATCTTCGCACTGGCAGCCCCACAGCACAAGGGTGATTGACGTCCATCTTGAAACTTCTTCACTTTTCCTAGACTATCCTGCGCCAACAGTTGTTGCTCTCTCACCAAGAACATAGAAACTATTTCTGTAGCCCATCCAGGCTTGTGGCTTCTACATTTTATCGCCTGAATGCTTACACGCTTCGTGGTCTTGCCATTGTGGAGAAGTCTGGAGTCTGTTCTTGATTGAAGTGTGTGGAAGGTGTCTTTTTATAGCAGGCTAACGAGTTCATAACAGGTGCAGTTAATACCAGCGATAATGAGTGGAGAACGGAGGACTTCTAACAGAAAAATAACATGGTTCTGCTGAGAGCTGGACCTAATTGCTCTCTGGCTGGAGGCTGATCAAATACTCTTATGTCATGCAATAAAATGCCAAAATTAATTACTTACAACATCTCATACACTGTGATTTTCTGGGTTTTCTGTTTTACGATTCCGTCTCTCCACTGTCGCAAGTGATAACTATGAAAAAATTTAGCACCACCTGTACATGCTTTGTAAAGTGGAAAAGCGTGCAAATCGGCAGTGTACATCAATGACTTGGTTTCTCCCATGTATGTTTTGATAACTATACTATACTGGGCAAAAAAAAGTAATTTTAGTCTAGCACACACTTGTCGCCAAGTTCTCCATGTCAAAAGATGAGACCGAGGGCCTGTAATTCTTCATATAGGTACACTTCTCACTACCGAGCAAAATTACGCGGACGCAAAAATAACCGAAATCAATTGTAGGCATTTTTAATGAATTTTATTTGCAAATTATGGTGGAAAATAAGTATTTGACTAATACACACCATACGTCTTGTTATATACCCTTTGTTGGCAACTGACACGAGTCAACGTATTTCTCATAAGTCTTCACAAAGTGATTTTCACACAACTGTTCGCTAGGTATAATTGGCCCATTCTCATGCAGATCTCCTCTAGAGCATGAGACTAGTATTTGGGGCTGTTGCCCTCGTCGGCACACACGGACATTTCAACTGCCTCCAAATATCTATACATGAGCAGGTTGAGATCTGGAGACTGGTGGCATCCAGGACCTTGAAACGCTTCTTTAAGACACTCGTTCGTTGCCCGGGCAGTGTGTTGGATCATGTCATGCTGAAAGACCAGGCCACGCTTTATCTTCAATGCCCTTGCTGATGGAGGAGGTTTTTCAACTCAAATCTGCAGAATACATGGCTTTCATTCTGTCTTTACACGGATCGTCGTCCGGTCCTTTGCAGAAAAAACAGTCAATGTATGATCAGATAATACCACCGCATGCTTCACAGTAGGTTGGTGTTCTGGCATGCAACTAGGATTCTTTGTCCCTCCACAAACCGACGAGTTGAGTTTTTTAACCAAAAAGTTTCTATTTTGGTTTCATCTGACACTGATGACATTCTCCCAATCTTCTTCTGGATCATCCAAATGCTCTCTAGCAAACTTCAGACGGGCCTGGACATGTACTGGCTTAAGCAGGGGACACGTCTGGCACTGGCAGGATTTGAGGTCCCTGGCTGCGTAGGTGTGTTACTGATGGTAGGCTTTGTTCTTTTGGTCCCCAGCTCTCATGCAGGTCATTCACTAGGTGCCCCCGTGTGGTTCTTGGATTTGTTGGAGCTCCTACCGGTGGGTCTGTGATGGTAGGTTGTCGGGCCACGGGGTGAGATCTTGTGCTGGAGCCCCAGATGACAGGGCAATTATCAGTGGTCTTGTATGTCTTCCATTCCTAATAATGTCCCACAGTTGATTTATCTTCAAACCAAGCTGCGTTACCTATGGCAGATTCAGTCTTCCCAGCCTGGTGCAGGTCTCACACTTTTGTTTCGCTGTGTCTTTGACCAGTCTTTGGTCTTGGCCATAGTGGAGTTTGGAGTAGGTGACTGTTTGAGGTTGTGGACAGGTGTCTTTATACTGATACACACCGTCATACACCAACCGGTGACCAGATTAATACAGGTAACGAGTGGAGGACAGAGGATGCCTCTTTAAAGAAGGTCTGTGAGAGCCAGACAATCTTGCTTGTTTGTTATTGACCAATACTTATTTTCGCACGCCCAATTCGCAAATCAACATACTATCACACATCACACATATCACCATGGCTGATTTTCCTGGATTTTTTTTTCTAATTTTGTCTGTCATAGTTGAAGTGTACCTATGATGAAAATTACAGGCCTCTCTCATCTTTTTAAGTGGGAGAACTTGCACAATTGGTGGCTGACTAAATACTTTTTTGCCCCACTGTATAACTAATCAAGGTGAGGGTGGGTGGCACTGTATGCTCTTTTCGAAGGATGGGTCCTGGTCTTTCGGGGGCCAAGGGATCCGGGCGAACAGAAGTGGTCTGTTGAAGCACCTTTGGCAGCAATTACAGCCTCAAGTCTTCTTGGGTATGACGCTACAAGATTGGCACACCTGTATTTGATGAGTTTCTCCCATTCTTCTCTGCAGATCCGCTCAAGCTCTGTCAGGTTGGATGGGGAGCGTCGCTACACCCCCACAGCATGATGCTGCCACCCCCATGCTTAATCGTAGGGATGGTGCCAGGTTTCCTCCAGATGTGATGCTTGACATTCAGGCCAAAGAGTTCAAGCTTGGTTTCATCAGACCAGAGACCAGTTTCTCATGGTCTGAGAGTCTTTAGGTGCCTTTTGGCAAACTCCAAGCGGGCTGTCATGTGCCTTTTACTGAGGAGTGGCTTCCGTCTGGCCACTATGATAAAGGCCTGATTGGTGGAGTGCTGCAGAGATGCTTGTCCTTCTGGAAGATTGTCCCATGTCCACAGAGGAACTCTCGGGTTCTTGGTCACCTCCCTGACCAAGGCCTTTCTTCCTCGATTGCTCAGTTTGGCAGGGCGGCCAGCTCTAGGAAGAGTCTTGGTAGTTCCAAACTTCTTCCTTTTAAGAATGATGGTGGCCACTGTGTTCTTGGGGACCTTCAATGCTGCAGAAATATTTATTTTGGTACCCCTCCCCAGATCTGTACCTCGACACAATCCTGTCTCGGAGCTCCACGGACAATTCCTTCGACCTCTTGACTTGGTTTTTGCTCTGACATGCACTGTCATCTGTGAGACCTTATATAGACAGGTGTGTGCTTTTCCAAATTATGTCCAATAATTAAAATTTAGCACAGATGGGCCTCAATCAAGTTGTAGAAACATCTCAAGGATGATCAATGGAGACAGGATGAACCTGAGCTCAATTTAGAGTGTCATAGCAAAGGGTATGAATACTTATGCAAATACGTTGTTTTTTTTTTAAATAGAAATTTGCAAGAATATCTAAAATCCTCTTTTCACTGTCATTATGGGGTTGCGTGTAGATTGAGGAGGAACAATTTTAATTTCATCCCGTTTAGAATAAGGCTTTATCGTAACAACATGTGGAAAAAGGGAAGTGGTCTGAATACTTTCCGAACGTACTGTATGTGGTGAGAGTGTGTGCATGTGTGGTGTCAAAATCCATGTGTGTGGGCATATGCAGTGTGTGTGTGTGTGTGTGTGTGTGTGTGTGTGTGTGTGTTGTGTGTGTGTGTTGTGTGTGTTGTGTGTGTGTGTGTGTGTGTGTGTGTGTGTGTTGTGTGTGGTGTGGTTGTGGTGTGGTAAGTGTGTGTGTGTGTGTGGTGTGTGGTGTAAGTAGGTGTTGGGTGTGTGTCCAGTGTGTGTACACACAGTCAGTGCAAGAGAGTTGGTGCAAAAAAGGGTAATTGCAGGTAGTCTAGGTAGACATTTGATTATCTATTTAGCAGTCTTGTTTAGCAGTCTTATGGCTTGGGGGGTAGACTGTGTTCAGTGTCCTGTTGGTTCCAGACTTTTTGTTATTTTTAATACATTTGCAAAAATGTCTATAAACCTATTTTTGCTTTGTCATTATGGGGTATTGTGTGTAGATTGCTGAGGATTATTATTTTTCGAATCCCTTTTCAAATAAGGCTGTAAAGTAACAAAATGTGGTAAAAGTAAAGGGGTCTGAATACTTTCCGAAGGCACTGTATATGGACACTCAATTAATATGGCACTTTTTAATGGTAAGTTTACAAACATATGATAAATAGAATTTAAACTTGTATCTCATTATGGTAAATGGTGAAATAAGTATAGACAGCTATAATTGTAATGATCTAGCAGATAATAAGAAAAGACAATCAGTATTTAACTGGCTAAAAGACAAAGAATATAATAAAGGAAACTCATTCAACAATTTTAGTTGAAGCTGTGTGGAAAGAGGACTGGGGGGGATCCGCAAGGTAGATGGATGATTTGAAGTATGTTATTGGACCTTAAACAGATATGGCTCATTAATCTATACGGTCCAAATAATGATGATCCATGATTCTTTGAAAATATATATAATAATTTATCAAACCTACAAGCAATACAAGACTATTATTGTGGTGGGAGTTTATAATATGGTTTTAAATACCTCAATGGACTGTAAAGGAAATCACACTACAAACTATCACCCTCATGCGCTTAAGGAAATCACAAATGTCATGGATATATTGGAACTAGTGGATATGCTGAGGCTTAAAAATCCTGACCCTCAGGGGTGCATACTCATTCCCCTCCTGTACTCCCTGTTCACTCATGACTGCACAGCCAGGCACGACTCCAACACCATCATTACATTTGCCGAAGACACAACAGTGGTAGGCCTGATCACCGGCAACGACGAGACAGCCTATAGGTAGGAGGTCAGAGACCTGGCCATGTGGGGCCAGGACAACAACCTCTCCCTCAATGTGAACAAGACAAAGGAGATGATTATGGATTACAGGAAAACAGGACAGAGCACGCCCCCATTCTCATCGACGGGGCTGCAGTGGAGCAGGTTGAGTGTCCACATCACCAACAAACTAGCATGGTCCAAGCACACCATGACAGTCGTGAAGCGGGCACGACAAAACCTATTCCCCCTCAGGAGACTGAAACGATTTGGCATGGGTCCTCAGATCCTCAAAAGGTTCTACAGCTGGACCATTAAGATCATCCTGATTTGTTGCATAATGGCAACTGCTCGGCCTCCGACCGCAAGGCACTACAGAGGGTAGTGCGAACGGCCCAGTACATCACTGGGGCCAAGCTTCCTGCCATCCAGGACCTCTATTCCAGGCGGTGTCAGAGGAAGGCCCTAAAAATTGTCAAAGACTCCAGCCACCCTAGTCATAGACTGTTCTCTCTGCTACCGCACGGCAAGTGGTACTAGGTCCAAGAGACTTCTAAACAGCTTCTACCCCCAAGCCATAAGCCTTCTGGACATCTAGTCAAATGGCTACCGAGACTATTTGCAGTGCCTCCCTTCTCACCCCCTCTTTACAAACACTGCTACTCTCTGTTGTCATCTATGCATAGTCACTTTAATAACTCTACCTACTTGTACATACTACCTCAAATAACCGGTACCCCCCTGTATATAGTCTCGCTATTGTTATTTTACTGCTTCTCTATAATGACTTGTTACATTTATCTCTTATTCTTATCTGTATTTTTTTAAACTGCATTGTTGGTTAGGGGCCCGTAAGTAAGCATTTCACTGTAAGGTCTACACCTGATGTATTCGGCGCACGTGACTAACATTTGATTTGATATACATGGAAGAGGCTCAATCAAGCTAGTCCTCTTGATTACTTTCTTATGTCATTCTCTCTGGCACCAAAAGTTTAAAAAAAGTGTTGATAGGGGACAGAATGTGGTCGGACCATCAACTAATTGGCATATATATTACTCTTACAGAATTTCCACATGCGTGAGGATATTGGAAATTTAATCAAAGCCTATTGGATGATAACTTGTTTTTAACTAGGACAGAATAATTTATGATGGACTTTTTCCTGACATAACATAGGTACAGCATATCCCCTTGTTGTATGGGACACTTTTAAATGTGCCTTTGGAGTCCATGCAATTCAGTACTCATCTCTAAAACAAAAGCAATTTAGGTCAAAATAGACCATATTAACAAAGGAAATGGAAGGACTAATAGTACAGATTGATAGCAATAAAAACTGTACCATAGAGGCACAGAATACGTTAGAGGAAAAACAAATATAAATGTAGGAATTTATTCAATAAAGATCAAGTGTAATATATTATAATAATATAGCGAACTGGATGGAATATCTAGAAAAATGTACAAAATTATTTTTTTCATCTTCAACATAGAAATGCAACCAAAATTAATTTACTGACACTTGTTACAAATGATGGAGTCCCCCATGATTCCCCAAACAATATTTTGAAAGAGGAAGCAAAGTACTTTAAGCACATGTTTTCGTTTCAGTCTCCGCCATCTCCATTACCTGCAGATAATTGTAATAATTTTCTTCTATTAATAAATGTAAAATGAACAGCTGTACAGAAAGACTAATGTGAAGGCCAAATTACAGAGGAGGTTTGGATCACATACCAGTGGAGGTATATCAAACCTTTTTTGATATACTCAGAGGACCGTTATTYGCATGTTTTAACCACTCCTACAAACATTTTTGTTTATCAGATACTCAACAAGAAGGTCTGATTTCATTATTAATGAAACAGGATCCAAGTGGGAAACAAAGTTCCTGTCCCTTTAAAAAAATGGAGGCCCCTTACACTTCAGTGTGGTGATGAAAACATTCTAGCAAAAGGCATAGCGCATGGAATTAAAAAGGTATTGTCAGATATTATTCATCCTAATCAGACAGMTTTTTTTTTACATGAATGATACATTGGTGATAATATAAGACTGGAAACAATATAACTATGAAAAATCTGGTAAACCAGGCCTGGTATGGATAGCTGACTTTGAAAAGAATTTTGATATAGTACGACTGTAATTTATTTATCAATGCCTGGAATATAAACATTTGAGAATCTCTTATAAAATGGGTTAAATTGATTTAAAATAGAAATAAAATAGTAAATATTGGCTACTTCTCAGAAAGTATTAAACTGTCAATAGGAGTAAAACAAATTATGGTCATCAAAATGTTAGCTATTAAAATCAGATCCAACAATAATATCAAGAGGTTCGAAATCAAGGGCTTAAAAATAAAAAATGAGTACGCTGATGATCCATGCTTTCTTTTAAATCCACAGTTTGGATCTCTCCACAGCCTCAGAGGATCTAGATACTTTTTCTAACCTCTCTGGATTATAACAAAATTATGATAAATTGACTATATTACGCATTGGATCACAATTTTTTTTAAAACTTTTACATTACCGTGTAGTTTACCAATAAAATGTGACCGACCGCCTCTGTTCGGTCCTATGTAGCAACATTTTAAATTGTGTTTTTTACATTGTATAAAAATAGAGGCTCAGAGCTTGAACATTTTATATTATACAATGCAGTGTCTCTGGACCCTCCCGTTCAGTAATTAAAGGTGGAAATACAAACAATGCAGATTGTAAAATAAATGTTTGATGCAACAAAATGCAAATTAGCTACCAATAGACTGTTTTTGAATATACAATTGTTCTGTATAGCCCACCTGAAACTGCATGACATGATCCATCCTGTGCCCTCTCCCAGCTTCTATAGGAAGTTGTGGGGCGTAAATCCAGTCTATTAATATCAAATAATACAGTCAGTCCCCCTCAAAACATTAGCTTATTAGGAATTGTTTCATTATGGAGTGTAACACAACACATTTTAGCTACAGTGCCTTCAGAAAGTATTCACTTTGTGTTGTGTTACAGCCTGAATTTAAAATGTATTAAATTGAGATGTGTTATTGGCCTACACAGAATACGTCATTATGTTTTTAAAAATGTTTATAAATTAATTAAAAATGAAAAGCTAAAATGTCTTGAGTCAATAACTATTCAACCCATTTGTTATGGCATGCCTAAATAAGTTCAATAAGTAAAAATGTGCTTAACAAGTCACATGATAAGTTGCATGGACTATGTGTGCAATAATAGCGTATAACATGATTTTTGAATGACTACCTTCTCTGTGCCCCACACATACAGTTATCTGTAAAGGTCCCTCGGTCGAGCAGTGAATTTCAAACACAGATTTAACCACAAAGACCAGGGAGGTTTTCCAATGCATTGCAAAGAAGGACACCTATTGGTAGATAGGTAAAAATACACCCAGTCACTAGAAAAATACAGGTGTCCTTCCTAACTCAGTTGCCGGAGAGGAAGGAAACCACTCATGGATTTCACCATGAGGCCAACGGTGACTTTTAAACAGTAACATAGTTTACAGGTTGTGATAGGAGGATGGACCAACAACATTGTAGTTACTCCATAAAACTAACTTAAATGACAGAATAAAATATCCTAAAACATGCATCCTGTTTGCAATAAGACACTAAAGTAAAACTACACAAAATGTGACAAAGAAATTAATGTTATGTCCTGAATAAACTGTTATGTTTGTGGCAAATCCAACACAACACCTCACTGGGTGCCACTCGTCATATTTTCAAGCATCAAGGTTGTTGCGTAATGGTATGTGCTTGTCATCAGCAAGGACTAGGGAGTTTTTTAGGATACAAATAAATAAAATAGAGCTAAGTACAGGCAAAATCCTAGAGGATAACCTGGTTAAGTCTGCTTTCCAACAGACACTGGGAGACAAATTAACCTATTAGCAGGACAATAACCTAAAACTCAAGACCAAATATACACTGGAGTCGCTTACCAAGATGACATCGAATGTTCTTGAGTGGTCTAGTTACAGTTTTGATTTAAATTGGCTTGAAAATCTATGGCAAGACTTGAAAAAGGCTGTCTAGCAATGATCAACAGTTTGAATATTTTTTTTAAATAATAATGTGCAAATATTGTACAATCCAGGTGTGCAAAGCTGTTAGATACCTACCCAGAAAGTCTCACAGCTGTAATGGCTGTCAAAGGTGATTCTAACATGTATTGACTCAGGGGTCTGAATACTTACAATAATTACAGAGGGCACTGTATACTGTGAATCATTTTTACTTATTTTGGCTCTATACTGCAAAAGTTTGCAAATCAATAAATGACTATGAGGTTGAAGTGCACTGACAACTTTAATTTGAGGATATTGTCATCCACATCCAATAGATATGAATGGAGAAAAAATGGTGTCACTTTGGAGGCACTTTTCTTTTTATTAAAGAACTTGGCAGTAGCTACTCTTCCTGGGTTCCAGCAACATTAAGGCAGTTATCTACAGTACCAGTCAAAGGTTTGGACACACCAACTCATTCCAGGGTTTTTCTGTTTTTTTTCTTCTACTTTCTACATAGCAGAATTATAGTGAAGACGTAAAAACTATGCAATAACACATATGGAATCATGTAATAACCAAAACAGTGTTAAACAAATCAAAATCTATTTTAGATTTGAGAATCTTCTAAGCAGCCACCCTTTGCCTTGATGACAGCTTTGCACACTCTAAGCGTTCTCTCGACCAGCTTCATGAGGTAGTGGCCTGGAATGCATTTCAATTAATAGGTGTGCCTTGTTAAAAGTTGATTTGTGAAATGTATCTTCTTAATGCATTTGAGCAAATCAGTTGTGTTGTGACAAGGTAGGGATGGGTATACAGAAGATAGCCCTATTTG
Source organism: Salvelinus sp. IW2-2015 (assembly GCF_002910315.2). NCBI lineage: Eukaryota > Metazoa > Chordata > Actinopteri > Salmoniformes > Salmonidae > Salvelinus > Salvelinus sp. IW2-2015. The sequence goes on from NC_036858.1 coordinate 43,779,986, forward strand.
GTAAAAAACAGAGTCCATATTACGGCAAGAACAGCTCAAATAAGCAAAAACAGTCCATAATTTCTATATGACATGAAGGTCAGTCAAGCCGGAAAATTTCAAGAACTTTGTACGTTTATTTATGTGCAGTCGCAAAAACCATGAAGCGCTATGATGAAACTGTTTCTCATGAGGACCACCACGGAAGGAAGACCAAGAGTTACCTCTGCTGCAAAGGATACGTTCATTAGAGTTAACTGCACCTCAGATTGCAGCCCAAATAAATGCTTCAGAATTCAAGTGACAGACACATCTCAACATCAACTGTTCAGAGGAGACTGCATGAATCAAGACTTCATGGTCGAATTGCTGCTCAGAAACCACTACTAAAAGGACACCATTTTTTAATGTTAGGACACTATATTGTAGCCAAACTTATTTATTGCTATCCCATGATTGTTTGCGAATTATCAGACGGATCAGTGCAGACAGCAGTCACACTACCTGACGTGAGACAATATTCTATTCTCCCAAAGATCATTCCCCTCCACTCCTAAAATAATTCAGAAAGAAACATTGTAACAATTCACCCAAGACTGTAAGGATTCATGTTTGATGAGGGTCTGTGTTGTGTTTGAGACCACCTAAAGCGAGACTGATCCAAGACCAAGACCAGAGCATATCAAGTCAGAGTCAGGATCACGACCTGAGGGGGACCGAGACCTGAAAGTCAAATTCATGATCATGACTGTAATTTTGTATTTCTATGTTCAAATTTCTGAACAACATACTGTATGGATTCTTTAGACATTCAGAATAGTGAAGAACTCCAGGCTGAGGGATAATAGAGACACAGTGGGGAGACACAATAACCCAAACACAGTGGGGAACAATGGGCCTTCTAAGGGCTAAGGATTTCTAAAATTATATAATAATTATAATGATAACTGTATTATTATTTTCACTTATGTTCTGATTTAATTGCTTCAGTTTAGCACTGAAGAGAAAAAACATGAAATCAGATTTTTTCTTTGCTGGTCTCTGGAGAGATAAATCCAGCTAGCTAAGTCAGCCATTGGCTAGGCCATCAGAAGCTAGATAAAGGCAACTGTATTAGGGCAAACATTATGGAGTGACAGTGGAATCAACCAATCACATTTTGATGTAATGGTTGGGACAGTTTTTACAAAAACATATGGAAACTTTAGAGCAGTAGTTTTCCCACGGTCTAGCTAGCTTTTGTTGTCGGCTTGTTTGCAGTGACTGCAGCAGGTGTTATCAAAGAGGATGTTGTTCATTAATTTGTTAGCTTCTCGCTTTTCAAGAATAACTTTCAACAAAAATGTACGTTTCAAATGATCATCATTTGGTGAGCGGAACTTTGTTTTTCATTGCACCGCGTTTGCTGTGGTTAGCCATCTCTTTGAAAATAACTTGTATGTGAAACATTTTTGCATTTGAAGTTGAACTGAAACCATTTTAGCAACATAGAAATCACACAAACACCCAGGAAGAATGGCACTTTTTAAAAAACATGTTCTAACAAGCAACCACTTAGATATAGTCATTGTCATGTTTTCATAAATTCTTAGAATGTTTCGGAATTACGTATGCTAAGGCATTTGTGAAAATTCTATAGTAATAGAGAGTGGGAAACCAGCTGTGCGTTTGGACAATTAATAGACACTGCAGTAAATAAAACGGAATAAAAACACTGGTGTGCTATAGCCAATCAGAGTTACTGTAGGCCTTTGTACAAACAAGCCATTTGCCACACGGACCTGCCATCATTCACTTTGAACTGGACTGTGTGTTTACAGGCAGTTGCAACAGCACGACTTTAGATCATTAGAACACATTTGCCAAAAGCCACAAAATACACKTGAATAGATTTCTTCAAATATGTAAACACCACGAGAGTCCTCTAACATTTGGGAACTTTACAGTCCTATTGATCAAACAACTATTAAAAAGGTAGGCTCTCTCTCCCTCAGTTATGCACATCAACAACTAATGCTAGCCAAAGCAAGATGAGCTAAAATCTAACAAGGAACATTAGATAAACCCTCTCAAACTTTTTCAGCTAGTTGGCTGTCAAAATTGTACTGATAAACGATGGGGAATTGAAGCCTCTTCATCCTTCTGCAGCTTGCCTGCCAATGAATGCTTGTCCCAACCAAGCACCTAAGCTAACTGGCTAAAGTTGGCTAGCTTGCTAGCTAGCTACTTCCAGACACAAATGAGAGAACACCTCACTCTGACCATTTTACTTCCTTAGCAGAGCTGGTTAGGCTGTTTACCTGTTGTCTAGAACTATAACTTATTTTTTTTGCCTTTGTTTACTGACACCGGTAATTTTTGTATTTTAAGGAAGCTTGAGCTTCCTTATCAAGGTCTCTACATGCACAGTGCTTATCATCAACCCACACACCCAAGTATTTGTACACTTTAACTTGCTCTCTAGTGTGTCCAGCCAATGTAGCAATGACATGATAAGTAACATGCCTGGCATTTGAAAATACCATGCATTTTGTTTTACCCGAATTTAGAACCACCTTTAAATCATACAGATTCTGTTGTATGATAAATGCTCTTTGGGCATTTTCGAAAGCTAAAGAAACTACTACCACTTGAATAAAGAACAGTATCATCTGCATAAAAATGAACATCCGCTGTTTCAATAAGATCCCCAATGTTGTTGATATACAAAATTAACAACAGTGGACAGTCATATTAATCAGTTGTTCTGCGCTCTGGCACACTCAGACTAGAGTGCTCTGAAATCGGAGTAGATAGCCAGAGTGAATTTGTGAACGCAAAAAATATGCTAACTGGATAGCAGTCGTTCAAGTTCTTGCTAGCTAACCAAATGACACCTGCATCTCTAGCTGTGTATAGCCGCCTAAAAACAATATGACGGGAAAAAGTCAGTCACTCACCCACTCCTCCACTGGCATTACGTTAGGCTCTGTGTTAGGCTCTGTGTTTTTAGCTTGCTACATAAATAGATATGCTAGCCTATTAGCCACGTTATGACTGATTTGTGATCATTGCCTTTGCTAGTTTGAATGTATTCACATTCACAGTCTTAGTTACATTCGTCTGTTTTTGTCTAAAATATTGAGTCATTGAAACTGAAACAGTCCATCCCGAATGGAGGCAGCAAACAATGTACCAGGCCAGCTGTGATTGACAACCTGATAGCAATATTTTTTGGACTACCAAAACATTTATTGGTGAATTATATTAAATTAAATCTATTCTGCCAACAATGCCTTAGTGTGTGTCGTGGAACATTAAATCAAATAGAACCTATTTTTAAAAACTCTTATAAAGTTGGTTTTGTTGCATAAACTGTAATTTGCTATTTTTTACTGATATTATGATTGTCTGTTTCATATCTGCAAAATAGTTAAACACTGTCAGTTCCACTTTAAACTTCAGGTCACCGTTTTTTTTTTTTTGCAATGGGAAGTAATAGTTGTCCATTTCAATTGGGAAATGGTTAATTAAATGGTTAATGGTTGTGTTTTCTTATTCGTATGATTGGGACCTACTGGTTTATAATGTCCGTGTTAATGGACGGCTTATCCCATAACATCACGCCGTGTGCGACTGCTGTCTTTCCATCGGCTCTAAGCAATGGTGTAGTGGTGCCTGGAGAAGTGGGTATACTCAAACGTTGCCAAAAAGTTCCTGAAGGAAAGGCACCCTGTGGTTCTTTTATGAGTTTATATAAATTTTTCAGATTTTTACTCTCAAAATCCCACAATTTATAGAAAAAAATACAAAAATGTGATGTCTAAGTCTACAACAATGCTTAAGTCCTCACTGTCCGAGACCGAATCAAGACTGAGTACAAATGTGTCACTCAATATGTGGTCTCGAGACCGAGAATGGTCTGGAGTACTACAACACTGATTGACAGCTGGCTAGCTAACTTTAATCAGTCCTTTTTCCCTTACCGTTTAGAGTTGTGTCAGAGAGGACTCTCTCGGCCGGTTGAATAGGTTTGCGACAGGGGTTCCGTCTCAATCACGGACACGAATTCAGCTCATGACAATATACATAACCACCCAATTCAATGCAGTAGGCTAATTACCAAAAAAGTCACGAGAATTAATAAAGACAAAGAAATAAGCATTTGCTATCCAGCTAATATTACTGTGACCAACTTTTTGCTACCAGCTAACGGATTAAAAACACACGTTCCAGAACAAACAATTCAACAAAAATACTCTCTTGCGGCTTAGAACTTAAAATTCACCAATACCTCGTGGCTAAAAATTGATAATTCACCAATAATTATTGCGGGTAATATTAACTATCAAAATAATACATTTAACAGCAAAAGGCAGAGACCAAGACTTTACAATGACAATTCTGATTAAGAAAATGAAGGAAAATCTGTAATATAATTTGTAACATATGCAGCATTAACACCAACACTTATATTGTATACAAATATTGTACATTTGTTCATTCTTTGTAACATTTAAACTTCCTGTGAGGTCTGTCATCGAGCCAAACACTGCTAGTACCACCTCTAGGGCTGGTGGTAATGAGCTGGTGTTGCCAGCTATTAGCAGTTTCGGGAGAGAACAGGGTCGAATAGTGAGAGGTCAGTAAATAAATTAGTTTTGGCATGTTTTTCAAGATATTCTGTCTAAAGCGGGGGTTCAAAGTTGTGCCAAATAATGTTTACACAGAGTCCGCTGGGACAGAATCATGCTGCACTTGCTGTGCCTGCACCTGCTCTTGCCATCAGAGACAAGAGCCAAGTGCTGCTTCATCATGTAAGAATACTCACTCACACGTTTTGAGACATCTTAAGACACAGGTAATGGCAGGGTATGTACAGAGGAGCTATCCTTCTTAAGGTCAGTCTCGTCTGTGCTTGCACAGATAGGGGAGGGGAGATGGAGGTAAAGCTGCTGGAACTATAGAGGTCAAAGATCAGAGATGCAGCTTGCACTAACGTGTTCACCAGAATGACAATAGGGGACYAAGTTATTGTAATTATAATGTATCTCACTGCTATAACAAGATAATTGACTGTCTCTAGCACCAATATCACCATTACTATCTGAAAGCTATTACCTGCCAGTTTATAGCCTCTCTGTGACCATCCATCTCTAGCATTAACCTCACTTATGACGCTCTGTGTTCCAGAAAGCAGCACAACTGACATTTTGCACTCTGACCCACACAGGGCCTTGATAGCGCTCAACCACAGTAGCTAATGACAACTGGTGGTCTGCTGCTGAAAACTCACAGCCTCTCTCTCACCTTGGGCTCAGTGCATCATTTTGCTGGAAACAAAAGGAGCTGTTATCCTTGTGCTCAGTAAAGGAGAGACTGCCTTGTGTGGGTGTTGAACGGGTGAAGGTGTAAGAAGCAGTAGGAGGCTTAAATTGATAAACAGAGCCTGCCCCTGTTGATGGATTGACATTGGGATTGAGAGACTGTCTCTAGGCTTGAATGGTTGTTACCTATGAGGGTGGCAGGGGGCAGCTATTTATATTCTCCCCTTAGCTGGGAGGAAAAAGAGGGAAAATGTGCCTTGGAAATAATTGATTTTGTAGAATGAATGGCGCCAGTTTGGTGTAATATTTATCTCCACCTGATTAACGAGCCACTTGGTGGCAAGTAGGGGCTAGAACCGGTTCAGAAAACAGAACTGAAAACCAGAAAAATGACATTTTTCAAGGTACATAATCAGAACTGGGAACGAAAGTGATGTTTACTGTTCCGGAACAGAACCGTTATTTAAAGAGCATGGGAACCGGTTAAAAACTTGTTTTTACATTCCAGGCATTTTCTTCCAGTCCCACAAAAAACTCAAAGTGCCTATGCAAAGCCGTCCCTCTGTCAATCAGAAACGTCTTCCAGCATCTGCCTGCCAGCTGAAAATATTTGCCAGTGTGTGTGGGTGTATGCTACCTGCCCCTCCCCCTCTGAAGCATAGCTGTAGCCTACTGACATTATAAGCATGATTCAGAAGATAGAGAGATTTATAATTAGAGAAGAATGTATTCACTTTTTCAATGCTGGCTATAGTATCCCAAACTTTCACTTTTTACATTGGATTTATGAACTACTAAAAGGTAAAAACCTCTTAGGCCTTTTGAGATACCTACTGCAGCCATCATCCTCCACATATAAACACCCGTTCTGCCAGTCACATTCTGTTAAAGGTCTGCAAAGCACACACATCCCTGGGTCGCTCCTCTTTTCAATTTGCTGCAGCTAGAGACTGGAACGAGCGGCAAAAAAAAATAAAAAAATACTCAAACTGGACAGTTTTAGCTCCATCTCTTCATTCAAAGACTCAATCCTGGACACTCTTACTGACAGTTGTGGCTYCTTTGTGTGATGCATTGTTGTCTCTACCTTCTTGCCCTTTGTGCTGTTGTCTGTGCCCAATAAAGTTTGTACCATGTTTTGTGCTGCTACCATGTTGTTGCTACCATGTTGTCATGTTGTGTTGCTACCATGCTGTGTTGTCATGTGTTGCTGTCTTAGGTCTCTCTTTATGTAGTGTTGTGGTGTCTCTTGTTGTGATGTGTGTTTTGTCCTATATTTTTAATCCCAGCCCCCGTCCCCGCAGAAGGCCTTTTGCCTTTTGGTAGGCCGTCATTGTAAATAAGAATTGACTTGCCATGTTAAATAAAGAATAAATAAAACATTTGTAAAAAAAAATATATAAAAAATCTGATGTCGCTCTGCACACACAAACTTGTTACCTCAATTACCTCGACACCGGTGCCCCTGCACATTGACTCTGTACCGGTACCCAGCACCGCTTTTGTTATTCACTGCTGCTCTTTAATTATTTGTTATTCTTATCTATTACTTTTTTTTGTTGGTATTTTCTTAAAACTGCATTGTTGGTTAAGGGCTTGTAAGTAAGCATTTCACTGTCAGGTCTACACCCGTTGTATTTGGCGCATGTGACAAATAACATTTTATTTGATTTATCTAGCTTCTCTGGTCCAACGTTAAATCAACTCTGAAGTTCAAAGATATTCAAAGTTCCTCCATAGAAGCTTCTCCGCAGATATAATTCTGTTGGTCTAATTCAGATAATGCATGTCATCACAAGATGCCCAGTGCTTCAAGCCAAGCCTCATCCTCCACCCTCTCTTGCTCTTGCCCCACCCATAAAATTTCAGTTACATCTCACGCCTGACAATTGTCTTTCCATCATGCATGTAAACAACTCACTGAGCTACAAGCTTGCCCGCTCCATAGCAAGCTGCTATTGAATGATTGGTGAAGTAATTTAAAGTTGAGCTAAATGTAAAGAAAACTATGATTTCAGATGTTTAAAAAGGAATGATATAAACCAGTACTTTAGGGTTTGAACCAGTTCAGATCTTTATATTGCTGGTCTGAACAGTGGAACAGAAAAAAAACAATTGTTCCAACCCCTGGTGGTGAGGGAAACTTAATTGAACATCTCCCACAACCCTCTTTCTCGTTCTGTTGTTCGCTCTCTATGTGTCGTTTTCTTTCTACACCAGGACTCCCACCTAACACATGATGCTGGTTCTCGGCTCTCAAAGATGAATGATGATCTCGCAACAGCTTTGGCAGGTTTATTACAATTGGCATCATATTATACAGATCTGCATGTTGAATGCTTACCCACTCACATGAAAAGTGACTTTAATGAGCCAGTCAAGCAGCCTCATAAGCCTGTGTGAAGCCTGTGTGAAGTGTTGCAATGCTCTCTCATCCACTGCAATTCACACACTCCTCACAAAACAATGGCATTTGTCAAGCATCTGTTTCTTCTGTCAACAACAGAATGTGTGATAGGTAATAAGGCAGACCCAACCGTGTTATTCTGACGGTGCTTTCAAGGAAATATAAATAGGTGTTGGAATAGTTTGGTGCTATATCAAATGTGTTGACAAGTAAAGGTTGAGGATTAGTACAGTGCTACATTTCTTAGTCATGACTTGAATACAGTATTTTTTTGCCACAATCATGTTTGGGTATCAGCTATACTATATATTGTTTCCTATTAATCAGAATACTTTATCTATTGAATAGCTGCCATTGACTGACTGACAACATTATGGTGCAGCCATGCACGTGCGACACTTGCACTAGACTGCCCTCCATTTATCAGCTTAATGAGCGGGGAACCATGATACATTCTGTTTCAAAGCAGAGCAATATGCACCTTCACAGAGAGGCTTATTAGGGAGCACACAGCTATTGCAGGACTGACTCAATGATGCTGGGAGAGGGACAATAGGGGGTCTGAAACGTAGACCTGCTGTGTGGCCCCTCTTTTCCTTGATTATTAGTGTGAGTTAGAGACGCTGCTGGGTACTGGCCGTACGCCACTGGCTCCCAGCACAGAAAACAGCTTGGCCTTGCCCTTCAATAAAGCAAGCAGGCAGGCCCCCTTTAGTGCTCTGATAGAACATTTCTGATGAGGTCACATTTGCACCACACAAAATGCAGTACAGCTACAGGGTACAGAACTTGTCAATACTAAAAAAAGATATCTAAGCCTACCTCAAATGCTGCACTGTTACTTAGGGTGTTTTCACATAGTCCTCTTTAAAATAACCGATCTCAGTAATCTTTAAAAAGTGAACTCTGGGGTTAAAAAAAGCAAAATAACTCAGTTCCCTTCGTATTCACACTGCCCTTGCCTTTGGATGAGGACTCAACAGTTGTCAGTTCACTTCCCCTATTTGCATTCACATTGCTATGTTTAGCCTCTTAAATGTACAGTCGTGGCCAAACGTTTTGAGAATGACACAAATATTAATTTTGAAAGTCTGCTGCCTCAGTTTGTATGATGGCAATTTGCATATACGCCAGAATGTTATGAAGAGTGATCAGATGAATTGCAATTAATTGCGAAGTCCCTCTTTGCCATGCAAATGAACTGAATCCCCAAAAAACATTTCCACTGCATTTCAGCCCTGCCACAAAAGGACCAGTTGACATCATGTCAGTGATTCTCTCGTTAACACAGGTGTGAGTGTTGACGAGGACAAGGCTGGAGAACACTCTGTCATGCTTATTGAGTTCGAATAACAGACTGGAAGCTTCAAAAGAAAGGTGGTGCTTGGAATCATTGATCTTCCTCTGTCAATCATGGTTACCTGCAAAGAAACACGTGCCATCATCATTGCTTTGCACAAAAAGTGCTTCACAGTCAAGGATATTGCTGCCAGTAAGATTGCACCTAAATCAACCGTTTATCGGATCATCAAGAACTTCAAGGAGAGCGGTTCAATTGTTGTGAAGAAGGCTTCAGGGCGCGCAAGAAAGTCCAGCAAGCACCAGGACCATCTCCTAAAGTTGATTCAGCTGCGGGATCGGGGCACCAACAGTACAGAGCGTGCTCAAGAATGGCAGCAGGCAGGTGTGAGTGCATCTGCACGCACAGTGAGGCGAAGACCTTTGGAGAATGGCCTGGTGTCAAGAAGGGCAGCAAAGAATCCACTTCTTTCGAGGAAAAACATCAGGGACAGACTGATATTCTGCACAAGGTACAGGGATTGAACTGCTGAGGACTGGGGTAAAGCCATTTTCTATGATGAATCCCCTTTCCGATTGTTTGGGGCATCCGGAAAAAAGCTTGTCCGGAGAAGACAAGATGAGCGCTACCATCAGTCCTGTGTCATGTCAACAGTAAAGCATCCTGAGACCATTCATGTGTGGGGTTGCTTCTCAGCCAAGGGAGTGGGCTCACTTACAATTTTGCCTAAGAACGCAGCCATGAATAAAGAATGGTACCAACACATCCTCCGTGAGCAACTTCTCCCAACCATCCAGGAACAGTTTGTTGACGAACAATGCCTTTTACAGCATGATGGAGCACCTTGCCATAAGGCAAAAGTGATAACTAAGTGGCTCGGGGGAACAAAACATCGATTTTTTGGGTCCATGGCAAGGAAACTCCCCAGACCTTAATCCCATTGAGAACTTATGGTCAATTCTCAAGAGGCGGGTGGACAAACAAAAACCCACAAATTCTGACAAACTCCAAGCATTGATTATGCAAGAATGGGCTGCATCAGTCATACAAAAAGTTATACTTAAATCCAAACTGGTTCTCTAGTAAATTGGTACGAATGTCTCATCCTATATTCAAGAAGGGCCTTTTCCCCTTTATTCAGATTACACCTGCTCACTTTCGGTTGTTTGAAAAGGAAATAATCTCCAAAATATCCTTATTTTTTAAACAAGCCTTAGAAAGTTGGTTGCAATTTCAGTTTAATCCACCTGAAAGGACGGAACAAATAGTACAACAAATATTGTGGTTAAATTCAAATATATTAATTGATAAAAAAACTGTATTTATTGAAGAAATGTTTAAAAAAGGTATAATTTTTGTGAATGATGTCATAAATAGGACTGGTGGAGTTATGTCACACATGCAGCTAACACAGACATATGGAAATGTCTGCTCTACCCAAAATTACAACCAATTAATTGCAGCATTACCACAAAAATGGAAGAGGCAAGTAGAAGGGGAAAAAAGTAAGGAACTTGTATGTCGGCCCTGTATTAAAGAACATAAATGGTTAACCTCTAACGAGCCTCTACCCCGGGTCCGGGAGCACCCCCCATCCCCCCACACACTGATTAGCATAGCTAGCATAGCTTCACAAGTAGATAGTAGCATCTAAATATCATTAAATCAGGGCGAGTCCAAGACACCAGATGAAAGATACAGATCTTGTGAATAAAGCCACCATTTCAGATTTTTAAAATGTTTTACAGGGAAGACAAAATATGTAATATCATTAGCTAAACACGTTAGCAAAATACACCACTATTCTAACTCCATCAGTTTCTTACTCCTTCAGGTGCTATCACCAATTCGGCTCAACTAAGATATTGATATCCACTAACCAAGAAAAACTCTTCAGATGACAGTCTGATAACATATTCATGGTATAGGATAGTTTTTGTTAGAAAAAGTGCATATTTCAGGTAGAAATCACAGTTTACAATTGCACGCACATCACAAATCGACTAGAATTACTAGATAGAGGCAAACGTGTATGACCAATTTACTCATCATAAAACATTTCATAAAAATAGACAAAGCATAGCAATGGAAAGACCCAGTTCTTGTGATTTCAGACCATATTTCAGATTTTCTAAGCGTTTTTCAGCGAAAACACAATAAATCGATAAGTTAGCATACCACATGTGCAAACGTTACCAGAGCATCGATTCCAGCCAAAGAGCGCTATAACGTTCACCGCCAAAATATATTAATTTTTTCACTAACCTTCTCAGAATTCTTCCGATGACACTCCTGTAACATCATTTTACAATATACATATACAGTTTGTTCGAAAGGTGCATATTTAGCCATACAAAACCGTGGTTACACAATAAAAATACTAGGAAATCAAGCCTCAATATGTCTGACGTCATCTATCAGAGTGATCTAGTTTAATTAAGCTAATCATATACTTGACTAAAAAAATACAGGGTTGACAGCAATCGAAAGACAAATTAGTTCCTTAATGCAACGCGCTGATTTACATTTTTAAAATTATCCTTACTTTTCATACAGGGTTCGCCAAGTGAAGCTATACCAAACAAAATGGCGAAATATGCGTTTAAAATATTTCGACAGAAACACGATTTTATCATATTAATATTGCTTACTTTGAGCTGTTCTTCCATCAGTTCTTGGGCAATGTATCCTTTCTATGTTATAAACGTCTTTTGGTCGATAGATGTCCTCTGTCCTTCGAAATATCACTACCGATCGAACGGGACCCCCAAAACGTGTCCAAACTTTCAGAGTGGACAAGCAGAAAATTCCTCAAAATCGGCACTAAAGCGGATATAATTGCTATAAAACGGTTCAAATTAACTACATTATGATGTTTTTTAACACTATAACGACTGAAACATGACAGGAAGCGGAGAAATATTGCTGGTTAGACAACGGATTTGGAACGAGGCAAGTCCGATGGCCTTCACGCTTCAGGCGCACGACGAGAAAGGGCGGTCCCTAAAACATTTTGTGGTTTTATAATGGCTGGGATTGTGCAAGTAGATTTCATTCAAAACGTGATGACGTACAGACACCCAGAGGAAGACGTAGGCAGTGTCGGTTTCTTCATAGCATTCACTGTCGCCTTAAAAACAGACCCAGATCAGGGGTAAAAATTTCTGAAATCTGAACCCTGTCATGGAAAGGTGCTGTAGAAATTGTTCTGTACCACTCAGAGACAAAATTGCCAATTCTATAGAAACTAGAAGGTGTTTTCTATCCAATAATAACAATAATATGCACTATTGTACGGATCAAGAATTTAGCATCGAGGCAGTTTTAATTTGGAGACCCAAATATGCTAATGCGGAACAGCACCCCTATAGTTGCAAGAAGTTTTAAAGAAAAGTGTGGGATAAATAAAAATATATACAATTTCATTTAAGGACGCAAAAACTGAAGCTGTGCATATAAATTGCAAAATAGTTGGAAGAGATGTTGTCGATGTACCATTCCATGGGACATTAGTTTATGATTTGATAGCGCAAAACAAGCCGGATTCAAAACTTCGAATTTTTCATTTAAATACTGTACAAAATTCTTGCAACTAATAGAATGTTATATATATGGGGTATACAATCTTCCCAGCTCTGCAGATTCTGTTGTGAGGAGGCAGCGTCATTAGATCATTTATTTGGTATTGTCCATATGTAGCTGCGTTTTTTGGTCACAGGTCCAGGAGATTGGCTGAAGAATTGGCATACATTTGCCTAAAACTAACGCTACAGATAGCAATACTGGGGGATTTTGAAAAAGCCATAGTCAATCAATCAATAATTAATAATTATTTTAAGCAAAAATGTTTATTTTTTAATTTACAATCTATAGAAGCTATGGAGAATAGGGGAAGGTTCAAGTCTTTTGTGAGGCATCACAGCACAGTTGAAAAATATATGGCAAATAAAAATCCGAAATGGATGATGTTGGAAGATAGATGGGAGGGGTTGAGTGGAACTGGAAGGGTGGGACTAATAACAAGATAAACAATGTAGGGCATAACGGGATCTGTGAAATGTGTATAGGTGCGGAGCTTTTGTGAAATAGCACAGTTACAAGTGGAAATAAAATTGGAATGGACAACAGAAATAGAGGAAGGACTAAGAACAAATAAGAGAGAACTATTGTAAAGTGGACTGTGTCTGTAAGATGGGTATAAGATGTATAAATTGAAGGTAAAAGCAGAAGTGTTTATTAGTTTAACTCCAATTGGGGGATCGGTGGTAGGGTGCGGGAATAATAATAAAGGTATATTCTTTAAAAAGTATGTATGTCTATATAGGTATGTGTATGTATATATGTGTATATGTATGCATGCGTGTATGGATATATATATATTTACCCCAAAAATATGGGGGATTGGAAATGATGCAGACAATTACATTGGAAGCAACATTCTTTCCGCAAGATTAAGCTGATCCAACCACCCCCCCAAAAAAAAAAAAAAAAGAAAAAAAAAAAAGAATGGGCTGCCATCAGTCAAGATGTGGCCCAGAAGTTAATTGACAGCGTGGCATGGCGGATTGTAAAGGTCTTGAAAAAGAAGGGTCAACACTGCAAATAGACTCTTTGCATCAACTTCATGTAATTGTCAGTAAAAGCCTTTGACACTTATGAAATGCTTTTTTTGTCAGATGTTACTATGGAATACTGAAGACACTGAAGCAGCAATCTTTGTGGAAATTAATATTTGTGTCATTCTCAAAACTTTTGGCCACGACTGTAATGTCTAAATTTAGATCTCCGCCTAATACATACTTTTGGGTAAGTGTACCTAAACCACTCCAAACAGGGATATGTCGGTAAATTAGATAATTCCAGTGCTATTACATATTTGCAATCCCTAAATTCTATTTGTTCAGTATAAAAACACAATTTCTACCATATCAACTTCACTCGTACATTGTGGTGGTGGTATGGGATATCCAGGGTACATTCACGTGTCCTTTTAATGAATATGATGTCAGTTCGGTTGTCATCTGGGACATTCTCATCAATGATAGAATGACATAAACTCTACAGTGGAAGGTCTGCACATTGTAGTTATTGGAGTCACATGGAATTGTTGTTCAATTTAAATGTTTGAATATAAAATTATTGGTGAAGAGATGAAATGTAATTTTAGCTTCCAAATGAGAGATTTGGGTTTTCATAAGGTTAGGGCTCTGCTCAATCAGTGGCCCGCCCCTGTGAAGAGACATGGGTTATACAACTTTTCAGACACACCCTTCTCGCTCCACTATATAAGGCCTTGACGAAAATGTAACCTCCGGTTGCAAGTACGTGAGGTCTGCAGCCTCTGCGTTAAAAGGACTAACATGTCAACTACAGAACTAAGCCAACATCAGCGTGAGCTTTGGTTGCGAATGGTATGAACTTTGCACTCTAATTCACTACAGAAGTGATACCTCCTAGCCGTTGAGTTAGCAACAGCAGCTGCAAACACGGGCTAGGAAAGAACAGACAGAGTATCCCATCTACCACACAACGACGTTACTACAACGTATCCAATTGACCACCAGAGACATTCTTCAAAGGACAAAGGACTCGGTTGGGCAACACGGCCTCCCTTCTACCACCAACTGTCACGCCCTGGCCTTAGTTATCTTTGTTTTCTTTATTATTTTAGTTAGGTCAGGGTGTGACATGAGGGATGTTTGTGTGTTTTTGTCTCGTCTAGGGTGTTTGTATTGTCTAGGGGGTGTTTGTAGAGTTCATGGGGTTGTGTTCATTGTAGGTGTTTATGTAAGTCTATGGTTGCCTAGATTGGTTCTCAATTAGAGACAGTTGTCTATCGTTGTCTCTGATTGGGAGCCATATTTAGGCAGCCATAGTCATTAGGTAGGTTGTGGGTGATTGTCTATGTGTAAGTTGCCAGTGTCTGCACTTATTGTTTGTATAGCTTCACGTTCGTCTGTTTGTTGTTTTGATTAGTTTGTATAGTGTTCGTTTCGTTTTCGTCTTCATTAAAGAAGAATGTATTGTTATCACGCTGCGCCTTGGTCCTCCTCACTTAAATGTTACGACGAACGTGACACCAACCTACCGAAGTGCAGCTCAGAGTAAATATTTATTGCATTTTCCTTTTCCAAATGGGCGGTAATTTAGAATGCATAAGATACTGTATTTACGATAGCACAGCTTCGCCCTTTGTTCCTCAGTCTTCCCGCTCTTTCACTCAAACCCAGCCCCTTTTCTTTTGTGTAACCAGCTGTCATATCTGTTCCGCCCGCTAGGGACGTTTTCCTTTATGACGTAATTTGTAATCAAGGTATGATTCATTATGTGTATATGTAATTCTGTGTGATTAGTTAGGTATTTAGTAAATAAATAATTAAACCCAATTTTGTATTGCTGATTCAACTTGTTAGCCAGGGTTCGTGAAGATAACCATGAATTTACAACTTTCAGATGAGACTGAATTAAGGTGACGATTAATATTGACTACTATTGATGTAAAATATTACTAGATCTTTAAGAGTTTATTCGGAAGATAACAGCTCTATAAATATTATTTCGTGGTGCCCCGACTCTCTGAGCTAATCATGTAAATGTAATTAACTAATCAGGTAATATTAATTACGGAGAAACGATTTTATAGAATAGCATGTCATATCACTTAATCCGGCATAGCCAAAGACACGACAGTGGGTTCAAACTTCTTCCATTTAAGAATGATGGAGGCCACTGTGTTCTTGGGGACCTTCAATGCTGCAGAAGTTTAGGTATCCTTCCCCAGATCTGTGCCTTGACACAATCCTGTCTCAGAGCTCTACGGACAATTCCTTCGACATCAAGGCTTGGTTTTTGCTCTAACATGCATTGTCAACTGTGGGACCTTATACAGGCAGGTGTGTGTTTTTCCAAATCATGCCCAATCAATTGAATCTACCGCAGGTGGACTCCAATCAAGTTGTAGAAACATCTCAAGGATAATCAATGGAAACAGAATGCATCGGAGCTCATTTTCGAGTCTCATAGCAAAGGGTCTGAATACTTATATGAATAAGGTATTTCTGTTTTTTATTAATTTGCAAACATTTCCTAAAACCTGTTTTCACTTTGCCATTATGGGGTAGTGTGTTTAGATTGATGAATTGTTTCAAATATTAAATCAATTTCAGAATAAGGCTGTAACGTAACAGCATGTGGAAAAAGTCAAGGGGTCTGAATACTTTCCAAATAAACTGTAGATGAGCTGAAAAGAAAACTCTGCTGGGGGTATCTGCCAGCCTGGAGAAGGATGCGGACAAATTTGCAGAGCAAGCTGAGTTCAAATCCGGCACCTTGATGGCTCAGCTCATCAGCAAGTCCAACACCCTCAGGAGGAGATATAAGGAGAAAATATTCTAATTAAAACAAGTTGAGGCAGAGTTGGAGAGTAAGGCTACAGAACTAATACCATTACCATGATAAAAAAGAGTGAGAGGAGAGCAATTCAGAGAGGTCCTATGCTTTTTCCCTCCATTTTGAGCATCTGGTAGGTAGTGGAATAGTATCAGCAATGTTTTATATGTAGCTTACATTGCACTGTTGGTTACCATTTACGTGAAATGTTTCCATGTTAAAAAACACATTTGGACATAATGTCCCTACACATATGTATGTACAGCACCAGTCAAAAGTTTGGACACTTTCATTAAAGGGTTTTTCTTATTTTTTTACTATTTTCTACATTGTAGAACAATAGTGAAGACATCAAAACGATGAAATTACACATATGGAATCATGTAGTAACCCAAAAAAGTTTTTAAAACTTCTTAGGGCTGCAATCCCCGTTAACGGGATCAATATGACAACAGCCAGTGAAAGTGCAGGGCGCCAAAATCAAACAACAGAAATCTCATAATTAAAATTCCTCAAGCATACAAGTATTTCACACCATTTTAAAGATACATTTCTTGTTAATCCCACCACAGTGTCCAATTTCAAAAAGGCTTTACAACAAAAGCACCACAAACGATTATGTTAGGTCACCGCAAAATCACAGAAAAACACAGCCATTTTCCCAGCCAAAGACAGGAGTCACAAAAAGCAGAAATATAGATAAAATGAATCACTAGCCTTTGATAATCTTCCTCAGATGACACTCATAGGACTTCATGTTACACAATACATATATGTTTTGTTCGATAAAGTTCATATTTATATTGGCGCCATGTTCAGAAATGCCTACAAAATAACCGCATCAAATAACACCACATCAAATAACAGAAATACTCATCATAAACTTTGATGAAAGATACATGTTTTACATAGAATTAAAGATACACTTGTTCTTAATGCAACCACTGTGTCATATTTCAAAAAAGCTTGACGGCAAAAGCACAATATTCAATAATCTGAGAACAGCGTTCAGTCACAAAAGCAAGCCATACAGTTACCCGCCAAATTGTGGAGTCAACAAAAGTCATAAATAGCATTATAAATCTTCACTTACTTTTGCTGATCTTTGTCAGAATGCACTCGCAGGACTCCCACTTCCACAATAAATGTTTGTTTTGTTCGGTAATGTCCATCATTTATGTCCAAATTGCTACTTTTGTTAGCGCGTTTGGTAAACAAATCCAAAGTCACGAAGCGCGTTCACTAAAAGCAGACGAAATGTCAAAAAGTTCCGTAACAGTCAGTAGAAACATGTCAAACGATGTATTGAATCAATCTTTAGGATGTTTTTAACATAAATCTTCTATAATGTTCCAACCGGAGAATTCCATTGTCTTCAGAAGTGCGATGGAACAGAGCAGTGCATGGTCAGTGCATGTTCAGGTCATGGCAGACCTTACTCATTCCCCTCTCCTTCGGCCCCACTTCACAGTAGAAGCATCAGACAAGGTTCTAAAGATGGTTGACATCTAGTGGAAGCCATAGGAAGTGCAAACTGACCCATATCCCACTGTGTATTTGATAGGCGATGAGTTGAAAACCTACAAAGCTCAGATTTCCCACTTCCGGGTTGGAATTCTTTCTCAGGTTTTTGCCTGCCATATGAGTTCTGTTATACTCACAGACATCATTCAAACAGTTTTAGAAACTCCAGAGTGTTGTCTATCCAAAACTACTAATAATATGCATATATTAGAAACTGGGACTGAGGAGCAGGCAGTTTACTCTGGGCACCTCTGGGCACCTTTTCATCCAAGCTACTCAATACTACCCCTGCAGCCATAAGAAGTTAAATCTAATTATATTTTAGATTCTTCAAAGTAGCCACCCTTTTCCTTGATGACAGCTTTGCACACTCTTGGCATTCTCTCAACCATGAGGAATGCTTTCCTAACAGTCTTGAAGGAGTTCCCATATTTGGTGAGGACTTGTTAGCTGCTTTTCCTTCACTCAGAGGTCCAACTCATCCCAAACCATCTCAATTGGGTTGAGATAAGGTGATTGTGGAGGCCAGGTCATCTGATTCAGCACTCAATCACTCTCCATGGTCAAATAGCCCTTACACAGCCTGGAGGTGTGTTGGGTCATTGTCCTGTTGAAAAACTAATTATAGTCCCACTAAGTGCAAATGAGACGGGATGGCGTATCGCTGTAGAATGCTGTGGTATCCATGCTGGTTAAGTGTGCCTTGAATTCTAAATAAATCACAGACAGTCACTAGCAAAGCACCCCTACACCATTATACCTCCTCCTTCATGCTTCACAGTGGAAACCACACATGCGAAGATCATCTGATCACCTACTCTGCGTCTCACAAAGACACGGTGGTTGGAACCAAAAATTTCAAATTTGGACTCATCAGACCAAAGGACAGATTTCCACCGGTCTAAGGTCCATTGCTTGTGTTTCTTGGCCGAAACAAGTCTATTCTTCTTATTGGTGTCCTTTAGTAGTGGTTTCTTGCAGCAATTCGACCATGAAGGCCTGATTCACCCAGTCTCCTCTGAACAGTTGATGTTGAGATGTGTCTGTTACATGAACTTTGCAAAGCATTTATTTGGGCTGCAATTTCTGAGGCTGGTAACTAATGAACTTATCCTCTGCAGCAGAGGTAACTCTGGGTCTTCCTTTCCTGTGGCGGTCCTCATGAGAGCCAGTTTCACCATAGCGCTTGATGGTTGTTGCGACTACACTTGAAGAAACTTTTAAAGTTCTTGACATTTTCCGTATTGACTGAACTTCATGTCTTAAAGTAATGATGGACTGTTGTTTGAGCAGTTATTGCCATAATATGGACTTGGTCTTTAGCAAATAGGGCTACCACCCCTACCATGTCACAACACAACTGATTGGCTCAAACGCATTCAGAAGTTAAGAAATMTCACAAATTAACTTTTAACAAGGAACACTTGTTAACTTCTTAGGGCTAGTCGTCGGACAACTTCCGGTGAAACTGGAGGGCGCGCAATTCAAAAAACAATCATAAAAAGTATGGATATTAAACATTTAGGTAGATACAAGCGTCTTATATCGGTTAAAAGCTTAAATTATTTTTAATCTAACTGCACTGTCCGATTTACAGAAGCCATTACAGCGAAAGCATGCCATGCGATTGTTTGAGGACGGCGCCCCACATCAAAATATTTTTCCACCGGCACAGGTTTCATAA
This sequence comes from Salvelinus sp. IW2-2015, assembly GCF_002910315.2. Classification (NCBI taxonomy): domain Eukaryota; kingdom Metazoa; phylum Chordata; class Actinopteri; order Salmoniformes; family Salmonidae; genus Salvelinus; species Salvelinus sp. IW2-2015. Next base: position 43,799,575 of record NC_036858.1, read on the forward strand.
ATTCACAAATAGCAATTAAATATTAACTTACTCTTTGAAAATCTTCCTCTGATTTGTCATCCAAAGGGTCCCAGCTATAACATGTAGTGTAGTTTTGTTAGATAAAATCCTTCATTATATCCCAAAAAGTCAGTTTAGTTGCCGCCATCGATTTGAGTAATCCACTCGTTCAACATGCAGAGAAAGGAATCCAAAAAACTACCGTGAAACTTTGTTTAATCAAGTCAAAATATGTTTCTACTGACTCCTTAGATACCCTAAAATGTAATCAAACTTTAATGTTTCATACGGAAAGAAGTATGTTCAATAGGAAACCGATTTTAGCAGGTGCGTCTTCTCTTCATCGTGCGCCCAAAAACGTATTTCCAAGAGTGTGTCCCAGTACTCAAACTCATATTTCTTATTCGTTTTGGAAGAAACAGGCCTGAAACCTTGAACATAGAGTGCTGACACCCTGTGGAAGCCATAGGAATTGCATACTGGGAGCTATATTTCATTATTTCCCTATACTTTCCATTGTAAGACCATGGGCTGAAAAAAGAAATCTGGTTGGTTTTTCTTTGGATTTCCTCCTACATTATTTCAACATTTCTACAAACTTCAAAGTGTTTTATTTACAATCGTACCAATTATAGTCATATCCTGGCTTCAGGGCCTGAGCAACAGGCAGTTTACTTTGGGCACGTCAGTCAGGCGGGAATTGAGAAAAACGGACCCTAGCCCTAACAAGAAAAAGTCTTAATTATAACTTTCTGAAAGCTGCAGATACCCTGAGTATACAGTCATGAGTGCAGCTTACTTTGGAGAGATCGCAGGTAGTTGGTCCTTGGAATATTCTCTCTGTAGCACCTGTAGAATTCTGCCTCTATTTCTCTGTTACTTATAAAAGTAATATATTACTGTAATATATTGCTGTAAGTAACTATTACTGGCAACACTTGTCCCAAGTGATTCTCTTGCAATTTGTATATTTTTCAACCTTAAGACTTGGAGATGGAACTTATGTTTGTATTGTTTTGGTATAACTGGCATCATCATTGCTTAAATGACAAATATGAGAAAGTACAGACATGCTACTGTAAATATACACATTTCTGATATTCTGAGAATATGGCAACCATGTTCTGGGTGGGTTTCTATCAGAAGCAACACTACCACCTGGGCCATGTTACAGATAGAAATGCAATGACAATAGCTGATGTGATTCCTTATCAGAGACACATTTGTTCTACGTGGTATATGTGATGTAGATTTCAAAAAGACGATAGATGAGCATCTACACGAGGACTCTCTATCTAGAATTCTACCAATTCCCATCTTTCAATGAGAAACACATTTTAATAGATCAGATAGGTGTGTTGTAACTGTTGACAAATAATGACTTTAACTTACATTGCTAAGAATGTGTGATTAGGGTGACTCCCTTAACAGGTCTCGAGCACTGTCCAACATCACCAATGACTAATGCCGTAACCACTGTCCCAATAAGGGATATTTCTGAAGCATGTGCTTATTGGGCCCTGTCCAGAAGAAGCCCTAATATACCTTGGCACTTGATAGGTGTAAGCAATAGGGTGAATACACTTTGAAGTAAATCTCAGCTCTGTTAAAAGTACACTCAGGAAAACCGTTTATTTCTTATAGTGATTCAGGGGTATCATTAAAACAGGTTAATGTGCCCCACCAACATTAGATAACTATACAGAAAGCCCTTAAATTGTTGAAATAAGTTAATCAAATCAGTGATGAGGGCATAGTCAAATTAACTTATAACTAGTGTACAGCCATCTTTAAGTTATACCACAGATTCTCAATTGGATTGAGGTCTGGACTTTGACTAGGCCATTCCAAGACATTTACATGTTTCCCCTTAAACCACTCGAGTGTTGCTTTATCAGTATGCTTAGGGTCATTGTCCTGCTGGAAGGTGAACCTCCATCCCAGTCTCAAATCTCTTGAAGCAGGTTTCCCTGAAACAGGTTTCCCTCAAGAATTTCCCTGTAATTAACGCCATCCATCATTCCTTCAATTCTGAACAGTTTCCCAGTCCCTGCCGATGAAAAACATACCCACAGCATGATGCTGCCACCACCGTGCTTCACTGTGGAGATGGTGTTCTCGGGATGATGAGAGGTGTTGGGTTTGCGTCAGACATAGTGTTTTCCTTGATGGACAAAAAGCTCAATTTTTGTCACATCTAACCAGAGGACCTTCTTCCATTTGCTTGGGGAGTCTCCCACATGAATTTGGCCAAATGTGTTTGCTTATTTTTTTCTTTAAGCAATGTTTTTTTTTCTGGCCACTCTTCCGTAAATCCCAGCTCTGTGGAGTGTACAGCTTAAAGTGGTCCTACGGACAGATACTCCAATCTCCGCCGTGGAGCTTTGCAGCTCGTTCAGGGTTATCTTTGGTCTCTTTGTTGCCTCTGATTAATGCCCTCCTTACCTGGTCTGTGAGTTTTGGTGAGCGGCCCTCTCTTGGCAGGTTTCTTGTGGTGCCATATTCTTTCCATTTTCAATTAATGGATTTAATGTGAGATGTTCAAAGTTTCCGATTTTTTTTTATAACCCAACCCTGATCTGTACTTCTTCACAACTTTGTCCCTGGCCTGTTTGGTGAGCTCTTTGGTCTCCATGGTGTCGCTTGCTTGGTGTTAACCCGTGCTTAGTGGTGTGGCAGACTCTGGGGCCTTTCAGATCAGATGTATATAAATACTGAGATCATGTGACAGATCACGTGACACTTAGATTGCACACAGGTGGACTTTATTTAAGAAAATATGTAATTGGTGACACCAGATCTTATTTAGGGGCTTCATAGCAAAGGGGTGAATACATATGCACATTTTGAAACAAGTCATTTTTTCATTTCACCTCACCAATTTGTACTATTTTGTGTATGTCCATTACATGAAATCCAAATAAAAATCAATTTAATTTACAGGTTGTAATGCAACACAATAGGAAAAATGCCAAGGGGGTGAATACTTTTGCAAGGCACTGTAAGCACTGCTGCTTGGATTCCACCTGGCGATCGGTTCACCATCTGCCCTGGCCTGTCTCCCCCTGTCTGGTACAGGTACCCCCACCACACTCACCCCTCTCTCCCGAGCTTTCGCTCACCTCCAGCACACACACACTGTTGGGGCGAGTGACTCTGAACTTAAAATGGCTAGCCCCAAGTCGTTATATATATTTATTTGTGKATTTTGCTATTTGCCTCATGACTCCTGCATACTTTGTTGACTATAAACTTTCTTTACCCAACCGTGGGACAGACTATGTTTGTTCCCACTCTCAGGACTCTCTATTGGTTACACTGACTTTTGAACTCCCATCCTTTTCTAACCACCTCTTCTCGGCTTTGAATTCATGTTACCAGATGAAATTGCTGTACAATATGATCTTGCTTCTATCTGATGCACATTCAGATGTCATAAATCAGCACTGCAGAGCTCTCTGTCCTATGAGCTCTCCCTGTACTATGCCGTGCCCTGATTGTATTACTGTTGATGATATATGGAAATATGCATGTACACCCTAGCCCACATACTGTTGATAGCCCCAATTCTGACTCGTGCTCTGATAACTGATTCACTGATTTCTGCTCTCATAAAAGCCTGGGTTTTCTGCACGTTAACACTAGAAGCTTATTACCTAAAATAGATAAATTGAAAGTGTGGGTTCACAGCTCCAATCCAGATGTGTTGGTCATTACTGAGACGTGGTTAAGGAAGAGTGTTTTGAATACTGATGTTAACCGTTCTGGTTATAACCTTTTTCAGCAAGACATAGCTTCCGAAGGTTGGGGAGTGGCAATCTTTACCAAGGATCACCTTTAGTGCATGGTTGTCTCCACCAAGTCTGTCCCCAAACAATTTGATTTGCTGGTTTTAAGAATTAAACTTTCAAATAGCTCTTGTTGTCTGTTGCTGGGTGCTATCGTCCTCCATCAGCACCAGCCTGTACCCTACCTGCCCTAAGCTCTCTCCTGGCCCCTTACACTAAGTCTGAATTTGTCCTGCTAGGTGACCTAAACTGGGACATGCTTAAACCACCTGACCAGGTCCTAAAGCAATGGGACTCCATAAATCTTTCTCAGATTATCACCAATCCAACAAAGTATGACTCTAAACACCCAGAAAAGGCTACTTTCCTCAACGTTATCCTCACAAATAATCCTGATCAATCTGGTGTTTTCTGTAATGACCTTAGTGATCACTGTTTCACTGTTTTACAGCCTGTGTTCGTAACGGCTGTTCAGTGAAACGACATGTCTTGATTTGTCATAGACTCTTGCTTAAAATCATGAACTGGCCTCTGTAAAATGGTATAGAATCAGCTCTGTTGAAAACGCTTGGACCTTCTTTTTTTTTTTCAATGGTATTGTTAAAAAGCACACTCCCATTAAAAGAAAAGAGAATTAGAAACAGGTTCAGTGACTGATCTTGCAGAGTTACTCCACCTCAAGAATTGCCTTTGGCAAAAGGCTCGGCACATGCATACTCAGGCTGACTGGCTATCGTTCAGGCAAATGAGAAATAAGTGCACTCAGGCTATCCGGAAGGCCAAAGTTAGTTACTTTAACTAGCAGTTATCTCTCTGTGGGTCTAACCCCAAGAGGTTCTGGAAAACGATTAAAGACCTGGAGAATAAACACTCCTCCTCACAGCTGCCCATGTCCCTTGATGTTGACGATGTGGTTGTTACTGACAAGAAGCACATGGCTGAGCTCTTTAATCACCACTTCATTAAGTCAGGATTCCTATTTGACTTAGCCATGTCTCCTTGCCCATCCAACATTACCACATCTCCCACCCCTTCTAATGCGACTATCCTCGATGCTTCTCCCTCTTTTTCCCCTGTCCCACTACAAAGTTTCTCCCTGCAGGCAGTCACTGAGTCTTAGGTGCTAAAGGAGCTCCTTAAACTTGACCCCCAAAAAACATCTGGATCAGATGGTTTAGACCCTTTCTTCTTTAAGGTTGCTGCCACTATCATCGCCAAGCCTATCTCCAACCTTTTTAACCTGTCTCTCCTTTCTGGGGAGCTTCCCATTTCTTGGAAGGCAGCCAGAGTTCGTCCTTTATTTAAAGGGGGAGATCGAGCTAATCCTAACTGTTATAGGCCTATTTCTATTTTGCCCTGTTTATCAAAAGTGTTGGGAAAACTTGTCAATAATCAACTGACTGAATTCTCTCGGGTATGCAATCTGGTTTCCGCTCAGGTTACGGATGTGTCACTGCAACCTTAAAGGTCCTCAATGATGTCACCATTGCCCTTGATTCTAAGCAATATTGTGCTGCTATTTTTATTGACTTGGCCAAAGCTTTTGATACGATAGACCATTCCATTATTTTGGGCCGGCTAAGGAGTATTGGTGTCTCTGAGGGGTCTTTGGCCTGGTTTGCTAACTACCTCTCTCAAAGAGTGCAGTGTATAAAGTCAGAAAATCTGCTGTCTCAGCCACTGCCTGTCACAAAGGGAGTTCCCAAAGGCTCAATCCTAGGCCCCACGCTCTTCTCAATTTACATCAACAATATAGCTCAGGCAGTAGGAAGCTCTCTCATCCATTTATATGCAGATTATACAGTCCTATACTCAACTGGCCCCTCCCCGGATTTTGTGTTAAATGCTCTTCAACAAAGCTTTCTTAGTGTCCAACAAGCTTTCTCTACCCTTAACCTTGTTCTGAACACCTCCAAAACAAAAGTCGCGTGGTTTGGTAAGAAGAATGCTCCTCTTCCCAAAGGTGTTATTACTACCTTTTGAGGGTTTAGAGCTTGAGGTATTCACCTCATACAAGTACTTGGGAGTATGGCTAGATGGTGCACTGTCCTTTTCTCAGCACATATCAAAGCTGCAGGCTAAAGTTAAATCTAGTCTTGGTTTCCTCTATCATAATCGCCCAACTAACCCTGATTCAGATTACCATTCTACCCATGCTAGATTACAGAGACATCATTTATAGATCGGCAGGTAAGGGAGCTCTTGAGCAACTAGATGTTCTTTTTTAAATATATTTTTTACCTTTGTTTAACTAGGCAAGTCAGTTAAGAACAAATTCTTATTTTCAATGACAGCCTAGGAACAGTGGGTTAACTGCCTGTTCAGGGGCAGAACGACAGATTTGTACCTTGTCAGCTGGTGGATTTGAACTTGCAACCTTTCTTGCCACCCTGTCTTTACCACTCGGCCATCAGATTTGTCACCAATTCTCCTTATAGGACACATCACTGCACTCTATACTCCTCTGTAAACTGGTCATCTCTGTATACCCGTCGCAAGACCCATTGGTTGATGCTTATTTATTAAACCCTCTAAGGCCTCACTCCCCCCTATCTGAGATATTTACTGGAGCCCTCATCCTCCACATACAATACACATTATGCCAGTCACATTCTGTTAAAGGTCCCCAAAGCACACACATCCCTGGGTCACTCCTCTTTTCAGTTCGCTGCATCTAGCGACTGGAACGAGCTGAAACAAACACTCAAGCTGGACAGTTTTATCTCCATCTCTTCATTCAAAGACTCAATCATGGACACTCTTACTGACAGTTGTGGCTGCTTTGTGTGATGTATTGTTGTCTCTACCTTCTTGCCCTTTGTGCTGTAGTATGTGCCCAATTGTTTTGTGCTGCTACCATGCTGTGTCGCTACCATGTTGTTGTTATGTTGAGTTGCTACAATGCTGTGTTGTTATGTTGTTGTCTTAGGTCTCTCTTTATGTAGTGTTGTGTTGTCTCTCTTGTTGTGATGTGTGTTTTGTCCTATATTTATATTGTATTTTTTATTTAATTTTTTATCCCAGGCCCCCGTCCCCGCAGGAGGCCTTTTGCCTTTTGGTAGGCTGTCATTGTAAATAAGAATTTGTTATTAACTGACTTCCCTAGTTAAATAAAGGTTAAATAAAATAAAATAAACATATAAACATGGAAATGTTCTTGCAACGTTCCCATGAAACGTGTCTAGAACATTAATATTTCATTTTCTGAAAACCCTGCATAATGGTCTCACTGTCTGGAGGGTCTGGCTGCTATGATTTGATCGAGCACGAGCAGCTGATTGAGCGCAATCAGCAAAGCTGCTTCTCTCTTGTTAGTGGACACTGGGCAAGTGGGCATGGATGTAATCCATACCCAACACTACATTAAGTCTTGACAAACTCACTTACAAAACTCAGTTTTGAACTAGAAAAATTATCCTATTTACACTTTGTAGTCAATTTTGACACTATAATTAATGTTTCTGACTCATATCGATGCCACATAGGCCATTTAAAACCAGATAAGTTGGTTCTAAGGGGCAGTTGACTTTTAAAGTTGGTAAGCCATACTCTCTCCCGGCTTACACAACCAATAAAATGGTGTCAATGCTGCGTCTCACAGACAGCGGTGATTACTTCCCAAAACAGCGTTGAACATGTCACTAAAACACAAATTATTGTTTTACATAGCTGTCATATACTTTAGCAAGCGGTAAAACATTCACAGAAGGAAAAACTCAAGTTAGCTTAGCCAAAGTTCGCCAAACTTTCACAAACACAGCCAACGCGTCAACAGGTATTGTGCACCGTTTCCTAACCTCCGGGAAGGAACAAATGTTCAAACCTTTACACCTGAGGTAAATATGCAAACTGCTCACCTCAGATCATAGCAGCCGCTAGGTGCCACTGGCTACAAAATAATGGAGGATCTTCTCTATTGATTGGAAGAAGGGGATGGGCTTGATGTCCCTCTTGAAGTTTTGATGTGGTCCGGAATGTCTGTCTGTTGAGTTGTGGCTCACCTAGTAGAGTATAGTATAGGTGTTGTGGAAGGTGTCAGAGTGTATTTGGAGTGTGATCTACAGGTAACAATTCTAGCTCTGTTTGTGCCTCTTTTAGAAACACAKAATGCCGTGAGGATAAACCTTTCCTCACACTGCAAAGAGCTCTACCGTCCCTGGAACATCTAACTAAATMTTTCAGAGTCTGAAAATGATCTTGTTAACAATGACAGTCTGGGGCCTCCCGGGTGGCGCAGTGGTCTAGGGCACTGCATCGCAGTGCTAGCTGCGCCACCAGAGTCTCTGGGTTCGCGCCCAGGCTCTGTCGCAGCCGGCCGCGACRGGGAGGTCCGTGGGGCGACGCACAATTTGGCATAGCGTCGTCCGGGTTAGGGAGGGTTTGGCCGGTAGGGATATCCTTGTCTCATCGCGCTCCAGRGACTCCTGTGGCGGGCCGGGCGCAGTGCGCGCTAACCAAGGGGGCCAGGTACACGGTGTTTCCTCCGACACATTGGTGCGGCTGGRWTCCGGGGTGGAGGCGCGCTTTGTTAACCTCTAATTCCTCCCAAACACGGATCTGGGAGCACCCCCCACAGTAAAAAAGCTGACTAGCATAGCCTAGCATAGCGTCACAAGTAAATACTAGCATCTAAATATCATTAAATCACAAGTCCAAGACACCAGATGAAAGATACACATCTTGTGAATCCACCCATCATTTCTGATTTTTAAAATGTTTTACAGGGAAGACACAATATGTAAATCTATTAGCTAACCACGTTAGCAAAAGACACCACTTTTTTTACTCCACCAGTTTTTTACTCCATCAGTAGCCATCACTAATTCGACCAAATAAAGATATAAATAGCCACTAACCAAGAAACAACTTCATAAGATGACAGTCTGATAACATATTTATTGTATAGCATATGTTTTTTTAGAAAATGTGCATATTTCAGGTATAAATCACAGTTCTACATTGCAGCTGCAATCTGAAATAGTGCCGAAGCTGCCAGAATAATTACAGAGACCAACGTCAAATACCTAATTACTCATCTTAAAACATTTCTGAAAAATACACAGCGTACAGCAAATGAAAGCCCAACATCTTCTGAATCCAGCCAATATGTCCGATTTTTTTAAAGTGTTTTACAGCGAAAACACAATATAGCATTATATTAGCTTAGCACAATAGCCAGAAACACAAGCAATTTACCAGCAGCACAGGTTAGCGATCGTAACAATACAGCAAAAGATATATAATTTTMGACTAACCTTGATATACTTCGTCAGATGACAGTCRTGTAACATCATATTACACAATGCATATAGGTTTTGTTCYAAAATGTGCATATTTAGCAGCACAAATCGTGGTTATACAATYTGATCAGTGGCAACAGGTCAMGCATTCTGGCCGACGCCATCTTGGAAAGGCACCTAATCTAATCAATAAATAATCGTAAACTTGACTAAAAAATACAGGTTGGACAGCAAATGAAAGATGCATTAGTTATTAATGCAACCGCTGAGTTAGATTTTTAAAATTAACGTTACTAGACATACAGTGTGCGTTACAGCCAGACTAGTGCCGCAATAATGGCGGACAAATGCGTTTAAATTTTTCCACATAAATACGGAATAACATCATAAATAGCTCTTACTTTTGGACGAGCTTCCATCAGAATCTTGGGCAAGTGGTCCTTTGTACAAAAGAATCGTTGCTTGGTTTAAAACGTTGTCTTCAACTTCGGAATTAGCAGCTAACATTAGCTATGTGGCCACAACATGCCCAAATATTCAAAGCGCAATACTAAGGAAATTCCGAAAATAGCAATATACTCGCATAAACTGATAACTCGGTTTAAAATAACTTCGTTATGATGTTTCTAACACCTATATCGAATTAAATTACAGACGGATATAGCTAAGGCCGATAACTGAGCGTTTCAAAATGCCATCCTGAGGTCTTGCTTTGCGCAATGACGAACGTCGAAAAGATAGCTCCCTTCGTTCCTTGGCCTTTTATAAGTTCTGAGAACTACGTAGAAAATCCATTCCACTTCTCATTGGTTACTGACATCCAGGGGAAGGCGGGTGCAGTTCATGTCGACCCATAGGATACATACAGACCTTTAAACTGATCTGAGAACAGAGCCTCGTTTTCAGACCTTCGCAGTTCCTGTCATGAATTTCGCTGCAGAAAGAGTTCTGGTTCACCCKCAGACATAATTCAAACGGTTTTAGAAACTAGAGATTGTTTTCTATCCAATAGTAATAATAATATGCATATTGTACGAGCAAGAATTGAGTACGAGGCAGTTTAATTTGGGAACGATAAATGTCCAAGTTGAAACAGCACCCCCTGTAGTGTCAAGAGGTTTAAGAAGCAGTGCGGCTTGGTTGGGTTGTGCTTCGGAGGACGCATGGCTTTCGACCTTCGTCTCTCCCGAGCCCGTACGGGAGTTGTAGCGATGAGACAAGATAGTAATTACTAGCGATTGGATACCACGAAAATTGGGGAGAAAATGGGATAAAAAACAATAAAAAAAACAATGACAGTCTGTCTCGTGCTCGCTTACCCCTTCACACTGTGCTCACCTGAGGCCTTATTAGAGCAACAGGTAATATAGTTATCAGTAATCACACTCCTAATACACTCCGACACATTATACATACCTCTAATATCCTCTACTGGGTGAGCCACAAATCAACAGACAGATTTTCCCTCCATTATCGCCTAGGTAAAAGGAGAAAAGATATTGGGTTGATGGGATGTTGGAATACTATTGTATTTATATTTGACAAGATTAGATTATTGTCAGTTTATGATTTTTGGGAGTATATTAATACCACTCTTAAATCACAGTTTATTCCAATCCTATCTAGTTGCTTAGGTGTGGTCAAATAACTATTTTCATTTGTGGCTTCCCCAGGCTTCCATTGAATGTGTTGATGAGGTGTCAACATCAGAGGGTGAGACAGGTTCACATGTTGTGAACGGAGCCCAGAGACGAATGCAGACCACACAGTCTTTAATTGAGGGGGACATCTTCTCTTCAATTGATTTGGAAAAGTAGATGGTCTTGACTGCACCTCCAATTCCATGTCCCTCTGGGAGTTTTGATGTGGGTGTGGCAGAAACGGACAAATTCACTTATTAGAAAGGGTGTCCACATACTTTTGTATATAGAGTGTATATATTAGAGTGTGCCTGCGTGTGTGAGAAATACCAACTACAATGTATGGGCAAGGTAGTATGCTCCATTGTTTTTTTGTAAATACCTCTGCAGGTCCAGCAAATTTAGCAAGTTTGTGCTTGTGCATAAGCAACCCACTACCTATGACACTTCCAACTGTATGACAGTGAGTCTCCCTCAGTTTTTTGGTAAAATAAAGTAAAATAAATATGGTGCATAGCCCAGTCTGACCTCTTAGCTTCCTCAGTAGCTCCAGGTATAAACAGTAGATAAAGCAGTGTCCACAGGGCCTGGCTGTACATCCTGTTTAACAGAGTTCCAGCAGCCTGGTCCAGCCCTGACCCCCAGCGTCGGTCTGTCTATCACCCGACACGGTGAGCTCCAGCTGGGGTCAGCAGTAATAGAGGACACTGGGAAGTCTACAAAGCGCCACAGGAAAGATGACGTAAACATTTCTGAGTCTGATACTTCTCCCACCTTACTGATCCTGGTCTACCTGTGTGGACAAATGTGATAGACATAAAAGCATTTTAGTATCAGTATGGCCAGGAGCGGTGATATTGGAGAAGAGCTTACTGTTTTCTTGCAAGAAACGTTGATACTCTGGGCAGTTTTAATCCTAGAAGATATCAATATATGTTTTGATCTGTAGTTTCTCATTTATGATATAGACTAGAAGGCACACAATAATACAACCATTGTCATTATTTAATTATGTTTAGAGAGGAGAGCATTCCTTGTAGCTATTTATGATAGCAAGTCAAGATGGTCATAACAGGGAAACTCAAAATTATAGTTTGGCCTCTCCCATCCTTTTCTCTCCACCAAGTGCAGTTGCCATGCAGATGTAGGATCTTCATTTAATCACCCTGTTGCAGGAGAACTTTCCGTATACTGTATTTGAGGTTTATAAAGGCTTCTGAGGTCAGTAATTTCCACTTTGATATGTCTTACTTGATTTCCCCTTACGGAAAATGTATCAACCCCTCCAAAATGCAGATTTAATTATAATGCACATTTCATGCTGCTGTAGGATAATTTTCCTTCTGTAGTAAACTGGCTCAAATTAAGGTCCTATACCTGTAGAAACCTTTTATTCTTCAACATAACTTGGTAACTGACARTATCAAATGGTCTCATTAATCAGAAGCACCAACAGCGAAAAGAGGTTGACCAACCGGTGTGATTCAGACAAAAACTATTTGAAAGGGATTATAGGTTGTGTATTACAAGGACATTTGTGGTGTCAATTTGCTCGGACTTCTTGATGTGAAAACACTGTCTTGTGTCTGTTAAACTCAAGGCTCTACCCATCAATCCTCTCATTCTCACAAAGGTGAGACACAGACTCTCATGGTCGCAGTTGGCTTTGCCAAATGAGGCAGATACAATAGACTCTCAAGGTATATGTCATAAAATTCCAGGCATAATGATGGCAGATAAACTGAGATGGAGCTACAGTGTTGACAACATTTCACAAGTATTTTTTAATCATCTATGCTTCTTGCAATTTTTTAATGTAATGTAATCATTACAGTGGTGATCAGATCTGGACTGCCTTATTCATGACAATGTAAATGGCCACAGTCTTTCAGAAGGCCATTTCGATTCGGCCTACCTATTGAGAAGCTGTAGAAGTGCTGGATCTGATGTGTACACAGGAAACTTGGGTACATTGAAGTCATGGAAGCACAACTTTTCATCCTTCAATTCAAACCATAGAAAGACATACATAAAAGTGTTATAATTCTGTGATTCAACCTGTCTCAGCCTACATATCAACGTTTCCAGGCTACTGTCTCAAAACCATTCTCAGCAGGTGAGAGATACTGAAAGTAACCCTTTTCTCAGTGTGCTTTCACTCATTCATCTGTGAACGACCCCCTACTGGTCCAGGCCTGCTTTTAAGAGCTTTTGTGAAAGTCAGACAAATGTCAGGCAGTCAGAGTGGAGAGAAATGTGAGGCTACACTGAACTCATTTATGTAAATACAATAAATACACGTGTCACCATTTAAGAAATCCATCCAGACATTCTACTGAACTCAATATGACAAGAGTTACAATTCCTTTAGAGAGCATTCACAACCCTTGACCTTTTCCACATTTTGTTGTTACGGCCTGAATTTTAAACAGATTAAAATTAGATTTTTGGTCACTGGCCTACACACAATACCCCATAACGTCAAAGTGGAATTATGTTTTTCGAAATTAATTAATTTAAAATGAAAAGCTGAAATGTCTTGAGTCAGTAAGTATTCAACCCCTTTGTTATGGCAAACTTAAATAATTTCAGAAGTAAAAATGTGCTTAATAAGTTGCATGGACTCACACTGTGTGCAATCATAGTGTTTCATTTATAATGATTTTTTATGATTTTTTTTTCTCCCCAATTTTGTGATATCCAATTGGTAGTTACATTCTTGTCCCATCGCTGTAACTCCCGTGCGGACTTGGGAGAGGTGAAGGTCGAGAGCCGTGCGTTTGCCGAATCACGACCTCGCCAAGCCGCACTGCTTCTTAACACAATGCTCGCTTAACCCAGAAGCCAGCCGATCAATGTGTCTGAGGAAACACCATAAACCTGGTAACCATGTCAGCGTGCACTGCGCCCAGCCCGCCACAGGAGTTGCTAGAGCGCGATGGGACAAGGACAACCCAGACGTCCAACCCTCCCCTAACCCAGGTGATGCTGGGCCAATTGTGTGCCGCCTCATGGGTCTCTCGGGCAAGGCCGGCTGCACCACAGCCTGAGATCGAACCGGGATCTGTAGTGACGCAGCTAGCACTGCGATGCAGTGCCTTAATCTGCTGCACCCCTCTGGAGGTCACAATAATAGTGTTTAACATGATTTTTTTATGACTACCTCATCTCTGTACCCACACATACAATTATCTTAACCCTTGTGTTGTCTTAAAGGTCAAAAATGACCCGCCACTATGTTTAACAGCAGAGAAAACCCCCTAAATTATATTTTTTCAAATAGAAATTTAATTACATTTTCTAGAGTGACCCCAACATTAGAAAAAGTGAAACATCGCCCATGTTCATATTTCCATAAACTGTACACAACCAGGGTACAAAGATTGTCTTAGGGTCATTTTTGACCCGGCAGTTGTAAAATAATGTACTCACCACACACACACACAATGAGAAATTGAGATGATGTGTGCTACTGATTGAACTTTCTTGTGCATGTGCAGCATCTCCCCTCCACGACCCCACACGACTCAAGTTCACAGACAAAATAAAAATAATTTTTGACAAAATAAAAACTATTTCAGACAAAATAAACATTTCTTGAAAGCATTGTTTACTAATGGGGAATGCAGTCAGAGGCTATAAAGGTGCTGCAGATTCTATTCCTCAACATTCTACGTTCATCACACCAGCCATCGAAAAAATTATCCTGGAGATGACAAATTTGGAGGGTTTCCGTTAATATGGAGACAACTATAAAAAGATGGATGAGATTGACCTGCGTGCCTACATAGGGCTGCTAATCTTAGCGGGTGTGTATAGGTCCCAAGGTGAAGCTACATGTAGTCTCTGCAGATTTTCACATCTGCAAATATTAGCTCTGGTTTTGACGTCCTCGTTCCACGCTAGTCACTCACCTATTAAACATTTCTTAAGGTTTGGACCCATTTTTTTTCAATTTTCGCCTAAAATGACATAACCAAATCTAACTGCCTGTAGCTCAGGACCTGAAGCAAGTATATGCATATTCTTGATAGCATCTGAAAGAAAACACTTAATCCATTCTTTACTAAGATGTATTTTGGGTATATCTTGTGAAACGGTTAGATATTACTTGTTAAGATATTACTGCACTGTCGGAGCTAGACGCACAAGCATTTCGCTACACCCGTAATACTATCTGATAAACATGTGTACAGTTGAAGTCGGAAGTTTACATAAACCTTAGCCAAATACATTTAAACTCAGTTTTTCACAATTCCTGACATTTAATCCTAGTAAAAAATCCCTGTCTTAGGTCAGTTAGGATCACCACTTTATTTTAAGAATGTGAAATGTTAAAATAATAGTAGAGAGAATTATTTATTTATTTCATCACATTCCCAGTGGGTCAGAAGTCTACATACACTCAATTCCACAAGCTTCCCACAATACGTTGGGTGAATTGTGGCCCATTCCTCCTGACAGAGCTGGTGTAACTGAGTCAGGTTTGTAGGCCTCATTGCTCGCACACACTTTTTCAGTTCTGCCCACAATTATTCTATGGGATTGAGGTTAGGGCTTTGTGATGGCCACTCCAATACATTGACTTTGTTGTCCTTAAGCCATTTTACAACAACTTTAGAAGTATGCTTGGGATCATTGTCCATTTGGAAGACCCATTTGCGACCAAGCTTTAACTTCCTGACTGATGTCTTGAAATGTTGCTTCAATATATCCACATAATTGTTCTTCCTCATGATGCCATCTATTTTGTGAAGTGCACCAGTCCCTCCTGCAGCAAAGCACCCCCACAACATGATGCTGCCACCCCCATTCTTCATGGATGGGATGGTGTTCTTCGGTTTGCAAGCATCCCACTTTTTCCTCCAAACATAACGATGGTCATTATGGCCAAACAGTTCTATTTATCTTTCATCAGACCAGAGGACATTTCTCCAAAAAGTACGATCTTTGTCCCCATTCGCAGTTACAAACCGTAGTCTGGCTTTTCTATGGCGGTTTTGGAACAGTGGCTTCTTCCTTGCTGAGAGGCCTATCAGGTTATGTCGATATAGAACTCGTTTTACTGTGGATATAGATACTTTGTACCTGTTTCCTCCAGCATCTTCACATGGTCCTTTGCTCTTGTTCTGGGATTGATTTGCACTTTTCGCACCAAAGTACGTTAATCTCTAGGAGACAGAACACGTCTCCTTCCTGAGCGGTATGACGGCTGCGTGGTCCAATGGTGTTCATACTTGCATACTTTTGTTTGTACAGATGAACATGGTACCTTCAGGTATTTCGAAATTGCTCCCAAGGATGAACCAGAGGTCTTGGCTGATTTCTTTTGATTTTCCCATGATGTCAAACAAAGAGGCACTGAGTTTGAAGGTAGGCCTTGAAATACACCCACAGTTACACCTCCAATTGCTTCTAAAACTATGACATAATTTTCTGGAATTTTCCAAGCTGTTTAAAGGCACAGTCAACTTAGTGTATGTAAACTTCTGACCCACTGAAATTGTGATACAATGATACAAGTTAAATAATCTGTCTGTAAACAATTGTTGGAAAAATTACTTGTCATGCACAAAGTAGATGTCCTAACCGACTTGCCGAAATTATAGTTTGTTCACAAGAAATTTGTGAAACTCATAAAAAATGAGTTTTCATGACTCTAACCTAAGTGTATGGTAACTTCCGACTTCAACTGTATGTGACCAATAATTTAGATTTGATTTGACTTTGAAGTTTGTGGAATTGTGAAATGAATGTACAAGAATATAACACATTCGATCTGGTAAAAGATAATACAAAGAAAAAAATGTGTTTTATTATAATTTTTTTGTTCTATCATCTATGAAACAAAAAAGAAAGGTCACAATGTATTATTCCAGATTAGGTGCAATTTTGATTTTGGCCACTAGATGGCAGCAGTGTATGCACTATTGTTTAGACTGATTCAATGAACCAATGCCTTTCTGTTCAAAATGTTGTATCAAGACTACCCAAATGATCCTAATTGGTTTATTAATACATTTTCAAGTTCATAACTGTGCACTTTTCTCAAACAATGGCATGGTATTCTTTCACTGTAATAGCTACTGTAAATTGGACAGCACGGTTAGGGGCGGCAGGGTAGCCTAGTGGTTAGAGCGTTGGACTAGTAACCGAAAGGTTGCAAGTTCAAATCCCCGAGCTGACAAGGTACAAATCTGTTGTTCTGCCCCTGAACAGGCAGTTAACCCACTGTTCCTAGGCCGTCATTGAAAATAAGAATTTGTTCTTAACTGACTTGCCTAGTAAAATAAAAAAAATAAAAAAGATCAACAAGAACTTAAGCTTTCTGCCCATATCAGATATGTCCTGGGAAATGTTCTTGTTACTTAAAACATGCTAATCACATTAGCCTACGTTAGCTCAACCATCCCTCAGGGTGGACACCGATCCTGTAGAGGTTAATTATAAGCTGTTTAAGACAAATGTGTGTTATAGTTTCAAGTTAGAGTGGTGTGTGTGTGCATGCGTTTGGGAAAGCATGTGTTTAAATGTCTATAGGCATGTGTTTTCCTTTTTATACCTGTGCTATGTACCTGTGTATGAGTGTAAATGGGTGTGTTTAAGTGTGTATAGCTAGTGTATGGCCACATGTCAGGGCAAGGCCCAGGGCTATGTCAAATAAACCAGTCGCCGACATATGGAGATTTGATCGGTCTCTGTAATTGGTCCATGCTCCACTCGTGCGATTGGATGAGCTACCATCAGCCGAAATAAGCACATTTAACCATAGGTAATGGAGTCACGGTTGACTGCAGGCCAAACAGACCTGGGAATGTGTAAATAAACAGAGTGAGTTACAGTAAGTACCCTATGGAGAGTGTATTGTATCCCTTAGTACAGTGGTAGTTGCTTATCCACCTCTCCCTTCTCCCTTCTGTCACCCCCATCATCATCATCATCCTAGCTTACAATATACATCTCATTACATAAACCCAGACTCTTCAGTACTTTTGGTCAGAGTTTAATGGGAAATTTTCTCATGCAGAACATGGGACTTAATCAAAGTTGTTTGATCATTGGATTTAGAATATGAGGGATGAGAATGTCTGATGACATAAAATAAAGTATGACTAAGTTCAAGAAAACACAAGGTAATCCTACAATTCTAAACAATCACTCTGTCATTCCAGACAATATTGGTCAGTTCTTCCAGATTCTTTTACTGCCTTTTATTCCTGACTCTTTAGAAAAAGAAATACTTGAAGCATGAAATTAGTTTATGACATCTACAAGACAAAAAAGTCAATACAGACTTGGAGAAAATTACACTAGTAATTTTTATATTATTTAATTTAATTTAACCTTTATTTTGACAGGGAGTCAATGCTGAGACCAAGGTCTCTTTTCCGGATGAGCCCTGTATAGCACCACAATACATATCAAAATCCAATGAAAACAATAAACTACACATTCATATACACATTCAGTTAGTCTAAGATMMMMGGGGGGGGGGGGGGGGGGTGCTAAGATGATGTATAGAATTGTTTTAAGATGGTCATACTATCGATCATTTAGCTGTTTGATTTTAAATTTTAGGACCTCTTTATATATATTTTTTATATACCTAGAGTACCAGTCAAAAATGTAGACAAACCTACTAATTCCAGGGTTTTTATTTATTTTTACTATTTTCTACATTGTAGAATAATAGTGAAGACATTATAACTATGAAATAAAAGATATGGAATCATGTAGTACCCAAAAAAGTGTTAAACAAATCAAAATATATTTTGTATTTGAGATTATTTAAAGTAGCCACCCTTTTCCTTGATGACAGCGTTGCACACTCTTGGCATTATGTCAACCAGCTTCATGAGGTAGTTACCTGGAATGCATTTCAATTAACTGGTGTGCCTTGTTAAAAGTTAATTTGTGGAATTTCTTTCCTTCTTAGCCAATCAGTTTTGTTGTGACAAGGTAGTGGTGGTATACAGAAGATAGCCCTTAGAGTTAACTGCACATCAGATTGCAGCCCAAATAAATGCTTCACAGAGTTCAAGTAACAGACACATGTCAACATCAACTGTTCAGAAGAGACTACGTGAATCAGGCCTTCATGGTCGACTTTGCAGCAAAGAAACCACTACTAAAGGACACCAATAAGAAGACGAGACTTGCTTGGGCCAAGATACACGAGCAATGAATATTAGACCGGTCCAAGTKGGAGATTTTTGGTTAGGTGAGTAGGTGAAAGGATGATCTCTGCATGTGTGGTTCTCTCTGTGAAGCATGGAGGAGGAGGTGTGATGGTGTGCTTTGCTGGTGACACTATCTGTGATTCATTTAGAATTCAAGGCACACTTAACCAACATGGCTACCACAACATTCTGAAGCAATACACCATCCCATCTGGTTTGCGCTTAGCTCCTAATGTTCAGATGCATCAACCCAAGTCCTTTACGATTTGTAAAGTCACATGGTCTCCAACTCAAACAAGCTATGTTCAATAGGCGGTTGCAGGCCTTGTCTGATGGTTGATATTGATATAGTTAGTATAGCTATATGATTGCATAGAACTGCCCCATTTGGTCGATCCCTATTAGTAATAGAGGAAAGAGTATAAATTGGAATTACTTTTCCAAAGTTGGAAATGGTCTATGTTGGGTGAATGGAAGTGTTTGTCGGGGTGAAGGAAAGGTTGAAAACAGCCAGACTCCACTCTTTCACTTAAGACCACGACTAACATGTCTAAAAAGTGTACACACCAATTATTTACAGGAATGACTAATTGCATTATTATATAGTTGATATGTTGATTTGAAATTTTGCCACAGAGAATCCCCTGGAGAATGCCTTATTTCATTCCCTGGGATGTGTACAGAGATTGGATGTTATACAGCATGCCAAATGAATCCAAAAGTACAACAAATGACATTAAACTAGAGCTAAGATTCAATTAGATCAGCGGTAACCTGCGGTAACCGACAAACACATATCTTATCATCGGTTTCGTTTAGGCAGTGTTTGAGGTGTAACTTCCTCGGAGCTGTGAAATCCACAAGAGGCTCCCGGCATTATACTGTACCCATCATAGACATTGCCATTGGATGCACTGAGTTGCATTTGTAGAAATCCCATCCAACCGTGTAAATAGAGCAAGATCATTTTTGTTTGTTAATTGGCAGCTAAGCACTGATCAACATGTCACTAGCATACAAATGTATATTTTTTGTAAAGGAATATCAAGGTCATCACTTTCACCACCCTGTAGCGGTAGCCTAAACTGTGCAACAATTGGATAATTCATTTTACAGACACAAAGAGATCCCAGCATGTCGAACTAACAAATTTGACATTTACAAAATTGTACCTACACTTCCTTTTTCCATCACACTTTTTTTATATGCCATGACTTACTCGCATAAAAACTAAGGATGAAAAAGGGGCTAGGAACATAAATCTTTCCAGTCTCCACTCACCCTCCACAGTCATATCACTTACAAGAGGCCCTGTGTTTCTGTGTCGGTGTTGACTGTGAGTAGAACTGTTTCTCACCACTTAGAACATGTTTTCTGCCAGAGTGGTCTTTGTCTCAACAGCCTATCTGTCCTCCCTAGGACATTAATGCAATGGAATCTGTGTGTGTCACCTCCAAAGTATGCCTGTGTCTTTGGCTAGGACTGGGGAGCTAATGCTGACACTGCTGCCATTGCAGTGTCGCTCAATACAGGGCAAACTTGCCATACCCTTTCTTTCTGATAAGTGCATGCACTCCAGAATGGGCACGGATCTGGTCCCTCAGGCATTGGGGGCATGTCGCTATGTCACTTATTGATTTTGCACTTCATTCACATTCAAATGAGCACCTAGATCCATAATTGTTTCCCCTGCATCTCTTGGATCAATCCTTATTTTGTAATGGCTCACATGTTTATTGAAGAATAAGCATTGTAATGCCTTAGGATTGTAATCCAAAAGCGTTGAATCAGAGCGGACTGCTGACAGTGGCAAAGCACGGTAACAGTGCCATGGAAAATTTAATAGATACATTTTGATTTACTTGTTACAACTTGGTGTGTTGTTCTCAAAAAAGCATTTAGAAAACAATTTAACCCTGCGCTCATAGTAATSTGCTAATGACAGATTATATTATGTTACTGAATCAGGTCTCCATATAAATAATAGAACCAAATGTGCAACTCAGCTCTTACTAAACTGGAGTGAGTCTGTAATGTTTTCACTCCACTCATGTGGGTATTACATTTCATGTGAGCACTTAGATTTAACTAGATGCAATAAGCCGGTTGTCGAGTGTTTTCTTTTGGCCAAGGTAATTTCTGGTATGCTGTACAAATGGCTGTGTAGCGATAGAGACAACTGTGCTGATATCCCCAATTGCATTTGGGTTACCATCTGTAAGAGGAAATTGATCAGAGCCTTGGAACCGGAGGCTCATGCATGCCAAACATGAAAACAAGTCATGTGTAACATGCTCCAGTTAGTGGTTTGATTGAAATTTCACATGCACAGGGGTCTCATGCCATGCAATGTAATAGATGTTTCACACGTAAATGAGGACTACCCTTGCACACTAACACACACACACACACACACACACACACACACACACACACACACACAACACACACACAACACACACAACAACACACAAACACCACACACACAACCACACACACACACAACAACAACACCCTGCACACAAACTAGCAAGTCCCTGTGAACGGATGTCAGGAGATAATGTGGAAACCGTCCACTAGGGGCAACAGTGAGCGCTGTGACTTTCAAATAGTTTCTGTTTTGCAGGGCGATGGTGATGGCAGATAGGCGTAAGCAAAAGATTGCATGTTTGAATCAGGGATAAAATTTAGTTTTGGAATTGTTGTTTTAAGCCTATCCAAAACCTTAACCCTTACCTTAACTCTTCGGAGTTAATGCCTAAACTTAACCCTAACCTTAAAAATGTGGAGTTAATGCGTAAACTTAGCGTTAAACACTTAGAAATTTGACATTTGGAAAAACTTCGAAATTTGATGTTTGAGAAACATGAATGACATGAGACTGTGAGAGCTTGTAACACACACACACCCACACACACACACCACCACACACACCACACACACACACACACACACACACACACACACACACCACACACACACACACACCACACACACACACACACCACCACACACCAACACACACACACACACCACACACTCGCACACACACACGCACACAATGACAAATCCCTTTCCCTCTCCTGAGGTGTGATAAAGGTAATCTGATGTTATCCTTAATGACTGTCTCTTGGCTCACGTGTGTCCCTTTCATTCGCATGGAGGTACTGTACGTGGTGGCGATAGCTGACTGAAGCAGAATGTGTGGGGCCAAAGAGAGCAGAATTAAGTCTTTTTAAAAGCCCTGTTTCTGAGATAAATGTCACTGTATCTGTATCATGTGACCTTACTTGATCCTAGGCTCTCTCCTCACAGTGATGTTTGATAGGCTGTCCTAATTGTGTCTCTGAAGGAGAGTGCAGAATGCTGTCCTGTCACCCACTTGCCCTTTCCCACACGCAAACCCATCACTCGCTGTCTGGCTATGACCAAAGTCCACAAAGCAGAAGGCATTTTCTTCTCCATGTCTGACAGAGCGCATCAAAGACAATAATGAAAGACAATAATCCTTTAATGCTTTTTGAGTTATTTCACATACAATTCATTTTGGGCTCCAGGAAGAATTTGTCAATGAAACAGGTCTAAATAAATACCCAATTTCAAGTTATTATTATTCAGCTTTGATGCATTGTGTCCTTTTGTAGCTTCAGTGTGTGCCTTTCCCTTCATTTGTACCAGCTGCCATGCTCTCCAGACTCTTACAGAATAACACTGTAGTATTGAGTATAGTGGTCAGTTCCATTCCCACAGCACACTTCAGACTGTTAGGAAGTGGCAGTTAGCCAGCTTCATCCTCTGATATTTCCCCCCAAATATGTGATGTCTTTCCAAAAGAATGGTGAGAATTACTTGTTGTCCTTACATGGAACAGGTGCTAACTTGCACTCTCTGACCTCATTATACACTGCGAAAAAGATCATGATAATATACTCCATAGGGAAAACAGGGTCTTTCCCTCTAATTTGGAATGGAGATATTTCAAGCAGTGTGGCATTGCCTCCTTCATTTGGATTGGAGATAAGATGAGATGTATCATAGCCTAAGGGAAGTATACGGCATCACATTGCCTAAGACTCTTATCATCAGCCTGCAGTCCCTCCTGCTCTGCAAAATCGATAATAACCTGTTCGGAAGGAACCGGTTCATAAAAAGTGCTGAGTGTGTGTATGTAGCTCATGTTTATTAATGTGTTTGCCTGGATGAAGGCATGCACGTTTTGTGTGTGTGTGCATAATTGGACATGTTTAACTGTACTTGTGGGGACCAGAAGTCACCAACTGGGGACATTTTATTAGTCCCCACAAGGTCAAATGCTATTTCTAGTGGGTTTAGGGTTAAGGTTAGGGTTAGGGTTAGGAGCTGGAGTTAATTTTAGGATTAGGGTTAAGGTTAGGTTTTGGGGTTAGTGTTACGGTAAGGGTTAGAGTTAGGGTTAGGGGTGTCACACCCTGATCTGTCTCATCTGTCTCTGCGATGGTCTCCACCCCCCTCAAGGTGTTGCCCATCTTCCCCATTATCCCCTGTGTAAATCAAATCAAATGACATTTTATTGGTCACATACACATGGTTAGCAGATGTATATGCGGTTGTAGCGAAATGCTTGTGCTTCTAGTTCTGACCGTGCAGTATCTCCTGTGTATTTATACCTGTGTTCTCTGTTTGTATGTTGCCCGTTCGTTTTGTTTCGTCAAGCCTACCAGCATTTTTCCCTCTGCTCCTATCTCTCGTTTGTTCTTGTTTTCCCGGTGTTGAGCCTGCCTGCTGTCCTGTACCTTTTCCCCACCTCTCTGGATTACTGACCCCTGCCTGCCCTTGACCGACATTTTGCTTGCCCTTTTTGGATTAATAAACTGTTGTTACTTCGACGTTGTCTGCATTTGGGTCTTACCTGAAACGTGATAAGGGGTTAGGGAAAATAGGATTTTGAATGGAACTTGTGTGCATGTATTAGCATCCGTGTGTGTGTGTTAGAGAAAATCTTGACGCTGAGCTTGCTGAACAGGAGTGCAAGACTAACATCTTGTTATTTACATGCAAATTAGATAAGTCTGGCTCTGAGTAGAGTGCACCTTTCATTTGTAATGCTGCAGCTGAACGCTGTTGCAGTTCAAACTTGAGTGATGGTTTTGGATCCGGTATCAGGTTTGGCAAGTTTGGGGGGATACCTCCCCCCTAATAAATGTGTCCGAAAATATAAAGTGACACTGCACTTTGAAAATGTCTGTGTTCCTATTGGAATCGTATTGGAATTTGTGCGCGTTTAGAGCCAACATTAGGAAAAATATCAGATTTGTTTTCTTAAATGTATAATTCTTTTGGAACAGTAATTGGTGACATATTTGATTTCAAACCTACTTTCAAAACCTTATGTATCCTATAGAGTTTCCATTTTCTATCACTATTAAATTCTCAAATGGTTTAATGTGCTCTGGTATATGAGTATAAGCCTGAGTTAGTTTCCCCTAGGGAGGATACTATGTGAGAATGTGGGATCCTCTTGCATTAATGTGTCTTTAATGTAGCACTTTAGAGATAGCATTGTGTAAAGACCAATCTCCTCATGTCAAGTTGTGACTATTGGTGTGTGCATAGTGAGTAATGTGATATGAATTTATAACTCAACTTCATACCGTCTTTACATTTTGCAGAGGCCTGCCATTGTGCTGGGTGATAAGAGCATAGTGTGTTCAGTGTTATGGAATAGACAGATTATTTATTCTGTGTCTAATATGTTGACCATGAAAATGAAATAAATTAACTACAGAATGCAATTTTTACAAAAGTATTTGAAACTAAAAGTTGCTCAACAAGTGTTCGTTTTTCATTTAAGCTATTCGCTACACCCGTAAGAGATTAGCCTTAAATGGAGGGATGTGGATCCCATATGAAGAGCTGATATTCACATAAATGAGCCAACTGGGGAGAGAAAACGACACCCAATCCACACACAAACACCATCTGGAAGCCATCTTTTTAGAGCAAGATGGCTGAGTGGGAAGTATCATACTGTAGGACTAGAAATCAGTGTGGGAGGGGTTGGGCGAGTCTGTCTATGACAGTCTGTAAGAGTCATGAACCCATTTATGGATCTCTGAAAGGAGAATGAACAAAGGCAGCCCTTGAGAGAGAAAGGAGGGACATTTGTGACTTTTTTCTTGGAATCTGGTCTAAACGTTATCGTATACGTTAGGTGGAAGTCCTTGAAGCTCTTCTTATTACCAGCTTTCATATGTTCTAGTCAGACACACCCCTCACTTTCGCCCTCGCTCCTATTATCCGTCTTTGTATCTCTCTCCCTACACTCTCTCAAATGAAAATACATCTGTCACCAGTTTCAAAAGCCATCCAGAGATTAAATGTGACTTGGATGTCATGAGGAGGGAATGAAAATTCAATGGATTCAAGATAACCTTTTATAAGGTGCAGCCATATTGTCCTTCTAACAACATATAAGAAAGGTCTATATCACTGACATTCTCATTGTTTAAATCAGAGGGTCATCTTAGACCAATTGCTTTCTTCCTGTCCCTATCCTCATTGTCTCACTTTTATTGGAAACTCATTGTGTATCTTAATTCACATCACAATTTAGCTGTCTGCTGCAATCTCTGTTTATGTACTGTATTTGCCTGTGATCAATATGGGGCATATGCCTCACCTGAAACAACGAGAAAAGTCTGAGAGCGAAGAATGAGTGATCAAGAGGCTGGAGAACAGCCTGTCTGTATGAGATTGGCGACTTACCAATGTGGAAGGAAAGTATGCAGTGGACTCCTGCTGCAGGAGAAAGTCATATTCACATGTTCCTATTTTACACACATGTAATCCTTTTGAGATTTGTTTTAGGTTGTTACATATTGTTTTTGTTTTCGGTGAAAATTTTCAAAAGGGGGCTCTTAAGGATAAGCCCCCTTTTCCCCCATTTTTGTCTAAAATGACATACCCAAGTTTAACTGCCTGTAGCTCAGGCTCTGAAGCAAMGATATGCATATTCTTGGTACCATTTGAAAGGAGAAACTTTGACATTTAAGGAAATGTGAAAGGAATGTAGTAGAATAATAGACAATAGATCTGGTAAAAGATAATACAAAGAAAAAACCAACCGTTCTTTTGCATTTTTTTTTGTACCATCATCTTTGACATGCAAGAGAAAGGCCATAATGTATTATTATAGCCAAGGTCCAATTTATATTTTGCCCAAAAGATGGCATCAGGGTATGTGCAAAGTTTTAGACTGATTCAAAGAACCATTGCATTTCTGTAAAGAAAAATGTATCAAGACGGCCCAAATTTCTTTATTTATACCTTTTCATGTTCAAAACTGTGCACTCTCCTCAAACAATAGCATGGTATTATTTCACTGTAATAGCTACTGTAAATTGGACAGTGCAGTTAGATTAACAAGAATTGAAGCTTTCTGCCAATATCAGATATGTCTATGTCCTGGGATATTTTCTTGTTACTTACAACCTCATGCTAATCGCATTAGCCTACGTTAGCTCAACCGTCCCGTGGAATGGACACCGATCCCGAAGAATAGCTCTTTGATGGTTAAGACATGACATGTCACCATGACACTGTCAGGTTCCACATTAGCATATATTCATTATTTAGACTGCGTTGCAGTGTGGGGTAAGGCAATGCCAGAGTGTGTGGTTACACACATTTCTCCTTTGCCAAGATAATCTATCCAACTGACAGGTGTGGCATATCAAGCAGCTGATTAAACAACATGATCATTACACAGGTGCACCTTGTGCCGGGGACAATAAAAGGCCATTCTAAAATGTGCAGTTTTGAGGGAGCGTGGAATTGGCAGCTGACTGCAGGAATGTCCAACAAAGCTGTTACCAGATAATTTTATGATAATTTCTCTACCATAAGCCACCTCCAATGTCGTTTTAGAGAATTAGACAGTGTGTCCAACCGGCCTCACAACCGCAGAACACGTGTAACCACGCCAGACCAGGACCTCCACATCTAGCTTTCTTACCTGCAGGATCATCTGAGACCAGCCACCCGGACAGCTGATGAACAAACAAAGAATTCCAGCCCAACCTGTCAGAAACTGTCTCATGTTAGCTAAGTGGCTAATAATGAATATATGCTAATGTMAAATCTGACAGTGTCATGTCCCATGCATTAGTAGGCAAGTTGTATATGGTGACATGTCATGTCTTAACCATCAAAGAGATATGCAAGCAGATGATTATAACTATCATGCCCTCCAGCTTACAGAATGCTGAATGATGACGTCTTAAATTGCAGCATATCTAATATATCTTCAGTGATTTGTTAAGTTGACAGATATCTGCTTAACATGTACCAAGGTAGCAACCTAGCTTCAGCTCTAGAAATCCATCTGCCAGTAGTGTTTGCCATACAGATATGTTGTGCCTGGATGCTATGTCTCAGTGCCCAGCTCTCTATCCCAGTGCCAACTCTTCTAGCTGTGTACAGGATGATGCCACTGAATAATTCAATGTGGGACTCAGTGTGTCTGCATTCAGACAGTAAAAAAGCAGCCCACTGCAGTTCCATCAACATGTAAATAGCACGCCTTCCCATGACTTTTGACTCATTAATCTTAAGCGGGTTACGGCATTTGTGATCAATATCAGCTCCACTTAATAAGTGTTTAATCAACGTCGCCGCATTATCGGCTTGCGTCATTCAGAAAGGCCCTCCACATTTTTAACCGGAGAGAAGAATCTGGATATTGATGATGTTTCCCTGGTGAATATTCTTCCATAAGAAAACACAGATTAATAAATTATGTTAAATGAAAACACATGTCATAAGGTGATGTGTGGTGAGGAATTGGAAGCAGCCCCAGGTTGGGTCCTCTATAGGCAGGCCTTTAGGCAGGCCTAAGCTAGCTGCACTTTATTGAGTCTCAATGTAGTAGGCTAATACTCAAGTAGCAAAGCTATCTACATGATGTTTGACCACATCTAATTTTAATAGCTGTATACTGAAGTCGAAAAGCACAAAAACACTTCAGTGTGTCATGACATAGTATTGAGGGGGGAGAAAGAATTGGTGGGGGTTTGACAGCTCACGCCCTATTGTAAATCAAGGACAGAACATTCAGCTATCTTCCTCTCCAAAAACACCAAAGGAATGTGCCTTTGTCTACACAGACGTTTTCCCGCTGAAACTCTAACACGTTCTAAAGCGAATACTGGAACAACATTTCTAACATAGAACGTGTGGAATGGGCAGAGGTGACCTAAAAAACACTGATGTCGGTTTGGTTGCTATTTTGTGATGTCATAAAAAATGTTAAAGTGGAAATATTGGAACTGAAAAGTATACACACTACATATACGAATCCATCCTCTATGTTGTGTAAGAAATAGGAAAATTTATGATTTTAAGAGGGATGTAATCTTATAAACTATAAGAGGAAATTGTTTCTATAACTCTGTACAAGAAAGTAGTCACCTCCCCTTGAGTGAGGTCAGAGAGAGTGCCAGCCTCAAGCACTGACCCTTTTTGAACAAACGATAGGTTAAGAATTAACATGTCAGACCAGAGAGACGTGGAGCTGCAGCTCGCGTCCAAAGTGGTTTGAATTCTGAATATCAACACGAGGTAGAGACAATAATGTCACCTGGTACAGCTGACTAGCTGTCCTAAGTAAAGTATCTAGAAAAGTGAACTTAAGTGGGAACATTCTACTACTTTTCTCAAATCACCGTAGTACGCTACTATCATCACCGCAATGGGAACCATCAACACGGCTGGCTAGCCTATCTTCAAAGAGGCAACTTCAGGAACGAAAGGAAGGGAAATCAACTCTACACGACAAGTCACAGGATACCGGATGATGGCAGACGAGAACAACAGTAGAAGATGGGTGGGGACCGCTTTTGGACAACCAGAACCTTAAATGCGTGCCGGGGAAAGTCCCAACACCCTTTCCAGAAGGCCTGGTTCCCGACAGAAATACACGAAGAGCCAAGACATTTACACGTAAATAAATTCATGATTTCTTACTCCAAACAGGCGGCGGTTCATGTGCAAAGTATATGATTATTGTGAGTGTAGTTTCTAAATTTACCAAAGTATTATGTCTCTGTCTGTCTCTCTCTCGCCCTCTCCATCTCTTCTGTAACAAGCCACCATATTGTGTCAGTCCACTAGGGACTTGTTTCTAATGTATTAAGTGTGTATCCTGTGTTACCTCAAGCTCCGGTTTTTGCAGATGCAGGTTACGAATTTTCAGAATGATGATATGATACGAGGTTATGATTGATTGATTAAACAGTCAATTTATTAATCAAATTTATTCATAAAGCCCTTCTTACATCCGCTGATGTCACAAAGTGCTGTACAGAAACCCAGCCTAAAACCCCAAACAGCAAGCAATGCAGGTGTAGAAGCTAGGTGGCTAGGAAAAACTCCCTAGAGAYGCCGGAAAGTGGATGTGATAGGTAAAGACCTTTAGAGTTTAATTCGGGAGATGGTAACTCTTTAAAGAACCACTCTCGTGGTGCCCCAAATCATAATGAGTTAATTGTTACATGATTATTTTAATTGGGTAACAATTAAACACAGTTAGTTGATTACATAAATATCATTCATCAGATTAATTAAAGTCACGACATTACATACCAACTGTCATGCCCTGACCTGAGAGAGGTTTTTTATTTATCTTTTTGGTTAGGTGAGGGTGTGATTTGGGTGGGCATTCTAGGTTGTATATTTCTTTGTTGGCCGGGTATGGTTCCCAATCAGAGGCAGCTGTCTATCGTTGTCTCTGATTGGGGATCATACTTAGGCAGCCCTTTCCCACCTTCAGTTGTGGGATCTTGTCTTTGTATAGTTGCTGTTTAGCGCTACAGAGCTTTACATTCGTTTTGTGTTTTGTTGTTATTTTAAAGTAAAATGTACGCCTACCACGCTGCACCTTGGTCTCCTTCGAACAACGGACGTAACACCAACAATTAGAGCCACATTCAATAAGACTCATTCTACAGAGTATCAGAGTGCAACCTAACATCAAGACCCAAAATCCTGGTTGACATACATTTATGAATGCACAAGGGACCATCGAGACATGGATACTACAAAACTCTTTACAGGGGTATGGTTGAGCATCTTTCTTTTAACATAAACTACAAATAAGATGCCCAATATTTTGCTCACGTTTGACTAATTTTAAGTTGAAATTAAAAGTCCAATCTAATAACTATAAACAGGTTAGAAAAATATTTTTGAAGTCAAGTCAATTGGAAATCTATCCAAAGAAGCCCACTGCATCCTTTTACTAAATCAATCAGGGATGGGCAACTCCAGTCTTCGGGGGCCTGATTGGTGACACACTTTTGTCCCAGCCCCTGTTATCACACCTGATTCCAATCATCAACTAATCTTCAGTTTAGAATGCAAGTAGTTGAATCAGGTATGTTGGCTACAGGGCTGGGGGAAAAGTGGAACACCAAACTGTTCCCCGAGGACTGGAGTTGCCCATCACTGAAATAAATTAGAATAATTAAGTTCAACTCGTTTTTGGTATGTAAGTCTCACTTGCTGAGTGTGGGTCTTCCCAGTCTGTTTGTGGCTGCTAGAAGAAGCACAACTACACACATTCAATGGAGCGTTAATGGAGCTACCACTAACATTTTTTGTTCAGTGGGAATATTGATTTTTTTTTACCCCTTTTTTCAAATTCCTTTTACTTCAATATTCAGTCACTGTTATAGCCTGAGGCCTTTTAAATAGCAGCTTTATGGCTGTGTTATTCGGGGTTAGTTATGTTTTATTTAAACATAATCTATAAAATTTCACACAAATGCTGCTTTAGAAGCTCAAGGACATATTTATCAAGCAAAGCATTTGAAGCTGCATTTGATGCCACTAATGAGTAAGAGCTGCGGTGATCATTGCGTGCGTGTGACAATTCTTCCTTCTCCACATTTGATGCACATGCATTGGTAATGACTGTCCCCACTGCAATTAATTTATTCTCCACCCACAATAAAACATTGTGTAGGTATAGGATCTCATTTTACTGTAAGTGAGGGAAGATACGTGATTCACATAATAATGACTCACTAAATTATATCTGCAATGTCGCTGTCTCAAGAATATTAATTCTACATCTTAGAGGTCACACACGCATGCATTCACACAGAAAACATGTCCACACACACACACACACACACCTGTCAGAGGTATTTTTGTCTGAGAACCCAGATGTGTCCCAGGTGGATATCTGTCAATAGAGAGGAAGCTGCATGTGTCCTCCCTATCCCATCACTTCCATCGACGTGTCGTTCCTCCTGTCACCTGCTCAGAGACTTGCTCAGAGTCTTCCCTGCAGAAACCTGCTTTCTCCCCGCTGTCCCCTGAGTGAAAAGATGCATAACAAAGAGTGTGGAGAAATGTATGATGCAGCCCAGCATTGCCTGAGGGCTTGGTGTCATTGACTTTTCTCCTTCACTTGGGAGGCATTACCCTGACAGGCAAATATGCAGATGCTGAATTGCACACAAATAATAAATAAGTGAAAAAAGGAGAAAAGRCAGGGTAATGTGACCCAGAAATAATAATAGCAAATGTATGACTGGCACCTACTTCCAGAGCCAAAAAATGATGAACCCCCAGCGTTTTTAAGAAGCTGTGGCGGTTTGGATTTCATCAGAAAAAGCTAATTCCGCTTATCTCCTCTGCTTAAGGCTTCACCGCAGGGGATAGCTTCAGCATTTATATCTGATTGAGATTTAGGGCTGGATCCGATCCGTATAGCAGAAATATCGCGGAAGAGCCGCATTATACCTCGATTGAAATGTAAACACAATGTTCCCGCTGATACAGTATGCAGTGTTTACCTTGAACGCAGTATGTCTGCTCAATAGAAAGTACCTTTATATTTTAACACTGATCTTCCGCGATACTTTCCGCAATACGGATTGAATAAAAAAAATAATAATAAAATAAAAAAAAGCAAACCATGCAATAGTCTGAGACGGCGCTCAGATAGAAACAAAATTTCTCCGTCATGTTGGAGTCAACAAAAATACGAAATTACATTATAAATATTCCCTTACCTTTGATGATCTTCATCAGAATGCACTCCCAGGAATCCTAGTTCCACAATAAATTGTTGTTTTGTTCGATAATGTCCATTATTTATGTCCAAGTAGCTACTTTTGTTAGTGCGTATAGTACACATATCCAAACGCTCGCACAGATCCAGGCGAACGTCGGACGAAAACTTAAAAAAGTTATATTACAGGTCGAATAAACTTGTCAAACTAAGTAGAGAATCAGTCTTTAGGATGTTGTTATCATAAATATTCAATAATATTCCAACCGGAGAATTCCTTTGTGTCTATAGAAGTAATGGAACGCAAGTCGATATCATGTGGAAGTCGCATGACCAGGATCTGGCACTCTGACAGACCACTGACTCAAACAGCTCCCATCCGGCTCAACATCACAGTAGAAGCTTCATTCAACGTTCTACAGACTGTTGCCATCTAGTGGAAGGCGTAGGAAGTGCAAACAGATCCATATCCCACTGGGATTTCAATAGGCGATGAGTTGAAAATCGACCAGCCTCAGAATTCCCACTTCCTGTTTGGACTTTTTCTCAGGTTTTTGCCTGCTATATGAGTTCTGTTATACTCACAGATATCATTCAAACAGTTTCAGAAACTTCAGAGTGTTTTCTATCCAATAGTATTAATAATATGCATATATTAGCATCTGGGACAGAGTAGGAGGCAGTTCACTCTGGGCACGCTATACATCCAAAGTGAAAATGCTATCCCTAAAAAGTTAATTTACATTACTCAGACTCTGTCAGGTCTTAAAACCTTTTCTCAATATAGGGGGTGCTGTTTCCACTTTGGAAAATATCGTCTCCAAATTAAACTGCCTCATACTCAATTCTTGCTCGTACAATATTATTATTACTATTGGATAGAAAACAATCTCTAGTTTCTAAAACCGTTTGAATTATGTCTGTGGGTGAACCAGAACTCTATCTGCAGCGAAATCCATGACAGGAACTGCGAAGGTCTGAAAACGAGGCTCTGTTCTCAGATCAGTTTAAAGCTCTGTATGTATCCTATGGGTCGACATGAACTGCACCCGCCTTCCCCTGGATGTCAGTAACCAATGAGAAGTGGAATGGAGTTTCTACGTAGTTCTCAGAGCTTATAAAAGGCCAAGGAACGAAGGGAGCTCTCTTTTCGACGTTCGTCATTGCGCAAAGCAAGACCTCAGGATGGCATTTTGAAACGCTCAGTTATCGACCTTAGATATATCCGTCTGTAATTTAATTCGATATAGGAGTTAGAAACATCATAACGAAGTTATTTTAAACCGAGTTATATCAGTTTATGCGAGTATATTGCTATTTTCGGAATTTCCTTAGTATTGCGTTTTGAGGATTTGGGCATGTTGTGGCCACATAGCTATTGTTAGCTGCTAATTCCGAAGTTTAAGACAACGTTTTACAACCAAGCAACGATTCTTTAAGACAAAGGACCACTTGCCCAAGATTCTGATGGAAGCTCGTCCAAAAGTAAGAGCTATTTATGATGTTATTCCGTATTTATGTGGAAAAATGTAAACGCATTTGTCCGCCATTATTGCGGCACTAGTCTGGCTGTAACGCACACTGTATGTCTAGTAACGTTAATTTTAAAAATCTAACTCAGCGGTTGCATTAATAACTAATGCATCTTTCATTTGCTGTCCGACCTGTATTTTTTAGTCAAGTTTACGATTATTTATTGATTAGATTAGTTGCCTATTCCAGATATGGCGTTCCGCCAGACCGCAAGGATTCCTTGTTTGCATTCTTTTCTTGGGGCTGCATGTTTCGTTATGTATTTTACGCCACGATTGTCTGCTGCAGGTATATGCCCACCCATTGTGTGCGACCGAACTTATGGTGCATTCGTAGTAATATTGTATTGGTTACAGGACTGTCTCTGAGCGATGTATATCAATGGTTAGTCAACAAATATAATATTCTTTGCTGCTATTTTAGATTACGTATCGCTACTAACTGTATGCTGCTGGTAAATATGGCTTTGTGTTTCTGGCTATGTTTGTGCGCTTTAGAGTTCTTAATATTCACGCTGGTAAAAACTATATGCAATAGAAATCTGAAATTATTTGTGGTGTTCTTCGCTCGCGCATTGATGAAAAAACACTTAATAGATTAAGTCTGAAATTTTCAATTTTTGGCGTCTGGGTCACACATGGAGGGTTTTGTGGTATCTTTTCAGAAATGTTTTTAAAGATTGAGTACGTTAGGTATTGAGGGTTGGTCTCTTGTATTATCTGGAGCTTGGACCTATTTCATTGCTCCGCATACTTGGGTGCTAGGGTTTGTCAGAAATTAGTGTTATAAAGAATGACTGGTTGTAATTTAGGTTATTAATGACGTCGGTTTCGGCAATCATTAGTGAATTCCACTTCATTTCTAACAAAATATCCTTATCTGCCGCAGCTAATCGACAACTATTTCAGATAATGAGCTATGCTGCAATGTAGAATCGTGAATGACTATATTGTCATTTTATTGAAGATAATGGTTGCTACTATTTTCTTCCTAGTGGGAAGATAAAAACATAGTGCTATATGGGCTAATAATTATCAATAATATACGTTATTACTATGACTGTCCATCTGGTCGAAATTGGTTTAGTGAAGTAAAGCTTTAGGCTCTTCTAGGTTAGCCAAAGGTTGGCATGAATAAATTAGTTAGGGAAAAACCATCTTTAATTTTTTGTGTGCATAATTGTGATAGCTAAATAACGCCATTACCATTGTAGATGTAGAATAATTGGTGGCTCGAAAAAAAAGTTGTGAGTCTATTAATAGATTTTAAATAAATATTGTTGTACATTTCCAGAATATTGTAGAATCAGTTTGTAAAAGATGTTCTCACAAGGAATATGTGATAGGCCTCTGTGTACATTCTGGCACGCTCACGATTCTGGACTTTTCAGTTGACTTTTGGTATATTTGGAGCTATATTGTTGTAGATTTGCTATAGGTCAACTTGATATTTAGATGTGCTAGTATTTACTTGTGACACTATGCTAGGCTATGCTAGTCAGCTTTTTTACTGTGGGGGGTGCTCCGGATCCGGATGCGTAGCAAGTTGAGTTAACAGCAAGTGGAGAGATAACTTTAAAGAAAAAAGAAAGCCAACACATAAATGTAAGGCGTGGGAGCCCGACGAGCCGGCTGAGGCATGGGAGCCCGACGTTAATGCTGACACTGGGATCAGACTGAGGAACAGGCAGATATAGAGGAGCAATCAACAAAGTGAAGGAGTCCAAGGTGAGTCCAATGAAGTGCTTATGTCGTAATGATGGTGACAGGTGTCATAATGATGGGCAGCCTGGCGCCTCGAGCGTCGGAGAGGGGAGTTAGAGCAGGCGTGACAGTCATATTGTTTTTTGGTGTCATTAAAAATGGAAGAAATACTGTAACTTAACCTCTAACGGCCTCTACCCCGGGTCCGGGAGCACCCCCCACCCCCCACACACTGATTAGCATACCTAGCATAGCTTCACAAGTAGATAGTAGCATCTAAATATCATTAAATCACAAGTCAAGACACCAGATGAAAGATACAGATCTTGTGAAATAAAGCCACCATTTCAGATTTTTAAAATGTTTTACAGGGAAGACAAAATATGTAAATCTATTAGCTAAACACGTTAGCAAAATACACCACTATTCTAACTCCATCAGTTTCTTACTCCTTCAGGTGCTATCACCAATTCGGCTCAACTAAGATATTGATATCCACTAACCAAGAAAAACCTCTTCAGATGACAGTCTGATAACATATTCATGGTATAGGATAGTTTTTGTTAGAAAAAAGTGCATATTTCAGGTAGAAATCACAGTTTACAATTGCACCCACCATCACAAATCGACTAGAATTACTAGATAGAGCAACGTGTATGACCAATTTACTCATCATAAAACATTTCATAAAAATAGACAAAGCATAGCAATGGAAAGACCCAGTTCTTGTGATTTCAGACCATATTTCAGATTTTCTAAGCGTTTTTCAGCGAAAACACAATAAATCGATAAGTTAGCATACCACATGATGAAACTTACCAGAGCATCGATTCCAGCCAAAGAGCGCTATAACGTAATCACCGCCAAAATATATTAATTTTTTCACTAACCTTCTCAGAATTCTTCCGATGACACTCCTGTAACATCATTTTACAATATACATATACAGTTTGTTCGAAAAGGTGCATATTAGCCATACAAAACCGTGGTTACACAATAAAAATACTAGGAAATCAAGCCTCAATATGTCTGACGTCATCTATCAGAGTGATCTAGTTTAATTGAAAGCTAATCATATACTTGACTAAAAAATACAGGGTTGACAGCAATCGAAAGACAAATTAGTTCTTAATGCAACCGCTGATTTACATTTTTAAATTATCCTTACTTTTCAATACAGGGTGCCAAGTGAAGCTATACCAAACAAAATGGCGAAATATGCGTTTAAAATATTTCGACAGAAACACGATTTATCATATTAAATATTGCTTACTTTGAGCTGTTCTTCCATCAGATTCTTGGGCAATGTATCCTTTCTATGTTATAAACGTCTTTTGTCGATAGATGTCCTCTGTCCTTCGAAATGTCCACCACCAACGACCGACACCCTAAAAACGTGTCCAAACTTTCAGAGTGCACAACAAAGAAATTCCTCAAAATCGCACTAAACGGATATAAATTGCTATAAAACGGTTCAAATTAAATACATTATGATGTTTTAACAACTATAACGACTGAAAACATGACCGGAGAAATATTGCTGGTTAGAAAACGATTTGGAACGAGGCAGGTCCGATGTCCTTTACGCTTCAGGCGCACAATGAGAAAGGGGGGTCTCTGTACATTTTCGTCTTTTATAATGGCTGTGAACGTCCCATCGATTTCATTGAAGAACGTTGATGACGTACAGACACCCAGAGGAAGACGTAGGCAGTGTCGGTTTCTTCATAGCATTCACTGTCGCCTTAAAAACAGACCCCAGATCAGAGGTAAAAATTTCTGAAATCTGAACCCTGTCATGAAAAGTGCTGTAGAAATTGTTCTGTACCACTCAGAGACAGAATTCCAACTTCTATAGAAACTAGAAGGTGTTTTCTATCCAATAATAACAATAATATGCATATTGTACGATCAAGAATTTAGCACGAGGCAGTTTAATTTGGAGACACAAATATGCTAATGCGGAACAGCACCCCCTATAGTTGCAAGAAGTTAAAGTATTTACACTACAGGTATGAAGTCTCCATCCTTGACGTTGTATATGAAATATGAGAATTTAGGAAAATATTTTTGTTAAGATAGAAATGTGATTTTAGGAGGTATAAGATAATCTACCTCCTATAAACTGTGCCTAGTAAGTAGCCATGCCCCCAGTAAGGTCAGAGAGTGTATCAGACTGACTGAACTGTCCCCTTCCGCCAGAGTGCATAAAAGGCTTGGTAACAGAAATTAACATTCAACCAGGAAACGTGAGGCGGGAGCTACATGTTTGAAATGGTTGGAACTTTAAACCTCAACACTTTGACAAAATTAACTCTCCTTCCTTTGGACCAAAAAGATGGCTGGTTCCAACAGAGATAAACGGCGAAAAAAAGCATTCACACATAAATACATTTATGATTTCTTATTCCAAACGGGCGGTGGTTCGTGTGCAAAGTATATGATTACTGTGAGAATAGTTGTACAATGTATCCACGATAAGTGTCCCTTTTTCTCTCCCCACCCTCGTCATTTTCTGTGTAACAAGCTGCCATATGAAAAGAGTACGCGAGGGACCCTTTTCTCATGTATTAACTTCTTGACGCTAGGAGGCAGAATTTTTTTATTTGGAAAAATAACGTTCCCAATGTAAACGGCCTATTTCTCAGGCCCAGATGCTAGAATATGCATATAATTGACAGATTAGGATATAAAACACTCTAAAGTTTCGAAAAATGTCAAAATATTGTCTGTGAGTATAACAGAACTGATTTTGCAGGCGAAAACCTGAGGATATCCAACCCGGAAGTGCCTCTTATTTTGAAAAATCCCTGTTCCATTCCTGCCTATCCTCCATTGAAAGGGATATCAACCAGAGTCTTTAGATATAGTTTTAAGCTTTTATTCTGAAAAATGAGCGAGATTTATCAAATCGCGTCAGTGTCCTTGATTAGTTCTTGCGCGCGAAAGTTGTAGCTCAACATTTTATTTCTGTCTTGTATTGAATTACTTTACCCTCCGGTTGAAATATTATCAATTATTTATGTTAAAAACAACCTGAGGATTGATTTTAAAATCGTTTGACATGTTTCTACGAACTTTACGGATACTATTTGGAATTTTCATCTGCCATTCAAGACCGGCACGAGCCTGTGGATTACTGAACATAACGCGCAAACCAAATGGAGGTTTTTGGATATAAAAATTATCTTTATCGAACACAATAAATGTTCCTTTTGTAACTGGGAGTCTCGTGAGTGCAAACATCCAAAGATCATCAAAGGTAAGCGATTCATTTTATTGCTTTTCTGACTTTCGTGACCAAACTACATTGCTGCTAGGTGTTCGTAATGTTTTGTCTAGTGATCGATAAACTCACACAAACGCTTGGATTGCTTTCGCTGTAAAACATATTTTCAATATCTGACATGACAGGTGGATTAACAACAAGCTAAGCTATGTTTTGCTATATTGCACTTGTGATTTCATGAATATAAATATTATTATTATATATTTTTTTTGGGCGCTCTGCAATTCAGCGGTTGTTGATGACAATTATCCCGCTAAAATCAAATCAAATCAAATGTATTTATAAAGCCCTTCTTACACCAGCTGATATCTCAAAGTGCTGTACAGAAACCCAACCTAAATCCTCAAACAGCAGGCAATGCAGGTGTAGAAGCACGGTGGCTAGGAAAAACTCCCTAGAAAGGCAAAAACATAGGAAGAAACCTAGAGAGGAACCAGGCTATGAGGGGTGGCCAGTCCTCTTCTGGCTGTGCCGGTTGGAGATTATAACAGAACATGGCCAAGATGTTCAAATGTTCATAAATGACCAGCATGGTCAAATAATAATAATCACAGTTGTTGTCGAAGGTGCAGCAAGTCAGCACCTCAGGAGTAAATGTCAGTTGGCTTTTCATAGCCGATCATTAAGAGTATCTCTACCGCTCCTGCTGTCTCTAGAGAGTTGAAAACAGCAGGTCTGGGACAGGTAGCACGTCCGGTGAACAGGTCAGGGTTCCATTAAACGTTTGCCAAGGCATCCAACTTCTTTATGTCTGAAACACAGGCTTCTAAGCGCGAGGCAATTTGGGGCTTTCACATGTTTCAATTGAATGTACAGCTGTGTTGTCTCCGCTAGCATTGAAAGTTAACCATTATGTTTTCGAATGACATCCCAAGATGTAAAATATAAGTGAAACGATAGTGCGTCCTACACGACACGCTTGAGAAAACCGAAAATGTACCAGTTGGATTTTGCAGAGACAAACCTATTCACAGATACAAACTGATATTTTCCGACAGATAATATCTAAACCAGGCGAACTATGCCGGTAGGGACCAATTTGGGTTTCCAATCTCTCAAAAGAATTGGTGATCGATTTGTCATCAAAGGCAGCACTAAGTCTAGAGCACGCAGGACAGATGCAGAGCTCGGTCTGGACGCATTCAAAGGTAATTTACCACCTTACAAATGCAGTCTCAGTGCTATGATGGGGTCCTAAAAAACCAGACTGAAGCATTTCGTATACATTAGCTTTGTCTCAGGAAGGCAGTGAGTTGCATTGGCAACAGATTTTTCAATTTGTTTTGAGATGAAATGGAAGATTCGTTAGTTTTTTAGTTTTTTTATTTTCGGGTCAAGGTTTGGCTTTTTCAGAGGAGGGTTTTTATTACTGCAACCTTTTAGTGAGTTTGGTACACATCCAGTGGAATAGAGAGCCGTTTATTATGTTCAACATAGGAGGGCCAAGCACAGGAAGCAGCTCTTCAGTAGTTTAGTTGGAATAGGGCCAGTATGCAGCTTGAAGGTTTAGAGGCCATGAATTATTTTCATTATTGTGTCAAGAGATGTAGTACTAAAACACTTAATTGTCTCTCTTGATCCTATGGTCTGGCCAGAGTTGTGCAGACTCAGGACAGCTGAGCTTTGGAGGAATACGCAGATTTAAAGAGGAGTCCGTAATTTGCTTTCTAATGTTCATGATCTTTTTCCTCATGAAGTTCATGAATGTATTACTGTTGAAGTGAAAGCCATCCTCACTTGGGGAATACTGTTTTTAGTTAGCTTTGCGACAGTATCAAAAATACATTTCGGATTTTCTTATTTTCCTCAATTAAGTTGGAAAAATAGGATGATCGAGCAGCAGTGAGGGCTTTTCGATACTGCACGGTACTGTTCTTTCCAAGCTAGTCGGAAGACTTCCAGTTTGGTTGTGGGCGCCATTTCCGTTCCACATTTCTGGACGCTTGTTTCAGAGCTCGGGTATTTTTTCTGTATCCAGGGAGCTATTTTCTTATGACAAAATGTTTTTAGTTTTAGGGGTGCCAACTGCATGCATAGGGTATTGCGAT
>NC_036858.1:43840283-43854903 GCF_002910315.2 Salvelinus sp. IW2-2015
CCATAGCCGCAGGCAGAACAGTTGAAACGGGAGCAGCACGGCCAGGTGGACTGGGGACAGCAAGGAGTCATCATGCCAGGTAGTCCTGAGGCATGGTCCTAGGGCTCAGGTCCTCCGAGAGAGAGAAAGAAAGAGTGAAAGAGAGAGTTAGAGAGAGCATACTTAAACTCACACAGGACACCGCATTAGACAGAGAAGTACTCCAGATATAACAAACTGACCCTAGCCCCCGACACAAACTACTGCAGCATAAATACTGGAGGCTGAGACAGGAGGGTCAGGAGACACTGTGGCCCATCCGATGATACCCCGGACAGGGCAAACAGGAAGGATATACCCACCCACTTTGCCAAAGCACAGCCCCCACATCACTAGAGGGATATCTTCAACCACCAACTTACCATCCTGAGACAAGGCCGAGTATAGCCCACAAAGATCTCCGCCACGGCACAACCAAAGGGGGCGCCAACCCAGACAGGAAGATCACGTCAGTGACTCAACCCACTCAAGTGACGCACCCCTCCTAGGGACGGCATGAAAAAGCACCAGTAAGCCAGTGACTCAGCCCCTGTAATAGGGGTTGAGAGGCAGAGAATCCAGTGGAGATGAGGGAACCGGCCAGGCAGAGACAGCAAGGCGGTTCGTTGCTCAGAGACTTTCACACTCATGGGCCAGACTACACTCAATCATATGACCCACTGAAGAGATGAGTCTTCAGTAAAGACTTAAAGGTTGAGATCGAGTTTACGTCTCTCACATGGGTAGGCAGACCATTCCATAAAATGGGCTCTACAGGAGAAAGCCCTGCCTCCAGCTGTTTGCTTAGAAACTCTAGGACAATTAGGGGCCTGTGTCTTGTGACCGTAGCATACGTGTAGGTATGTACGGCAGGACCAAATCGGAAAGATATGAGGAGCAAGCCCATGTAATGCTTTGTAGGTTAGCAGTAAAACCTTGAAATCAGCCCTTGCCTTAACAGGAGCCAGTGTAGGGAGGCTAGCACTGGAGTAATATGATACATTTTTGGTGTTCTAGTCAGGATTCTAGCAGCCGTATTTAGCACTAACTGAAGTTTATTTAGTGCTTTATGCCGGGGGTAGGTTAAATTGAGTTCCTCAGTTAGGTGGTTAACTGATTTTTGTCCTCTGACGTCCTTGGGTAGGCAGAGGGAGTCTGGAAGGGCATCAAGGAATCTTTGTGTTGTCTGAGAATTTATAGCACGACTTTTGATGCTCCTTGGTTGGGGTCTGAGCAGATTATTTGTTGCGATTGCAAACGTAATAAAATGGTGGGCCGATAGTCCAGGATTATGAGGAAAAACATTAAAATCCACAACATTTATTCCATGGGACAAAACTAGGCCCAGAGTATGACTGTGACAGTGAGTAGGTCCAGAGACATGTTGGAGAAAACCCACTGAGTCGATGACTGCTCCGAAAGCCTTTTGGAGTGGGTCTGTGGACTTTTCCATGTGAATATTAAAATCACCAAACATTAGAATATTATCTGCTATGACTGCAAGGTCCGATAGGAATTCAGGGAACTCAGAGAGGAACGCTGAGAGTTCCCTAAAGGGATCCGTGCGCCAAGAGGTTAAGGGTGTATGTTTATTCTGTGTTATTATTCAGTTAGGTTTAATTATTTATTTACTAGCTATTGTGTAGTACTGAATCATGAGTAAGGCTGGGTTTTTTGCAGATGCATGAGGTTACGACTGTTCAGAATTTTATAAGGTGAACATATATCAACCCAAAGGTTGTGAGTTTGAATCTCATCACGGACAACTTTAGCATTTTAGTTAATTAGCACCTTTTCAAGCACTTACAGTGGTTCCTCCTTTAAAAGTTGCGAGCTTGCACCGCGGGTCTTAGAGGTACCCAGTGTCACGGCTTCATTGCTCCAGACCACCACAAGGGGAAGTTAGAGCACTCATTATACATTTGGGCCCATAGGTTTTTATATGACCAATCATATCGAGTGGTTCCAATGACGAATTTTGATGCGAGCCACCCGTCCCTGGGTGAAGATGGCTGACAAAATGTACAATTCAGAGGAATATGTTAATGTAGAGACTTATGTTTGTGCATATTGTTTTGTCATAAAGTTAATTTACGAATATCGCTATTTAGCAAGTTAGCTGCTGAGAGAATGAATTTGTAATTCATGTTGTTTAATGTTTTAGATACTCCTGAGAAAACCAGCAAACCAGGCTGTCGTCTTGTGAAACAGTGGATGTAAAGAATCTAGCTAGCTAAAGCATTTACAGCATATTGAATGTACAATTGTGTAAGTTTGCCTTGCAATGCAGCTGAAGTAACATAGCTAAATATCTACTTGCTTATTGTGTAGTGGAGGATTAAAATAACTTTATGCCTGTGGATGTGTAGCTAGCTACAGTATGTAGCCAATCTGCGTATGGACCCTAAAATGTTTGGTATGAATATTAGTTCAGAACCTATCTATGAACCTCAGCTATCATAGTTGTTGTATCAACTTCAAGTCTGAATGGCATTAATGAAGCATATGTGAAACCGGTGTGAAATGGCTAGCTAGTTAGCGGGGTGCGCGCTAATAGCGTTTCAATCGATGACATCACTTGCTCTGAGACCTTGAAGTAGTTGTTCCCCTTGCTCTGCAAAAGCCACGGCTTTTGTGGAGCGATGGGTAACGATGCTTCGAGCACGGCTGTTGTAGATGCGTGCAGAGGGTCCCTGGTTTGAGCCCAGGTTGGGGCGAGGAGAGGGATGGAAGCTATACTGTTACATATGGATAGAGTAGAATATAATAACTTTATTGTGCCAGGGATGCAAGTCCTATATACATGGACTGTAAATATGCAATAGACTAGAAACATGACTGATTTGTAATTCATATATACAGGGGAAAAAACTATGCATATTGAACTCCCTTCATCTGCATTAATCTGAGGACACAGGATAGTATTTCAATAAGATACTTAATTTCAAGTAGTGGAGAATATGAAACGCTTTATTGAAAGAAGTTCATTATCCAGGTGTTATAAGTACATAATAAATGCATTATAATTTTGATAATTATAATATTATTAAAACAAGTTCAATCTGTACTTCAATGCACATATGGTGTGCATTATAAAACGAGGAAGAAAGATGAGGTTGGGAGAGAGGTGTAGAAGACAGAAAGGGAAAGTTACAGTGCTACCCTAATATTCTCT
Organism: Salvelinus sp. IW2-2015; assembly: GCF_002910315.2. Taxonomy (NCBI): domain Eukaryota; kingdom Metazoa; phylum Chordata; class Actinopteri; order Salmoniformes; family Salmonidae; genus Salvelinus; species Salvelinus sp. IW2-2015. The sequence goes on from NC_036858.1 coordinate 43,843,477, forward strand.
CAGTTCATCACAATTGTGGTGTCTCCTAACCAGCCTTGGGTCCCCAGTTGTTCCGAAAGTTATCTTAAGTGCGGTTGAGGTGGCGATGATGGGACTGGCTTCCTCTCTCACATCTAAACATACCTGCAGACGAGTGACAGATGGATAGAGATAGAGCATGATTAAGCCTGCTTTTTTTCTTATTCTAACACGGTCAGTCACTCTGGGACTACTACATCTCTGTCTGTATTTCAATGTAAAGCATCTCTTTAATAATACTTCCTGTTGACCCGACCAAGTGACATCTCATCTATGATCATGCTGTGCCCTCTGTGTCAGCCAGTTCAGATGCGGGAGGGGTTCACCAAAACAGCTGATATAACCTAGAGGATTTAGGGAGAAGGGGGAGAGGGATGAAGTGAAGAAGAGAGACTGTTATTGTGTGTGTGGTCTCACCTGGTGTCCACACTAAGTGGCTACAGTGTACTTTATGCTGAAAAACAGACACATGAGGACAAACAACASAAGATAATGTCAATAGAAGATACTGTATGTGACGCAGACACCTATCGGAGTGTACCTGAAACATTTAAAATATAGAGGGCTATGTGTCTCACCACTTGGTTATTGCAAGGCTAACCCCCAGGGAAATCATGACTTGGCAGCAACAGATAGTCCAGTGAAAATGGCAGTGTTTATGTGGTGTAAATCTGAAAATTAGCAGCTGACATCTTAAGGGTTTTTTAATTAATGCATGTGAGACAGGTTACATGTACAACAAGACAGGCAGAGATGGAGAAAAAGAACACAGAACAGTTTAATTACCTCCGGTTAAGGACCATTTTTCCAGCAATAAAGCTTCCACGGCCTGTTCCTCGGACAATGAACATCTGGCAACATCTACATTTTCGACCCCTTGATGAGCTCGCTCTCTGAAAGTAAAGGAAACAGCTTATTTTTTAAAGATATAAAAACAATAACTGAGGTATGACCGTTCAATCTAAAGCAGCAGATGTCATTTTTAGGATACGTCAATACAGCCCAGTGCTGCTTACCTGAGATGCCATCTGCGTAGGTGACTCCTTCGACTTCCTTTGTGTCGGAAAAAAGTTGCTTTCAGAATAATTATTTTTGATTGAAAATAAAAAAGGTTTTGCTCTCGACAAAAAGACACAAATGTACCTCCATAGCATATAACAATTTGCCTGTGAATAACCACACCTTCATATAAACGTGCTACTGTATGCAGAATTCTTGACGCACAACCGAAAATGCTGCCATATTCTGCCAGCACGCCCACATGCGAGCCACTCAGGAGCAGAATGATGACACGTGGAACAGGGAAAGGAACGAGACGGGGACAACAATTTGTTGCAAGTTGGGGAGGGGGGCTAAAAGCTGAACAGTAGACTATTCAACCTTTASTAAAGAATAGTCTAATAGCCGAGCTAGGTGTGAAAAACCCCACCCCTATCACAGACCAGATTTGCCCTAACGACCAAGGGGTAGCTTGCTACTCAATGTAATTAAGTAATGACTTTTCAAATAAGTTACCTTACAAGTRATGTTGGCTGACAATTTGTTAGCTACGCTGTCCTTACGAACCACATAGCATATCATTACAGCAGTACGTACCGGTATGCTACCTAACGTTAGTAGTTATACATCAAACTTGCCAGTATATTAACTATAGGCTAACTACCCAACATTTATTGACTTGATTATTCTCATCATTCTTAGCTTAGCTAAATGGTATAGTCATTGTGCTTTCTCAATGGACATCCCGGTGCTTTTGTAAATTCGTTCTGGCTACCTATAGGCTAGACAATAGAACGAGTCAGAATTCACCCAAGGCTGAAAAACGGCTTAAGAGCGTTGGCTAAACTGGAACACTAGAGCGAGCTCATAGCAAATTAATGGAATTGAACGTTCGCAGAGCCTGTTTTGACTGGAGTGATGCTTAGAATTCTCTTTTTATTTTACCACTACAGTCTGTTCGTCAGACGAAACCGGAAAAAAACTACTTGTGTAGGATGTAAACATCCGCACCTCGATGGTGTCAATGTCACGATCGTCGTAACCTTGAAGAGAGAACCAAGGCGCAGCGTGATAGAAAGACATCTTCTTTTTATTATGAAGACGAAACAAACGAACAAAAACAACAAACACACGACCGTGAAGCTATATCAAACAAATAGTGCTGACACTAAAAACTACACATAGACAATTACCCACATTAACCTAATGCCTATGGCTGCCTTAAATATGGCTCCCAATCAGAGACAATGAATGACAGCTGTCTCTGATTGAGAACCATTCAGGCAACCATAGACATACCTAGACACCTACACTCAACACAAACCCATACACTCTACTAAACCCCCCTATACCATACAACCACCCAAGACGAGATAAATACACACACACATCCCCCCTGTCACACCCTGACCTAACCAAAATATTACAGAAAACAAAGATAACTAAGGCCAGGGCGTGACAGTCAACTGTGCTTATGTCTGTGTACTGAAAAAGTAGGGAAAAAATTAAAACTTRTGACTATTTCTGGTCTAGCGATCGATAACAAACAAGCTCACTGCCAAGACTTACATAATTACAAAGAGGAGATTCTCCCGATTTTAAAATGGTGCCCATGTAACAGTTTTGCTTCCGTCCCTCTCCTTGTCCCTACCTGGGCTCGAACTAGGGACCCTCTGTACACATTGACAACAACCGCCCTCGAAGCATCGTTACCCATCGCTCCACAAAAGCCACGGCCTGTTTTTGCACTAAAATGGACTAAAATAATCGCGAAATAATAATTTTCGCYATTACTTCAAAATTACGGCAATCAGCTGGGAAATATGGTCATATTATGAAATTGGGCTCCACGGCGGATGCAAGGAACTTGTTTTCATTAGAAAAGAACGTTGTTAAAATTTCATGTTTCCAGCCTACTATCTACATAGATTTCAGAGCACTCTCGTCTGAGTGTACGAGAGCACAGAATACCAGAGCACAGTAGCCTAATAAACAAATAACCACATTTTGTTAATAAAATAAAGATTTAAAAAATACTTTCAAATTTCAAAATGCAAGATGTTGATTTAGTTATGGATCCATCACGAATTACTATGGGATTAAATATCACTGATTTACAGAAATATTGGAACAAAGTTGTCTAATGAAGGCAAACAATTTAGAATTCTCCAATCCTGTAGCCTACTCCTGACAATCACGTTGTACAGCGCCATATTTTCCATTCCATCCTAACGGAAACCCAAAGGGTTTTGTTTTTCTCTGAATGGAAACACCATAATATTAGTCAAATTAATTAAGCCAAATTTCTTCAAATCAATCCCATATACTATGTTATTACAAAAAAGGTTTTTGGAACCACTGTATTACTTTTTTAGCTACTTTGCAACTACTTAGCATGTTAGCTAACACTAAGCCTAAACTTAACCCTTGTAGGTTACCCTTCCCATAACCTTAATCTTAATCTAACTGGTATACTTAACCCAAACCTTAACCCTAGCCTAGCTAACGTGAACCAGCTAGCTAACGTTAGCCACCTAGCCAGAATTTTAGACATATTGTATGTTTGAAAAATCGTAACATATAATACAAATTGTAATTTGTAACAGATCATACAAAATGTGTGCTGGACATCCACAATATAATACATACACTAAAATGTATGGACACCCATTCAAATTTAGTGAATTCGGCTATTTCAGTAACACCCGCTTCTGACAGGTGTAGAAAATCGAGCACACAGCCATGCAATCTCCATAGACAAACATTGACAGTAGAATGGCCATACTGAAGAGCTCAGTGACATTCAACGTGGCACAGTCAAAGGATGCCACCATTCCAACAAGTCAGTTCGTCAAATTTCTGCCCTGCTAGAGCTGCCCCGGTCAACTGTAAGTGCTGTTATTGTGAAGTGGAAACATCTATGAGCAACAACAACTCAGCCGCGAAGTGGTAGGCTAAACAAGCTCACAGAACGGGACTGCCGAGTGCTGAAATGCGTAGCGTCTGTCCTCGGTTGCAACACTCACTACTAAGTTCCAAACTGCCTCTGGAAGCAATGTCAGCCCAATAACTTTTCTTCATGAGCTTCATGAAATGGGTTTCCATGGCCGAGCAGCTGCACACAAGCCCTAAGATCACTATGCGCAATGCCAAGCGCGGGCTGGAGTGGTGTAAAACTCAGAGGGACAAATCTGGGTTTGGCGGATGCCAGGAGAACATTACCTGCCTCAATGCATAGTGCCAACTGTAAAGTTGGTGGAGGAGGAATAATGGTCTAGGGCTGGATTTCATGGTTTGGGCTCGGCCCCTTAGTTCCAGTAAAGGGAAATCATAACGCTGCAGCTGTGAGCCAGGCCTAATCGCCCAACATCAGTGCCCAACCTCACTAATTATCTTGTGGCTGAATGGAAGCAAGTCCCTGCAGCAATGTTCCAACATCTAGTGGAAAGCCTTCCCAGAAGAGTGGAGGCTGTTATAGCAGCAAAGGGGGGACCAACTCATATGAATACCCATGATTTTGGAATGAGATGTTCGACGAGCAGGTGTCCACATACTGTTGGTCATGTAGTGTTCCATACGAAACGTAAAATGTAAGATGTTTTGCAAGTCAAGCTAAAGGTAATGAGAATACTTCATGTGGTGTATATGATGAACAGACTCATTATTAATTTTAAGGCATGTGAGCAGTGGGAGTATTGGGATTTATCTCAGGGGTTGTCGTGGAATTGTAATATACAAACTCCCATTTACCAGAGGAACATTTCAGCACTCCAACAGAGAGAGATCCATACAAAGTTGTTCACATGAGGCCAGAGGGATTGTGTTTATTTAACTGTTTGAGGCCCAGATGAGGAAATATATTCCTAAAATCTCAATGCTAAGTAAGCGTTGAGGCACCCTGGCAATAACTGGACACAGAGTTTGGTTGTCATCAATATTCTACCACCATTAGAGTTATAATTGCAACTAGAATTGAACATGCAGCTTAGACTTGGCTGGATTACAACCCTAACCATTGATCCTCTAGCAGTTTGTTATTTAACAAGGATGTAGTGAATGTTGAATATTGAAAATGTTTAATTATCCATAAAATATTACCCCTTTCTCTACAACTATACCATACTGATATATGAACTATGGAGCACTCTCCTGTGTGTGTGTGTGTGTGTGTGTGTGTGTGTGTGTGTGTGTGTGTGTGTGTGTGTGTGTGTGTGTGTGTGTGTGTGTGTGTGTGTGTACACGCACTGTATTTAAACTTGTCAAAGTTTGTCTCATTATCCATGGTCATCGAATGTGTCTAACAAAAAGCATCACAAAAAAAGATTGTGGGCAAAAAATACATGCTGATAACGACAAGGCTTTGACCTAATCCATCCTTTTAAAATCCTGCTGGGTTGGTTAGACTTTGTTTTGTTTCTATTTCTTTAGTTTTACAGTTGATAAAATCCTGTTATGGGTTTGGGTTGTGTTATCCACATTAGCACGATCATGAATACATTGCAGATGTTAATGCCAGAGAAATGATGGTTTGGCCCTTAGTTCTCTTATTAGCTCTGAATAAGATCTTGGCGGCCTGTGACAGATCAAAAGTCTGGCCAAATCTGGTTTTAAATAGGGATGTCCAGAAATTCCTCTATTCCTCATTTCAAATAAAATTATGCAACGCAATGGGCATGATGCCCCAAGCGAATCAACAAAAATGATGCCATCTGCATTGCTGAGTTACTTCCACCCACTCTGTGTTTTACATGCTTAGCCAGACTAATCCCCGATTATGCTGGCTGCAGAGCTCTATCACCATAACGGAAGTTTTGCTGAACAAATGGCTGGAAGAGCCCAGAAGCAGAAGTGAACATATTTTAGGAAAAATGCATGGGTTTTTCTGGTTCACTTAATTCAAGCGTACAGTGTGTAGTCAAAAGTCATGAAAGCAGCATCTCTGAATTGTAAAATATAACATCATGGACCATTTATTAAAAGGGTGGCTATTAAATAAATAATACTTAAAATTGAGAGACATTTTGTTTTTTATACACAAAAGCCCTGGCATAGCCATTAGTCTACACTGAGTATACAAAACATTAGGAACACCTGCTCTTTCCATGACATAGACTGACCAGGTGAAAGCTATGATCCCTTATTGATGACACTTGTTACATCCACTTCAATCAGTGTAGATGAAGGGAAATGGGGATACCTAGTCAGTTGTTCAACTGAATGTATTCATCTGAAATAAGTCTTCCACATTTAACCAAACCCCTCTGAATCAGAGAGGTGCAGGGGGCTGCCTTAATCGACATCCACGTCTTTGGCGCCCGGGGAACAGAGGGTTAACTCCCTTACTTTACCTTGTCAGCTTGGGGATTCGATCCAGCAACCTTTCTGGTTACTGACCCAATGCTCTAACCACTAGATGAAGGGGAGTAGACAGGTTAAATAATGATTTTTAAGCCTTGAGACATGGATTGTGCATGTGTGTATTCAGAGTGTAAATGGGCAAGATGTAAGTGTCGTTGAACAGGGTAGTAGGTGCCAGCCGCACCGGTTTGTGTCAAGAACTGCAACACTGCTAGATTTTTCTGTAGCAAGAATGGTTCACCACCCAAAGGACATCCAGCCAACTTGAAACAACTGTGGGAAGCATTGGAGTCAACATGGGCCAGCATCCCTATGGAACGCTTTTGAAACCTTGTAGAGCAACTCAATATTAGGAAGGTGTTCCTAATGTTTGGTTGACTCAGTGTATAAAAGTCTGAATTCACTACCAGGAGGACAAAAGTGGGCTGTGGCTACACAACCATATTAATCATCAACATTTCTGTTCACTTGAATGAATGTCAATAGACAAGTAATTAACTGAGAGTGGAAAAAAGTGTTGGGAATGAAATGAAGCAGGCCTAGTACCATTATTCATCAAAATGGATACTTCCAGTCCTGCCTAATTCAGAATTGCAGTTTGATGTCAGAATAGTAAACTGGGGAATGCAAGCAAACACAATGTATCCACTCCCATCTGGGCATGTCTGTCCTCAGAGCTGCCTGATCTGCCTGCTAGTAAACGTTTAATTATAGCTCTGTTGGCTTTCTACAAGCCTTAAATTGATCATTTGTGCATATACAGATGGCTTATGAGTATCAGTTTATATTTACATGTGGTTGTAAGAGATAGGATATTAGCCTCTGGATGAAAATGGTGTGTGGGGGCACATGGTGCAGATACCATTGTTAGTATGAATGTGCCAGCTTGTTAGGTAAAAAAATCACATTCTATAATTCAAATATCAAAATCCACTGATACTTATTAAAGTTCTCATAAATGTGCAGATTCCGTACCCCATTGAAAACTGGCAATTTCTTTGTTAATAAATACTCTTAAAGATCTCTACAGATCGGTGTCCCACCCCCGGGACGGTTGAGCTAATGTGCGCTAATGTGATTATAATTATGTTGTAAGTAATAAGAACATAGACATATCTTATATGGGCAGAAAGCTTACATTCTTGTTAAAATAGGGGGAGCTGTTAGCACTATTTTTTTTTTTACATTTCCAAATTAAACTGCCTCGTACTCAATTCTTGCTCGTACAATATGSATATTATTATTACTATTGGATAGAAAACAATCTCTAGTTTCTAAAACCGTTTGAATTATGTCTGTGGGTGAACCAGAACTCTTTCTACAGGACATGCGAAGCTCTGAAAAATAGTCTCTGATCTCGGATCAGTTTTAAGCTCTGTGTATGCCCTATGGATCGAAATGAACTGCACCCGCCTTCCCCTGGATGTCAGTAACCAATGAGAAGTGGAATGGCGTCTCTACGTGTTTCTCAGAGTTTATAAAAGGCAATGGAGTGAGATGTCCCTTCTTTTGGACCTCGCCAGGACGCAAGGGAGGACATCAGAATGGCATGCTCAAAGCTCTCGTTATTGATCAAAGATATATCCGTCTGTGATTTAATTCGATATAGTGTTAGAAACATCATAACGAAGTTATTTGAAACCGATTTATATCAGTTTATGCGAGTATATTGCTAATTTTCGGAATTTCCTTAGTATTGCGTTTGAGGATTTGGACATGTGTGTGCCGTGTAGCTATCGTTACTGCTAGTTCCGAAGTTGAAGAGGTCGTTTTACAACAAAGCAACGATTCTTTTGGAAGGACACATTGCCCAAGATACTGATGGAAGCTCGTCCAAAAGTAAGAGTTATTTATGATTTTATTCCGTATTTATGTGGAAAAATGTAAACGCAGTTGTCGGCCATTTTTTCGGGCACTAGTCTGGCTGTAACTCACAATGTATGTTCGTAACGTTATTTTAAAAATCTAAATCAGCGGTTGCATTAATAACCAATGCATCTTTCATTAGCTGTCCAACCTGTATTTTTTAGTCAATCTAATCGATAAATAATCGTAAACATAGGTGCCTTCCAAGATGGCGCCGGCCAGAATGCATGCCATGTTTTGACAGATTACATGCATAACCACGATTTGTGATGCTAATATGCACATTTTCGAACAAACTCTATATGCATTGTGTAATATGATGTTACAGGACTGTCATCTGAAGAATTCTGAGAAGGTTAGTGAAAAAATTATATATTTTGGTGGCGATAACGTTATCGCCCCTTTTGCCTTGATTCAATGCGGGGGTGATGTTAGCTCATGTGGTATGCTAATATAACGATATATTGTGTTTTCGCTGTAAAACACTTAGAAAATCTGAAATATTGTCTGGATTCACAAGATCTGTGTCTTTCAATTGCTGTAGGCGTTGTATTTTTCAGAAATGTTTTAGATGAGTATTTTGGTAATTGACGTCGGTCTCTGTAATTATTCCGGCTGCTTCCAACGCTATTTCAGATTGCAGCTGCAATGTAGAACTGTGATTATTACCTGAAATATGCACATTAAAAAAAAAAACATATGCTATACAATAAATATGTTATCAGACTGTCATCTTATGAAGTTGTTTCTTGGTTAGTGGCTATATATATCTTTATTTAGTCGAATTAGTGATAGCTACTGATGCAGAAAAAAATGGTGGGAAAAAAAAGTGGTGTCTTTTGCTAACGTGGTTAGCTAATAGATTTACATATTGTGTCTTCCCTGTAAAACATTTTAAAAATCAGAAATGATGGCTGGATTCACAAGATCTGTATCTTTCATCTGGTGTCTTGGACTTGTGATTTAATGATATTTAGATGCTTGTATTTACTTGTGACGCTATGCTAGGCTATGCTAGTCAGCTTTTTTACTGTGGGGGGTGCTCCCGGATCCGGGATGAGTACCAAGTAAAAGTTAATCTAACTGCACTGTCCAATTTACAGCAGCTATTAAAGTGAAAACATACCATGCTATTGTTTGAGGAGAGTGCACAATTATGTACTTTAAAATGTATATATTGACCAATTAGGCACATTTGGGCAGACTTTTTGAACAGAATTGCAATGGTTCATTGAATCAGTCTAAAACTTTGCTAATGCACTGCTGCCATCTAGTGGACAACATTTAAATTGCGCCTGGGCTGGAATAGTACATTATGGCCTTTCTCTTGCATTTCAAAGATGATGTAACATAAAAAATACAAAAGAACGCATGTTTTTTTCGTTGTATTATCTTTTACCAGATCTAATGTGTTATATTATCCTACATTAAATTCACATTTCCACAAACTTCAAGGTGTTTCCTTTCAAATGGTTCAGGTCCTGAGCTACAGGCAGGTACATTTGGGTATGTCATTTTAGGCGAAAATTGAAAAAAAGGGTCCAATCCTTAAGAGGTATTAACATGACTTTTGCAGAGGATATACTCCGATGACAATGCTGTCAATTCATTAGTGTCTGAATGCCTCAGTCCCTCCTCTTGGTCCTGTTGGTGGGTGTCATGAATCATCCTTTAACCTCTGCCACTTTCTGTTTTAACCCATTGCGTGGGAACTGTACTATTTTCCTTTATAGATTCATAATTATTAAGCACTCCTCTGCAGAATGGTGCTGACAGGATTAGTCATTGGTTGATGCAATAACCTCCTGTTGTCTTCGATAATCTGACAAACACAGAGTTATGTTTAGTGGCGGAAGCTAGCGTCTCCGTGGCAACCTCATCACTTCTCATCTGGACTGACACCATGGTACAGCACCAGGATGAAATGTGAAATTTCCCTTTGCCAATGGCTCCCAGTCCTGTTATTCTACTGAAGGCCTCTACTAGTGATTTCCTCCAAAACCTGTCTCCAACTGTTCCCATCTGTATTACTAGACTACAGTAGTCTACCGAGGTCTACAAAGTATCTACCCTGGCCTGTGAGGCATATCATCCCTCTGTATGCCTCCTCAGTACACTTTACTATACTATTAATATCTTAGCCTTTTCATGAACCTATTGTGTAAGTGTAACTACAGTAGTGTCCCCTTATATATTTGTAAAAGTAAGTGTGGTGGCAGGTCTAGGACACTACGGTTATTATGTGAGCATAATATATAACTGTGTTCCTAGATCTATTCAAAGTGCATTAGGAAAGTGGATTAGGGTGAGAAACCCTGTTTATGGGTGCATTTAAACCTGTAGGCAGATGAGGCAGTTGGTTTGAGTCTTGATATTTATTAACTTCTTGTCAATATGGGGGCGCTGTTTCCACTTTGTAAAAAATTGTGCCCAAATTAAACTGCCTCGTACTCTATTCTAGATCGTACAATATGCATATTATTATTACTATTGGATAGAAAACACTCAAGTTTCTAAAACCGTTTGAATTATATCTGTGAGTAAAACAGAACTCATTTTGCAGCAAACTTCCTAACAGGAAGTGAAAAATCTGAAATCGAGGCTCTGTTCCAGGGCCTTCCTATCCAATTGCTTGAAATCTATGGATATACATGCACTTCATACGCCTTCCACTAGATGTCAACAGACGTATAAAGTTTATTTAAAAAATCTAACACAGCGGTTGCATTAAGAACCAGTGTATCTTTCATTTGCTGTACAACATGTATTTTAGTAAAGTTTATGATGAGTTCTTTGATAGATTAGTGACTGTCCAAAATATCTCCAGAGAATTTGTGCATTTTGGTACGTATCACAATGTAAAACCAAGATTTGTACCTCTAATAATGCAAATTTTCGAACAAAACATATATGTATTGTTAACATGATGTTATGACTGCATCTGATGAATTGGTAGGTCTGTGATTCTTTTATACTTTGCTGTTTTTTGCGATCGCTAATTTGCGCGCTGATAACATGGGTTGTGTGTTGGCTGTTGGTAAGCTAAATATAATGCTATATTGTGTTCGCTGTAAAACACTTAAAAAATCGGAAATATTGCTGATTCACAAGATGTTAGTCTTTCATTGCTGTACACCATGTATTTTTCAGAAATGTTTTATGATTATTTAGTATTTCACGTTGCTC
>NC_036858.1:43854928-43890000 GCF_002910315.2 Salvelinus sp. IW2-2015
GAGGTGGAAGGTGGAATGGGTGTCTAGCTTGATCTGAGGTCGAACAAGCGCTCTTGGAATTACGTGTCCACAATATCCTTTCTCTACCTAGGCGCGGGAAGGACATCAGCATTGGCTTCTAAAACGTTCGCTATAGACGGTGGATGTCTCCGGCTCTGATTTGTATTTGATAGATGTGAAAAAACATCATATAGTCGTTTTTTTCAACCGAGTTGTATCAGTGTATTGAACGTTATATTGCGAGTTTTGGAATTTTCCTTTCTTTGCGTCAGGAGAATTTGGGCATGTGTGCGCCACATGGCTAGCTAAGGTTGCTAATTCGACAGGAGAAGAGGACATTCTAAAACCAAAACAACGATTTATTCTGGACAAAGGACTCCTTGTACAAGGATTCTGATGGAAGCTCAGCAAAAAGTAAGAACAATATTATGATGTTAATTTCGTATTTTTGTGCTGAAATGTTTAGTCTATTCTCCGCCCTTATAGTGGCACTGTCTCGCAATAAACGCAAGCTGTATGACGTACTAAAGTTTATTTAAAAATCTAACACAGCGGTTGCATTAAGAACCAGTGTATCTTTCATTTGCTGTACAACATGTATTTTTAGTAAAGTTTATGATGAGTTCTTTGATTAGATTAGTGACTGTCCAAAATATCTCAGAGAATTTTGGTGCATTTTGGCTACGTATCACAATGTAAAACCAAGATTTGTACCTCTAAATATGCAATTTTTCGAACAAAATATATGTATTGTGTACACATGATGTTATATCTGTAATTTTTCTGGCTGCTTTGGTGATATTTTTGATGGTAGCTGCAATGTAAAACTATGATTTATACCTCAAATATGCACATTTTCGAACAAAACATAGATTTATTGTATAACATGGTATAAGACTGTCATCTGATGAAGTTGTTTCTTGGTTAGTGACTAATTATATCTCTATTTGGTCGGTTTTCTAATAGCTACCTATGCGGTAGAAAAATGGTGAAAATATGAGGTTGAGTCTTTTGCTATTGTGGTTAGCTAATAGAAATACATATTGTGTTTTCGCTGTAAAACATTAAAAAAATCGGAAATGATGGCAGGATTCACAAGATGTTTATCTTTCATTTACTGTATTAGACTTGTGATTTCATGAAAATTATGTTATATGATATCCCTGTGGCATTAGGCTAGGCTATGCTAGTCAGCTTTTTTGATGGGGGGGATCCCGGATCCGGGTTTGTGACTCGTTAGAGGTTAAACAATCCAAAAGGGGTAGGCAAAAGAATGGTCGTGGACAGGCAAAAGGTCAAAAACCAGTTCAGATTCGAGGAGGTACAGTGTGGCAAGCAGGCTCGAGGTCAGGGCAGGCAGAATGGTCAGGCAGGCGGGTACGGAGTCCAGAAAACAGGCAAAAAAGGTAGGGAAGTGATCACCGACAACAACYAGACAGACTATTGGGAGGAGGTCAAAGACCTGGCCGTGTGGTGCCAGGACAACAACCTCTCCCTCAACGTGATCAAGACAAAGGAGATGATTGTGGACTACAGGAAAAAGAGGACCGAGCACACCCCCATTCTCATCGATGGGGCTGCAGTGGAGCAGGTTGAGAGCTTCAAGTTCCTTGGTGTCCACATCACCAACAAACTAACATGGTCCAAGCACACCATGACAGTCGTGAAGCGTGCACGACAAAACCTATTCCCCCTCAGGAGACTGAAAAGATTTGACATGAGTCCTCAGATCCTCAAAAGGTTCTATAGCTGCACCATCGAGATCATGCTGACTGGTTGCATCCCTGCCTGGTATGGCAACTGCTCGGCATCCGACCGCAAGGCACTACAGAGGGTAGTGCGAACGGCCCAGTACATCAGCGGGGCGAAGCTTCCTGCTATCCAGGACCTGTATATTCCAGGCGGTGTCAGAGGAAGGCCCTAAAAATTGTCAAGGACTCCAGCCACCCTAGTCATAGACTGTTCTCTCTGCTACCACACGGCAAGCGGTACCGGATCACCAAGTCTAGGTCCAAGAGGCTTCTAAACAGCTTCTACCCCCAAGCCATAAGACTCCTGAACATCTAGTCAAATGGCTACCCAGACTATTTGCATTGCCCCTCCCCTCTCCACACCACTGTCACTCTCTGTTGTTATCTATGCATAGTCACTTTAATTAACTCTACCTATATGTACATACTACCTCAACTAACCGGTGCCCCCGCACACTGACTCTGTACCGGCACCCCCCTGTATATGTTGTTATTTTTTACTGCTGCTCTTTACTTACTTGATACTTTTATCTCTTATTCTTATCTGTATTTTTTGAAATGGCAATGTTGGTTAGGGGCTCATAAGTAAGCATTTCACTGTAAGGTCAACACCTGTTGTATTTGGCGCATGTGACTAATACAATTTTAATAGAATTTGATTTGATTTGAGTCCATGGCCCCATCCTTCCTGGTGTAAATGGTACAGGCTGATGGCGGTAGTGTAATGGTGTGGGGCATGTTTTCCTGGCACACGTTAGTTCCCTTCATNTCCTGGCACACGTTAGTTCCCTTCATACCAATTGAGCAATTTTTCCATGCTCCAGAGACATCAGGATGTTCTGGAAGCAAAGAGGGGTCCGACCCAGTCCTCCATGGGTGTACCTAATAAACTGGCCACAAAGTGTACATAACACAGGGAAAATCACTTTTTTGACTGCACTGGGCCTTTAAATAAAACCAATAATTCAGTTTTTACTCTTCAAGCACTCCGGTCATGCCAGTTTCAGTTGAAAACTTTGTAGATCACAACCATGGAAAACACTTCCGCAAATGGTTTCAATATTTGAATGTATGTCCACTCCTGTCTTCTGTGAAATTGGAATGCTAACTCAAGAAAGAATTAAATAAAGGGGCACCTTGAAATGTATCTCTACGTTACCTCATCTCAGAGACAATGGGACTATGGAGTTATTGGAAAAGTGAATTATCTTCAGAATATGAATTGGATTCAGCTTAAAAGGATCCTGAGTAAAGGCTGGAGTATAAAATGTGCCGGACATGATGGCTAGATACAGGATGCAGAATTAGTCATTTGGAGGCCCCAGGCAGAAGCCTGTCTGTATCTGATGCTGTCTGGCCAAAAATTGTGTGACTGTGTGACTTGCCTTCTTGGCTAGACAGCATCACATACTGTACATGAGTTACGCTACACAAACATGTCCTCTGCCTTGACGACGATGGCAGTATTATCCAGAGCGCCTGTCTTTTTACTAAAGAAATGCTTATTGTATCACTCTAGAGCAGGCCTAGGCAATTATTTTCCATGGAGGGCCACATTAGAATATATTTTTGACATCGCGGGCTAGAATCATATTACAGGATTACACATCATGTGTATGACTGTGTTAACAGATATATCTACTGTAAATCACGTCCAGATATTCTACTTACTTTATTTTTTTAACATACACAGAAATAAACCACATCCATGGTCTCCTTTTGGTAGGTATTAACATTATTAAACATGCAAAGAACTACACGGAGGGAAAAGTACACTGTGCATTCAGCACCACGGACAGAACTCTTGTTAACGGGTATGCATAAAATCACAAGAACGAGAGAGGGCTCCACATTACATTTAAACTACTCAATCAGTGTGAGGAGTGAAGTCTCTAATGGGCATTGACTAGAGCAGTGAAGTCAGATATAGTTTCTGATGTTGCTATGGGCAGGATTGCTGAGAGGTGAGAGTCAGTAAGAGATGCTTTATGCCATGACCTGTTATATTTCATCACTGAAAATGTCTGTTCACATACATAGGTTGACCCAAACAGTACAAACATATTCTGAGCATGACTCCTAATCTTTGGAAGGTTTTGTTCATCGAGAGACGCATAGAACCTCATCAGTGATACTGTTTTGAATAGTTCTTCAAACCCTGAATCAGACTGAAGATCGATAAGCTCAAGTTGCAGGTCAGTGGCAACGTTATCRACATTGAAGGTGAAAGGAGAGGAAACCAACAGCATGTCATTTTCCAACACTTTGAAATCCTCAAAACGACGAGAAAACTCACTGTTCAAAGCACGCAGCAGCGATGTATACTTCTCCCGCTGGTCATCTGATAGGGAACAGACTAGTAGTGTCAGAAGGTGGGTGAGATTGTTGGCTTCTACTTGGCGGGTCAGGAATAGTAATTTTCCCTTGAACGTTTTGACAAGGTTATACATCTGAAGTGCAAAAAGGCCCTTCCCTTGTAGTTTGGAATTCAGTTCATGAGGGCCATGATGTCCACAGTGAAGGAAAAATCTGCCAACCATTCTTTATATTGCAGTCCAGAGAAATCCACATATTTTCCATTAATTTGCAAAAAATCAGCAATCTCCGACTTCAGGTCCCACACACTTTTAACAATTTCATTCATGTTTACAGATGGCATACAAGTTTGTTGTTAAGGCACATTAAAKTTCACATGTTCGAGAAGGCATTTATGCCAAAAAACACGGCATACACCTAGTTTACTGAAAAGGGTCACATCTGTGCTTCCTTTAACAGAAGCAGTGCCTCCGCTTGACAAATCTTCGCTATAAAATATTCTTAGCTTTGTGGTCGCAGGCGTGAACCTATTCAAGTAAGTACGTACATACAATTTAAATATATATATATATATATATATATACAGTGGGGAGATAAGTATTTGATACACTGCCGATTTTGCAGGTTTTCCTACTTACAAAGCATGTAGAGGTCTGTAATTTTTATCATAGGTACACTTCAACTGTGAGAGACGGAATCTAAAACAAAAATCCAGAAAATCACATTGTATGATTTTTAAGGAAATTATTTGCATTTTATTGCATGACATAAGTATTTGATCACCTACCAACCAGTAAGAATTCCGGCTCTCACAGACCTGTTAGTTTTTCTTTAAGAAGCCCTCCTGTTCTCCACTCATTACCTGTATTAACTGCACCTGTTTGAACTCGTTACCTGTATAAAAGACACCTGTCCACACACTCAATCAAACAGACTCCAACCTCTCCACAATGGCCAAGACCAGAGAGCTGTGTAAGGACATCAGGGATAAAATTGTAGACCTGCACAAGGCTGGGATGGGCTACAGGACAATAGGCAAGCAGCTTGGTGAGAAGGAAACAACTGTTGGCGCAATTATTAGAAAATGGAAGAAGTTGAAGTTGACGGTCAATCACCCTCGGTCTGGGGCTCCATGCAAGATCTCACCTCGTGGGGCATCAATGATCATGAGGAAGGTGAGGGATCAGCCCAGAACTACACGGCAGGACCTGGTCAATGACCTGAAGAGAGCTGGGACCACAGTCTCAAAGAAAACCATTAGTAACACACTACGCCGTCATGGATTAAAATCCTGCAGCGCACGCAAGGTCCCCCTGCTCAAGCCAGCGCATGTCCAGGCCCGTCTGAAGTTTGCCAATGACTATCTGGATGATCCAGAGGAGGAATGGGAGAAGGTCATGTGGTCTGATGAGACAAAAATAGAGCTTTTTGGTCTAAACTCCACTCGCCGTGTTTGGAGGAAGAAGAAGGATGAGTACAACTCTAAGAACACCATCCCAACCGTGAAGCATGGAGGTGGAAACATCATTCTTTGGGGATGCTTTTCTGCAAAGGGGACAGGACGACTGCACCGTATTGAGGGGAGGATGGATGGGGCCATGTATCGCGASATCTTGGCCAACAACCTCCTTCCCTCAGTAAGAGCATTGCAGATGGGTCGTGGCTGGGTCTTCCAGCAAGACAACGACCTGAAAGACACAGCCAGGGCAACTAAGAAGTGGCTCCGTAAGAAGCATCTCAAGGTCCTGGAGTGGCCTAGCCAGTCTCCAGACCTGAACCCAATAGAAAATCTTTGGAGGGAGCTGAAAGTCCGTATTGCCCAGCGACAGCCCCGAAACCTGAAGGATCTGGAGAAGGTCTGTATGGAGGAGTGGGCCAAAATCCCTGCTGCAGTGTGTGCAAACCTGGTCAAGAACTACAGGAAACGTTTGATCTCTGTAATTGCAAACAAAGGTTTCTGTACCAAATATTAAGTTCTGCTTTTCTGATGTATCAAATACTTATGTCATGCAATAAAATGCAAATTAATTACTTAAAAATCATACAATGTGATTTTCTGGATTTTTGTTTTAGATTCCGTCTCTCACAGTTGAAGTGTACCTATGATAAAAATTACAGACCTCTACATGCTTTGTAAGTAGGAAAACCTGCAAAATCGGCAGTGTATCAAATACTTGTTCTCCCCACTGTATATATTGTTAGCTAGCTATCTAGTTACAGCAGGCCACTGTGTGTAGGCTAATGTTAGCTGGTAGCTAGCTAGCCAACTTTACAAACTATAGATAAGTGAAATATCATCAGCTACAGTGGCTTGCGAAAATATTCACACCCTTGGCATTTTTCCTATTTTGTTGCATTACAACCTGGAATTAAAATGGATTTTTGGGGGGTTTGTATTATTTGATTTCCACAACATGTCTACCACTTTGAAGATGCAAAATATTTTTTATTGTGCATTAAACAAGAAATAAGACAAAAGAACAGAAAACTTGAGCGTGCATAGTTATTCACAACCCCAAAGTCAATAATTTGTAGAGCCACCTTTTGTGGCAATTACAGCTGCAAGTCTCTTGGGGTATGTCTCCAAAAGCTTGGCACATCTAGCCACTGGGATTTTTGCCCATTCTTCAAGGCAAACTGTTCCAGCTCCTTCAAGTTGGATGGGTTCCGCTGGTGTACAGCGATCTTTAAGTCATACCACAGATTCTCAATTGGATTGAGGTCTGGGCTTTGACTAGGCCATTCTAAGACATTTAAACGTTTCCCCTTAATTCTTGTGGATAGGGGGCAGCATTTTCACGTTTGGATGAAAAGCGTGCTCAGAGTAAACTCCCTCCTACTCAGTCTCAGAAGCTAATATATGCATATTATTATTATTATTGGATAGAAAACACTCTGAAGTTTCTAAAACTGTTTGAATCATGTCTGTGACTATAACAACTTATTTGGCAGGCAAAACCCAGAGGACAAACCATTCAGAATAGTTTTTTTTGAGGTCACTCTCTTTTCAATAGGTTTTCATTGGGAATCCAGATTTCTTCCTGCAGTTCCTATCACTTCCACTGGATGTCAACAGTCTTTAGAAATTGGTTGAGGTTTTCCTTTGAGAAATGAAGAAGGAGCCATGTTCAGAATGAGGCTCCAGTGAAGTGTACTGTTTGTTAGTTGCGCGTGACCAGAAAGCATGCTACACATTGTTTTCCTCCGGAATTGAACACAGATCATCCCGAACTTCAATTTTATCGATTATTTACGTAAAAAAATACCTAAAGTTGTATTACAAAAGTAGTTTGAAAAGTTTGCACAAAGCTTACAGGTAACTTTTGAGATATTTTGTAGTCATGTTGTGCAAGTTGGAACCTGTGTTTTTCTGGATCAAACGCGCCAAATAAATMGACATTTTGGATATATATCGACGGAATTAATCGAACAAAAGGACCATTTGTGATGTTTATGGGACATATTGGAGTGCCAACAGAAGAAGCTCGTCAAAGGTAAGGCATGAATTATATCTTTATTTCTGCGTTTTGTGTCGCGCCGGGAGGGTTGAAATATGATGGTCTGTGTTTGTTTGCTTGGTTGCTATCCTCAGATAATAGCATTGTTTGCTTTCGCRGTAAAGCATTTTTGAAATCTGACACGTTGGCTGGATTCACAACAAGTGTAGCTTTAATTTGGTATATTGAATGTGTGATTTCATGAAAGTWAAATRTTTATAGTAATTTATTTGAATTTGGCTCTCTGCATTTTCACTGGATGTTGGCCAGGTGGGATGCTACCGTCCCACATATCCCAGAGAGGTTAAACCACTTGAGTGTTGCTTTAGCAGTATGKTTAGGGTCATTGTCCTACTGGAAGGTGAACCTCCATTCCAGTCTCAAATCTCTGGAAGACTGAAACAGATTTCCCTCAAGAATTTCCCTGTATTTAGCACCATCCATCATTCCTTAAATTCTGACCAGTTTCCCAGTCCCTGCCGATGAAAACATCCCCACAGCATGATGCTGCCTCCACCATGCTTCACTGTGGGGATGGGGTTCTCGGGGTGATGAGAGATGTTGGGTTTGCGCCTGACATAGCGTTTTCCTTGATGGTCAAAAAGGTCAAGTTTWGTCTCATCTGACCWGAGTACCTTCTTCCGTATGTTTGGTGAGTCTCCCACATGCCTTTTGGCGAACACCAAACGTGTTGCTTATTTTTTTCTTAAAGCAATGGCTTTTTTRRMGSCKYMRRTRCKWWAWMMRCKYRWKTGTGGAGTGTACGGCTTAAAGTGGTCCTATGGAAAGATACTCCAATCTCCCCTGTGGAACTTTGCAGCTCGTTCAGGGTTATCTTTGGTCTCTTTGTTGCCTCTCTGATTAATGCCCTTCTTGCCTGGTCCGTGAGATTTGGTGGGCGGCACTCTCTTGGCAGGTTTGTTGTGGTGCCATATTCTTTCAATTTGTTTATAATGGATTTAATGGCACTCCGTGGGATGTTCAAAGTTTCTGATGCTTTTTATAACCCAACCCTGATCTGTACTTCTCTACAACTTTGTCCCTGACCTGTTTTGAGAGCTCCTTGGTCTTCATGGTGTCGCTTGCTTGGTGGTGCCCCTTGCTTAGTGGTGTTGCAGACTCTGGGGCCTTTCAGAACAGGTGTGTATATACTGAGATCATGTGACAGATTGTGTGACACTTGGATTTCAAGTGTCACACAATCTAGAGGGCAGTATTTTTATGTTTGGAAAAATAATGTTCCCAATGTAAGCTGCCTATTTCTCAGGCCCAGATGCTAGAATATGCATATAATTGACAGATTAGGATAGAAAACACTCTAAAGTTTCCAAAACTGTCAAAATATTGTCTGTGAGTATAACAGAACTGATTTTGCAGGCGAAAACCTGAGGAAATCCAACCCGGAAGTGCCTCTTATTTTGAAAAATCCCTGTTCCATTGCKTGCCTTTCCTACATTTAAAGGGATATCAACRAGATTCCAGATTTCCTATGTCTTAAACAGGGTGTGAACAGTCTTTAGACATAGTTTCAAGCTTTTATTCTGAAAAATGTGCGAGATTTATCAAATCACGTCAGTGGATAGCCAGATGTCCTTCGATTAGTTCATGCGAGCGAAAGTGGTAGCTCAACATTTTCTTTCTCTCTTGTATTGAATAGTTTACCGTCTGGTTGAAATATTATCGATMATTTATGTTAAAAACAACCTGAGGATTGATTATAAAAAACGTTTGACATGTTTCTACGAACTTTATGGATACTATTTGGAATTTTCGTCTGCCCTTCATGACCTGCCTGAGCCTGTGGAATACTGAACATAACGCGCCAACCAAATGGAGGTTTTTGGATATAAAAATAATCTTTATCGAACAAAAGGAACATTTATTGTGTAACTGGGAGTCTCGTGAGTGCAAACATCCGAAGATCATCAAAGGTAAGCGATTAATTMTATTGCTTTTCTGACTTTCGTGACCAATCTACATTGCTGCTAGGTGTTTGTAATGTGTTGTCTAGTGATCGATAAACTCACACAAACACTTGGATTGCTTTCGCTGTAAAGCATATTTTCAAAATCTGACACGACAGGTGGATTAACAACAAGCTAAGCTGTGTTTTGGTATATTGCACTTGTGATTTCATGAAATTAAATATTTTTTGTAATTTGTTTTGAATTTGGCGCTCTGCAATTCAGCGGATGTTTACGAAAATGATCCCGCTAAAGGTATCTGTGCGCCAAGAGGTTTCTTTAACTAATTATGTGACTTCTGAAGATAATTGGTTGCACCAGATCTTTTTTAGAAGCTTCATAGCAAGGGGGTGAATACATATGCATGCACCACAATTTTGACTATTTTGTGTATGTCCATTGCATGAAATCCAAATAAAAATCAATTTAAATTACGGGTTGTAATAAAACATAATAGGAAAAACGTCAAGGGGGGTGAATACTTTTGCAAGGCACTGTATGAGGCTAACCATTAGACAGATTTTCTACATTATTTTTCTGAAATGAAATTGTTTAGTGCAAATCCAACCCTTGTGTTCTAGGTTTGGTACTGTACCTGAAAGTAAGGCGTTGGCAATTTGTAGGCTAATTAAAAGGAAAATAATCTAGCGTGGGGAGTGTTGTAATTATATCTTGTTAATTTGCTGAGAACGATTTTAGAATACCGAGACGAAATCAGAAGGTCAATGGCATGGAGGTGGATTCCAGAGATGTTGGTGTTGATTGTGGGTAAATAAATATTTGCACAACAATGTTTGCAAGTCAAAGCCACAATTTCCTTTTTCTCAAAGTACAAATTCATCAATCAAATTCATCTGCATGTAGGCCCAGGTATTTTACAGGAAATGAGCTGTAATCATCAATTTCATGACACAAGTATAATGAAAGAGCCATAAGTTATAATATATGAGAATCATAATGTTAAGAGCCAATTGGTAGCATATTACATGGGAAATTAATGCTTAGTGTATAATTTACGATATTATAATGTGTGTTACTGGTGATTTACATTTTTTGGTGGGTAAAATTAGCAATTTAATTTACTCAACATGTTCACAAACTATGTTTAATGAACGGAAGATTTTCAAACAAACATCTGCTCATCACCTGATTGGTTAACGGCAGTGGTGGCCGCATGCAATTGACAAAGTACAGCAGAGCTGAACTTTTTATATTCCTCCGCAAGCAGGGTTCACGCCGCTCACCTTCCCACAATCCCCTGCACATTGCTCTGCATGCTTCCATTGAACATGAATGGGGGCAGCATTTTGTCTGGCGAATTCAGAAGTGGTAGAAACCCTATGTAAGGCAGAAAAGGAACCAGGTGCTACTAATGGAAAGTGATGACTTCTGTTGGCTGCTCCCTGTGGCAAGCTAAAGCTTTGCTAATTTCCCTCCATCTTGATTCAGCTCCGTGCACTGCTCGCTGTCTTTAAGATATTTAAAATTGGGTATAGACAGGTGTTAAGTAGAGAGCCAAGGCTTCAACAACCACTGGTGGTCGTTATACAGTACACAAGAGATGGGCAGTTGGCAGAGTGACAGGGCCAGAAGGTGTCTTTCTTAACGATTCCTCCTCAACCTCAGTGCTGTTTTTGGACAATTCTTATCAGACATTTGTCACCTTGGTTTTCCTCTTTAAATCTTCTCCCTAAGTGGTTTTAATGTCAGCGTCAACATCGGTCTCTCTGGCTGCTTACCTGGATTCTGCTGGTGATTTGGAGTGACACATTTACCTGGTGCCTGTCACAGCAGCTAATAGACACACTCACACAACAGCATCAACAGCCCATCCCCCGTTCCCCCTCTGAACACCCATCTCAGTTCTCGTCAAGACTTACTGTACCTGATCCACCTTCCTGTGTCCCTATCTTGCCAACTGCCTCCTTGCCAATAGAGAACGACTGGGAAAGCCGCATGAGGAGAGTGGCGGTTGGCTTTCACCTTTCACGTCACCTCAGTGACAGCTCTCATCATGCACTGCCAGGAGGTGAGGCTGTACCGGTCAAAGAGTTGACTTCCTATGGGAGTGGGGCGAGGAGGAGATATTTACTCCAAATGCAGTGAGCTTTTCTTATGAGCTCAGTAAAGTAGACTGGAAAAGTTGTGCTTCTCTGAGTTAGTCATCATCTCTCTGCCCCTCAGCACTTCTGGTCTTGGTCTCTGAACAATTATATAAAAAAGAACAAAGGGTTCACAGGGGGGATGGGGGATGGGGAGCCCATTTCAAACTAATCTATTCTGAGGAGCGCCCATGGT
The DNA here is from genome assembly GCF_002910315.2 of Salvelinus sp. IW2-2015. Lineage (NCBI taxonomy): Eukaryota > Metazoa > Chordata > Actinopteri > Salmoniformes > Salmonidae > Salvelinus > Salvelinus sp. IW2-2015. The sequence continues at coordinate 43,866,755 of NC_036858.1, forward strand.
CAAATTCCAAATTGACTTTGTTTGCCTATGAAAATCTATTAATTCAACAGAATTAATTTCATAATCAATAAAAGTAATTTGTATGTTACTAACATGCCTTTGTTGATATGTTCAGGTATATTTTTTTATCCAATTCAAAATCTTCAATTGTGTTTGTATTTGTCTGTTATGATTTAATACACTGCATTCGGAAAGTATTCAGGCCCCTTGAATTTTTCCCCAAAAAATTACGTTACAGCCTTATTCTAAAATTTATTAAATTGTTGTTTTCCCTCATCAATCTAGACACAATACCTCATAATGACAAAGCAAAACAGGTTTTTAGAATTTTTGCAAATGTATATAAAAAAAWAAWAAWTAAAAAAAAAATTACATAATAAATMTATATAAATATTCAGACCCTTTACTCAGTACTTTGTTGAAGCACCTTTGGAAGCGATTACAGCCTTGAGTCTTCTTAGGTATGACGCTACAAGCTTGGTAAACCTATATTTGGAGAGTTTCTCCCATTCTTCTCTGCAGATCCTCTCAAGCTCTGTCAGGTTGGATGGGGAGCGTTGCTGCACCGTTATTTTCAGGTCTCTCCAGAGATGTTCGATCGGGTTCATGTCTGGGATCTGGTTGTGCCACTCAAGGACATTCAAAGACTTGTCCCAAAGCCTCTCCTGCACTGTATTGGCTGTGTGCTTAGGGTCGTTGTCCTGTTGGACGGTAAATATTTATCCCAGTCTGAGGCCCTGAGCACTCTGGAGCAGGTTTTCATCAAGGATCTCTCTGTACTTTAATCATTTCATATGTCCCTTGATCCTGATTAGTCTCCCAGTCCTTTCCACTGAAAAACATCCCCACAGCATGATGCTGCCACCATCATGCTTCACCGTAGGGATGGGGCCAGGTTTCCTCCAGACGTGACACTTGGCATTCAGGCCAAAGAGTTCAATCTTGGTTTCATCATACCAGATCATCTTTTTTCTCATGGTCTAAGAGTCCTTTAGGTGCCTTTTGGCAAACTCCAAGCGGGCTGTCATGTGCCTTTTACTGAGGAGTGGCTTCTGTCTGGCCACTCTACCATAAAGGCCTGATTGGTGAAGTACTTCAGAGATGGTTGTCCTTCTGGAGGGTTCTCCCATCTCCATAGAGGAACTGTAGAGCTCTGTCAGAGTGACCATCGGGTTCTTGGTCACCTCCCTGACCAAGGCCCTTTTCCGCCAATTGCTCAGTTTGGCCGGGCAGCCAACTCTAGAAAGAGTATTGGTGGTTCCAAACTTCTTCCATTTAAGAATGATGGAGGCCACTGTGCTCTTGGGGACCTTCAATGCTGCAGAATATTTTTTTCTACCTTTCCCCAGATCTGTGCCTCTACAGAGTTCTACAGACAATTCCGTTGACCTCATGTGAGACCTTCTATAGACAGGTGTGTGCCTTTCAAAATCATGTCCAATCAATTGAATTTACCACAGGTTGACTTCAATCAAGTTGCAGAAACATCTCAAGGATGCTCAATGGAAACAGGATGCACCAGAGCTCAATTTCGAGTCTTATAGCAAAGGGACTGAATACCTATGTAAATAAGGTATTTCATTTTTTTATATTTAATACTGTAATGAAACAGCAGGGAGCAGGTCTCGAACCCTTGACCTTCTAGCCCCAGGTCCGGCGCGCTATCGACTGTGCCGCAAAAGCATGCTCGTGCGGCAGAGTCGATTTCCGTGCTTATAAACCCAGGGTTGTTACACTACTCCCTCCTTTCAAAGAGCGCATCCTCGCGCTAGCTTGCGACTCTACGTCTTACAGGAACGCGCTCACCGGCCAAGCACACGCACTGTCGTGGATGCAAGGTCCGATCACTTCTGACACAAATGTAATGAAACAGCAGGGAGCAGGTCTCGAACCCTTGACCTTCTAGCCCCAGGTCCGGCGCGCTATCGACTGTGCCGCAAAAGCATGCTCGTGCGGCAGAGTCGATTTCCGTGCTTATAAACCCAGGGTCGTTACACTAAGAGGGGGGTTGGAGGGGGATGGAGCATTGGAAGTTAAGACCAGGTTTAGCCTTTGTTCTCTCTCTTATGTCTGGCCTTCACAAGAGAAGGTCACGGTTGGCTTGTGGTTATCTTTCACTTATTTGGCGTGGGTTACGGCCAAACAGTAGCCTGTGTAAAGTTGGTTTAATAAACCGTCAATTCGTAAACTCAATCCTCTGTCTGGACAATTGTTCCTTTATGATCTAGTCAGGTCATTACATTGGTGTCAGAAGTAAAAACGTTGATAAAAGTTAGCCAGCTAGCTAGCTGAGTTCMGTGGCTAGGTACCGTAGGTGAGAACGGGGTTGAAAATGCTTCGAGGGAATCCGAAAGTGAAGGTGGAGTTAGGGGACGATTATGGCCAAGGAGGTGCGTGTGCATGGACGTCGGAGGATCTGGCTGAGGAGATCGCAGGGGCGTCGGAGCCCAGAGGCCGCTTGAGGGAGGACGTTAGAGTGATGGCTGCTGAAGCGGGCATGAGTGCTTCGTCGACTGTGCTTCGCGCGGATTCTGGTGGGCGGACCGAAGGGGTGACGTCGACGCGGCGGGACGAGGAATCTGGGGCTCAGGATGTAAACAAACATGGCGGCGCCCAGTTCCCGGCTGCGTCCGTATCTGTTAAGACCCAGAAGTATTCCGGTAAGGCGGATTGGGAAGCTTTTCATGCTCAGTTTGAACTGTTAGCTCATTTTAGGGGGTGGTCGAATGAAGATAGGGCACTGCAGTTGGCTTTATGCCTCACGGATGATGCTCTGGCCTGTTTGATATTGATTTGCCCCGAGGACAGGCGTGATTAGGGTGCTTTAGTGGGAACACGGAGGAGGCGCTATGGACAGTGTGTACAGTCCGGGCTACTGCGTTCCGAACTGAGTAATAGACGCAGACAGCCTGGAGAGCCTCTACGGGTGCTAGCTAATGACATTGAGAGCCTCTCTCGGCGGGCATATGCTAACATGCCCCCCTCCGTGCAGAGCGAGCAAGCACGGGACCAGTTCATACAGGCGCTCTCTCCTACGGAGCTGCGCATACAGACCCAGCTGGRTCATCCTGAGTCATTGCAGATGGCTTTGGAGAGGGAGCTGGTGTGGGCTGGGGCWTTAGTGGGGGTGCAGGGAGACAGACCCTCTGTGCGAGCTGGGGGGCAGAGCAGCCCGGAGCTGGAAAAGCCTGCATGGGTGGCTGAAATGACAGAACTCATTCGTGCTGTGTCACTACAGGCGGCACGAAACACACACCCTGGTCCCAGGGTCTGCTGGGGTTGTGGCCAGCCAGGCCATCTGTGCCGGGATTGCCCCATGTCCCCCAGAGCTCAGGGAAACGGCTCGGGGTCCGCATAGACCGGGTAGTGCGGACCCCTGGTTTTCTATGCCAACCACCATCTTCTTCAGGAGGAGCCCACCGGCACAGACGGGGAAGCAAGGCTCCACTTCCCCCAGAAGCAGACGAGGGCAAGCGGATGGAGCCTGTTGTTGTGGTGGGTCGGACCTGTGTTGGGGACTTTTGTCATGTCCCTGTCACTGTGGAGGGGGTGCCCTGCTCCGCCCTGGTGGACACTGGGTCCACAGTAACCCTGGTGAGGCCAGATATTGTGCCAGGTTGGACTCAGTGTGAGCCTACAACTGTGCAGCTCCGCACAGTCACAGGTGAGCTGGCACCCATGAAAGGGAAGGGAATAATGACTTTGACAGTAGGGGGCAGGTCTGTGCGTCATCTTGTGTGGGTGGCGGCTGTGCAGGACCCTTGTATCCTGTGGTTGGACTTTCTTAGGAGCACAGGCTGCTAGTTAGACCTAAATAGGGGCACACTGAGCTTCCAGGGAGGGCCGGAAGTCACCATGGCCCCCCCTAATGTCACATTCACTCAACCCAACAAACCCTTTACTCCAACAGTTAAAGAAGCGAGACTCATGGCTTGCCCCCCTCCCCCACATCTGTGTGTGACTTTTCCCCAGCCCCCCTGTCACCTACGGCGGTGTGTTACATTCCCCCAGCTACCTCCACGACACAGCCCTCTGTGAGCCCGGGCCACGCCCCCCCAGCCCAGCTACCCCAGATGGGAGAGGAGAGGACACTGTCTGCAGTGAGGGAGATATGGGGGAGGAACTGTGTTGGTCTTGACCCCGAGCAGCAGGAACGGTTGTAGCAGTTGCTGTTTGAATTCAGAGACAGCTTTGCGCTGAGTGAGGAAGAGGTGGGTCAGACTCATCTGGTGCAGCATGAGATCGACACAGGTGATGCTCGACCCATCAAGATGCGTCCCCGTCGTATCCCGCTGGCACGCCAGGAGGCGGCAGACAAGGCTGTGTTGGAGATGCAGCAGGCAGACTTCATTGAGCCCTCAGACAGCCCRTGGGCGGCGCCAGTCGTCATGGTTCCGAAGAAGGGGGGCAAGCTGAGGTTCTGTGTAGGTCGCTACAATACATTTGCAAAAACTTCTAAAAACCTGTTTTTGTTTGTCATGGGGTATTGTGTGTAGATTTATGAGGAAAAAATATATTTAATCTATTTTAGAATTAGACTGTAACATAACAAAATGTGGAAAAAGTCAAGGGGTCTGAATACTTTCTGACTGCGCTGTATTGACAGCATCAAATTCAAGTTTAGGGTTTCACTGACAAGGTATCTCTTTATTATGAAATGTGTGCTGAGCTAATATACCTGGTTTCATCTTTAGTTGGAACAATGATTAGGAGTGTCACACCCCGATCTGTTTCCCCTGTCTTGTGATTGTCTCCACCCCCTCCAGGTGTCGCTTATTATCCCTGATGTATATATCCCTGTGTTTCCTGTCTCTCTGTGCCAGTTCGTCTTGTATGTTTTTCAAGTTAATCAGCTTTTTTCCCGTACTCCTGCTTCTATTCTCTTTTGCTAGTCCTCCCGGTTTTTGACCGTTGCCTTTTTTCTGGACTCCGTACCCACCTGCCTGACCATTCTGCCTGCTCTGACCTCGAGCCTGCCATTCTGTACCTCCTGGACTCTGACCTGGTTTTGACCTTTTGCCTGTCCACGACCATTCTCTTGTCTACCCCTTTTGGATTGTTTAATAAATATCAAGACTCAAACTATCTGCCTCCCGTGTCTGCATCTGGGTCTCGCCTTGTGCCCTTATAAGGAGCTTATCCAAAACATATCTTCATTGGCCTTTACAGCTTTATGCTCATTATGTATGTAACGATCGTCGTCGGGAGAAGGAGAAGAGGACCAAGGTGCAGCGTGGTAAGTGTTCATATTACTTTTAATAAAATACAAAACACTTGACAAAACAACAAAAACGACAAACGAACAGTTCTGTAAGGTGACGAAACACAAAACAGAAAACAACTACCCACAAACACAGGTGGGAACAGGCTACCTAAGTATAGTTCTCAATCAGAGACAACGATATACAGTTGCCTCTGATTGGGAACCATACCAGGCCAAACACATAGATATACAAAACAAGGACAACATAGAACACCAGACATAGAATGCCCACCCAAACTCACGCCCTGACCAACCAAAATAGAGACATAAAAAGGATCTCTAAGGTCAGGGCGTGACAATGTAATGCTCAGATATAACCTATTAGATCAATAACTCAATAATACTCTCAATAACCATTCCATTCAGAGTGAGACATCTATGAAAACAAATATTCAGTCATATCTCTGAAGCAATTCACACAGTTACTTCTGTCTTTGGATGTTTTGGTCCAAAATGTGTTTTCTTTTTGCCTTGATATTCCTTGCCTGGGTTTTTTTTACCTCTAGCTGAAGGATTGAAAGGTTGGAGTGGCCCCAGTCAAATAGATTTATGTTCTTGACTAGAATGTTTTATTGAGCTGTGTTTTTTGCCTGCTGTGCTGTCAATAATCTGAACTTTTGAAGACTGCCCTTGATTTCCTCACTCCAGTGACTTTGCTTTGACCTATTATTAAGAGGAGTGTGTGTGTGTGTGTGGGTGTGTGTGTGCGTGTGTGTGCGTGTTTGTTTACTTTCCAACTCTCTTTGTGACATGTACATTTCAGCTTTTGTCACATAAAAATGTCAGAGTGCAGTTTTAAATACTGTATTTGATTGTACATGGAATGGTAATAGCAGCACTTATGAATCCCCATCGGTAATTACATAGTTGAAACCCCATTAATGACATTTTTAAAAGCAAATGTATTCCACTAGCAACATTTATGCTATGCTTTATGTTTAATCTTAAAATCAACTCTAGACACATTTCTTTAAACTCCTTGTCTTATCATCTTTAACGTCTCTCTCTTTATATTTTACTTTCCCCACCTCTTAGACCCATAGATCCAATACATTCAAACAGCTCGCCATTTCAAGAGTTTGCTCTCCAACATTCATTCAACATTTACAGTAAGTGCAGCAACAGTTTCATATCTACTGTAGTGTTATTGAAAGGGACATTCTATACATGTTTTCTGACTTGCCTTAATGCATTTTCCTCCTTCTGTCCCGCTCCTTAAGTGTGTCCATATGTACTCACCAATCAGCATGCATACCATATCCTGGTTAGTGCCTCTTAATTCCAGCCAACATGGTGTCAAAAATGTAGCCGTTTGGCTAACCTATGTTACACCACATGTATCTGTTCATGCTTGAAACTGATGTTGAAACCTGAATTAGTCAGTAGTACATTCAACCAAACCAAACATACCCAAACAACATTTATTTCATAATCAGTATAAGGAAGAAGTGCATAACATTTTCCAAAACCTAAATGCACGTTGTTCTAATTGTGGCAGGTTGTATGAACACTTCCCTTGTAATTCATGGTCTTTCAACGTCACATTTCAATCGGCCTTGTAAACAAAATAAAGACTTTAGTTTGATTCCATTCTATAGCTACAGCTTGCCTTCCCCCTCATAAGCCCCATCTATATCTAGTGCTAACATGCGTCCTTTGTCGTGATCTTGTCCACATTCTGATTGTGACTTTTCTACAGAAATGTTTGTTGATCGACAAGGAATGCTATCAACCGGTTGGTCACCACTGCTATATCATATTTTCACGCAGCTCCAGCCATTTTGTTAATGGGTTTTGTATAGGAGAGTTGTTCTGGCACAAGTAAATCTTCTCACACCAGACTTTATTATATACATGTTCTCCACAGCACTGGGTGGTAAAAGATAGAACAGGAGTGTCAGTGACAAAGTGACAACACGTCAATAGATCACCTGTAGGATGTTGTCCTCCACAGCCCTGGGTGGTAAAAGATAGAACAGGAGGGTCAGTGACAAAGTGACAAAATGCCAATAGATCACCTGCAGGATCTTAAGGTGCTTTGTAGAAGGAGGGGACAGGCTGTTGTTACTGAAACACCTGGGTCAATGGTGTCAGCAAAAGAAAGAGAGACAGACAGATAGACAAAGGTGGTAGATACATATTGTATGTCTCAAAAGTAATGTTTTTCTCAACAAACAACAGAACAAACTGTCAATAGTAAGAGCAGAGAGAGTAGATACTTATCTGCTAAGTGGCATCAAAGTATATTAGGTCTGTTTTTTGTGAATACTGAGGTGGACATGACATGAGACTCCATGTTTTCTTTCCATTTGGCGGTCTGGCAAATCAACAGATTCTGATTGAACAAAAACTCTAGTAGAGCTTCACCACTACGAGAGAAGAAACATCTTGTCACGACTTCCACCGAAGGTGGTTCCTCTCCTTGTTCGGGTGGTGCTCGGCGGTCAGCCTCGGCGGTCGGCGTCGCCGGCCTACTAGCCATCACCGATCCATTTTTCTTTTTCGGGTTGTTTTGTCTTTGGTTCATTCACATCTGGTTTTCATTTGCTTTCATTTCTGTGTGTGTATTTACCGCTTAGGTTTGTGCGTGATTATTTTCATGTTGTTCGTTGAGGTTGTCCTCAGTTTATTCACGTGTGTGGCGTGTTATAGGATAAGTAAGGAGCGTTGTTTTTCTCCTTCCGTGAGTGACTGTGTGTTCCTATGTCTTGGGCGTTTATTGGTATTGTACCTGAACCGTTTTTGGACTTGCCTATTAAAGACGCTAATTTGACATCTCTGCTCTCCTGCGCTTGACTCCTAACTACCTTCAGCACAGAGTTGCAACACATCTAAAGTGTCTTCAAAGAAAATGAAGGTGGCATCAGAAGCAATGGCTAAAGTACCAGCCTCTATTGGAGGAGGAGAGTGGCTTTGGGTTCACCTAATGTTGTTCCAGCTGAAAATACAGCCAGTGCCTGAAACAAAACAAATCAGTTTGAAACAGAGCTTTTCTATTGAGCCAGGTGGGAAACTCACTCTGAAATATTTACAGCTATCCTCCTGAAGTTAGCGGAAACAACCAATGTGATGTCGGCCAGACTAAGACAAAGCTTGACTCTGGGTAATACATTTTAGGTGGTAAGAAATCAAAAACATTTGTCAACATCAACAGCTGTGATGGCAGTAAAACTAGGCTACCCACGACATGCAGTGTTGACTTATGAGGAGCTCTGCAACACACAGGCCTCTTTTAAATGTTGAGGCAGATTTTCCAAGTCCTTTTTGAATTCAGAGCAAATTTAGAGTGATTATACCTTACAAAAGCCAAATCGTGTTAAGTTTCTGAAATATGGAGGCGGAGGGTGCTGTCCATGGTGCTGGACACTTGTTCTTGAGTGTTTTGAAACTGTGCTGTTGTGAATGTTTTCATGTCTGTGCATATAATAGATATTTTATTGACAGTTGATTTACCACAATTATCACAATTCACAACCTATGTCAAGAAAATAATAAACTGTGAATTGCTCGGTATATAGTAATTTTTATTGAAACACTGGACATTTTTTCTAACCATAGCTTAACTTATATGATATTATACTCTATGTAAAATTTACCTCACTGAACAGAGTGTGGATATATTGTTGAGGGTTTATTAAGTTGCAGAAGCCATAAGAGTAGACCATTTGCCACAGCTTTAACCCACCCCAATTACCCACTAGCATATCAGACAGGTTTAGCATTGAACAAAAGTAGCATCAATGTGATCCGATTAACAAGGGTTTGCTCAAACGATCTGAATCCTAATTAGGTTTTGTTGAACAAGGTAAAGCTTACATGAAGCCGAAGTGATCAAGATTAATCAAAGACTGCTGCTGCCAAAGATGGTGGTGTTTGGGCTTTTTTAATCCAATGTTAAGTAATTTCCACACACTCAAGCATGTGYGAGAGCTAATAAGATAGTATGCTCAATGTGCTAGCTTTCTAATGTGTAAGATGCCCTGGGGAGTGGTACAAGCTTTTACATAAATGTATTTATTAGAAAAACAGGTTTAGGAGAAGCTTTTCAGGCTTGTACGATGCCATTGCCTGATGCCCTCAAATAAATGTGTATTTGTCATATTAGCCGAATACCACAGGTGTAGACCGTACRGTGAAATACTTACTTAGACCTTAACCAACAATGCAGTTACAAGAAAATAGAGTGGAAAAAATATTTACTAAATTAACTAAAGTTAAAAATAACATATATTTTTAAAGTAACACAATAAAATAACAATAATGAGGCTATCTACAAGGAGTACTGGTACCGAGTCAATATGCGGGGGTACAGGTTAGTCGAGGTAGTTTGTAGGAAGGGGTAAAGTGACTATGCATAGATGGTAAACAGCGAGTAGCATCAGTGTAAAAACAAAGGGGGAGGGGCTGTCAATGCAAATAGTCCGGGTGGACATTTGATTAATTGTTCAACAATCTTATTGCTTGAGGGTAGAAGCTGTTAAGGATCCTTTTGGACCTAGAGTTGGCGCTCCGATACCGCTTACCGTATGGTAACAGAGAGAACAGTCTATGACTTGGGGGACTGGGGTCTTTGACAATATTTTGGGCCTTCCTCTGACACCTAGTATATACATAGGTCCTGGATGGCAGGCAGCTTGGCCCCAGTGATGTACTGGTGTGTACGCACTACCCTCTGTAGCGCCGTATGGTCGAATGCAAAGCAGTTGCCATACCAAGCGGTTATGTAACCGGTCAGGATGCTCTCAATGGTGCAGCTGTATAACTTTGTGAGGATCTGGGGACCCATGCCAAATCTTTTCAGTCTCCTGAGGGGGAAAAGGCATTGTTGTGCCCTCTTCACGACTTTCTTGGTGTGTTTGGACCATGATAGTTTGTTGGTGATGTGGACACCAAGGAAGTTGAAACTAAACCCGCTCCACTACAGCCTAGTCGATGTGATCACATTGAGGGAGAGGTTGTTGTCCTGGCACACTGCCAGGTCTCTAACCTCCTCCCTATTGGCTGTCTCGTTGTTGGTGATCAGGCCTACCGCCGTTGTGTCATCAGCAACTTAATAATGGTGTTGGAGTCATGCTTGGCCACGCAGTCATGGGTGAACAGGGAGTAGAGGAGGAGACTAAGCACGCACCCCTGAGGGGCCCCCTGTGTTGAGGATCAGCTTGGCAGATGTGTTGTTGTCTACCCTTACCACCTGGGGCGGCCCGTCAGGAAGTCCAGGATCCAGTTGCAGAGGGAGGTGTTTAGTCCCAAGGTCCTTAGCTTAGTGATGAGCTTTGTCAGCACTATGGTGTTGAACGCTGAGCTGTAGTCAATGAACAGCATTCTCACATAGGTGTTCCTTTTGTCCAGGTGGGAAAGGGCAGTGTGGAGTGGGACTAAGATTGTGTGATCTGTTAGGCCGGTATGCAAATTGGAGTGGGTCTAGGGTTTCCAGGATGATGATGTTGATGTTAGCCATGACCAGCTTTTCAAAGTACTTCATGGCTATCGACGTGATTGCTACTAGGGGGTAGTCATTTAGGCAGGTTACCTTCGTTTTCTTGGGCACAGGGTCTATTACAGACTCGGTCACACTCTCACGCTCTCTCTTTCTTGCTGTTCTCTCTTCTCTCTCTCTCTCTCTCTCTCTCTCTCTCACACACACACACACACACACACACACACACACACACACACACACACACACACACACACACACACACACACACACACACACAACACAACACACACACACACACACAGACACAGACACAGACACAGACCACACAGACACAGACACACAGACACACAGACACGAGAGAGAGAGACACACATGCTCATATTGCACATAGCATGCTTGTACACTATTTCCACCTTCATGCTAAATAAATTATTTTAAATTATAGATGTGCTGCCTGGGCAATCATTCATTATCCTCTGCATTGTCAAGAAATTTGGAGGGATTATATATCGCAGTCAGGAGAATCTTCTTTTGGGGCAAAAATTGAGACCCAAGTTATGCATGTGTAAATGTAAAAAATTCCCTTTTAATTCTCTCTATTCGTATTCTGTCCTTAAACTTAAGTATGAGAATATGCTATTTACCTGCTATTTGTTTGAGGTGGAGCTCGAATAAATTAAGGTGTGGCAGAGGTGTGTCTACAGATCCGCCGTAATCTGTAATTTATTTAATTCCCTAATAATTCCAACACCTTTACACACGAGGAAACGATGAACAAGGTCTAGCAAACCTACCGGTTCCAAGTGGAAAGAGCATCTACTTAGTTTTTTTCTGAAATAAAAATAACACAGTTCTCCATGAACTGTAATTTACATATTGATAACATTTCGGTAAATGAGTAATCAATTTGAAGAAGGGGATTGTAAAGACACATAGCAATTATTTTAATAATTTTTCCATATAATCCCTGGAGACAAAGGGAAACCAGCGATATGGAAACAGGCTCTGCTCCCTGATGGCGACAATGTTGCAGTAGAGGGAAAGCATCCTCATGGGGGGACCTCTACATTTTTTATTGAACCTTTATTTAACCTGTCTCACTCCCCCGTTCCGCTAGTGGAACTCCTCCCACATTCCACTGAAAAGGCAGAGCGGGAAATTCAAAAAAATATTTTTTAGAAATATTTAACTTTCACACATTTTTTATTTTTTTATTTATTTTTATTTTTATTTCACCTTTATTTAACCAGGTAGGCTAGTTGAGAACAAGTTCTCATTTGCAACTGCGACCTGGCCAAGATAAAGCATAGCAGTGTGAACAGACAACACAGAGTTACACATGGAGTAAACAATAAACAAGTCAGTAACATGGTAGAAAGAAAAAAAAAGAGAATCTATATACAATGTGTGCAAAAGGCATGAGGTAGGCAATGAATCGAATAATTACAATTTAGCAGATTAACACTGGAGTGATAAATCATCAGATGATCATGTGCAAGAAGAGATACTGGTGTGCCAAAGAGCAGAAAAGTAAATAAATAAAGACAGCTAGGGGTAAGGTAGAATAGAATAGTAGTAAGCCCTGGGACAGTTATGCAGGGGGTGCCTGAAACCTAGAACGAGCAGTAGGTAAACCTCTCGAGGTGGAGTACGATGGTTACAGCATGGACTATGTGTCTATCACGTGCTAGCGACGTCGCGCTTAGTATTAAACTCCTTGGCTGACTCTGATCCTAGCAGCCGATTAATCTCAATCGATTGAAACATTGAAGGGTGAACTAAACATGAAGCTACTACCAAACTTCGCATGACGCTTTTTGCTAGTGTTGCGTTCCAGAGCTCAGGCAGCCATAGATACTGGAAAAATGGTACGGCTGTCTCAAGATGAGGTGTTTAGGCTTATTCTCACGGAGCAATAGATCAGCTCGGGAGTACCCTGACACTGTAGAGGCAGCGTGACTCGCGAGGTGGAGTGATCGCATCGCTACGGTTACTCGATCGAACTATCGATAGATTAGCGGCCTTTACCTAGCCATAGGACCTTGTAGCATGACTGTGAGCCAGTTGTGACTGTTCTGCGACGGACATGTTAGGTGGGATGGGCCAGCACCGGACTAGGAGTCTAGTCACAGTCGCAGATGCGTGGGTTACGATATAGGTGGCGGTGTTATGCCATAGACTATAGAACGAATACAGGCACTGTGATTAAACATGCATCTAGTTTGTGAGTTAGTTTTTGGAAGCTGTAGGTGTTAGAGTCAGATGAATCTCATCGCGCGACTTGTTCGGCAGGAATCTCAGGTGGTACGCTCGCTCCATTAAAGTAGATTGTAAGTGTTTGGCGATCGGTCCAGTGATATGTGGAAGGTCCTTGTGTGTCGTAAGTATGTGAATGGCGCATTCTGATGTTGTAATTAGATGGTAGAGCTCGATATAGATAATAGAAGTCATGGGAGAGGGAGCAGATTACTAGCACGGTCGTTACCAAGAAACAGACTAAAGGTCGGCTACCTTATAAGGACTTGCTCCACACTATTCATCACGAGTCATGAACCGTACACAGACAGCTGGTCACTAGACTCAGATTCAGGCCGTGCTGCATATACGCATCCATGCATCTGCCAGAAGCTTTGCCAGGAACAGCGCAACGGCATTGAGATATGTCGATGCATTTGTGGTTGGGCTATTTTACTAGCGTGATATTGAAGTTAGGCCAGTTGGACGCGCCAGCGGACCGCGAGTGGATTGTATGGCATTTAACGTTCCTTGTTTGGAATAGTTAGATGAGTCACATGTCGTCCTAAGGAATTCCTGGAGACATGGTATGTAGAGATAGGTAGTCGTCTGCGGGGCAAGGAGGCTGGATGCGAGGGGAATCTGCGGCGCGGTGCAGACAGATGAGCTGATACATCCCAGCTTCGATGCATTATACTTCAGATGATAAAGAGTCGGCCTGAGGAATAATTGTAACCTGTATGCTATACCCACATAGAAAGAACTAGCCCAGACAGTGAACATGCGGGACACTTTGCTCTCCCTCTAGCGTATACTTTAGACGCTACCAAGGCACACATTTAACTCTTGTCTGGCACTCCAGCACGTAGAAGTTGGCTGAAACCAGGTCAAGGGTCAGTAATTATGAAAAACTCTGCAGGTCTACTGTGCGTGCTGGCCGTCAAATTATGTGATTAGACAGAGTTCAGAAGCCTTGAGCCAGAGTCGATGGAAGACGGCATGCAACTCTAGTATATGCTTTGTTTATGCAAGACTATGAGCGGTCTAACTACGCTAATGCGTAAAAACATACGCTTGAGGTCTTCGGTGCTGAAAGTGATGCAACTCCGTGGATGCGCGGCTCGGGAAAACCCGGATTGCACAGCGTGAAAGGTTGACTGGAGTGGATGTCGAAATGGGTGTCAAGTGCATCTGATTTCGTTGACTTGGACATTTCTTCAGGAGCTAAGGACTGATGAGTAAACCTATCATATACCATAGTAGGCAGGGCAGGATGGATATAGGTCTGTAACAGTTTGGGTCCAGAGTGTCTCCCCCTTTGAAGAGGGGATGACCGCGGCAGCTTTCCAATCCTTGGGGATCTCAGATGATACGAAGGAGAGGTTGAAACAGGCTGGTATAGGGGTGCGACAATGGCGGCGGACAGTTCAGAAATAGGCGTCCTAGTATCTTCCTTCAACGACCCCATGCTAGATCTGTATGCCGGAACCAGATGTTTCCAAGCCTTATCTTCAGTCCACACTTGTCTGACTTACTGGTTTTTATGGTATTAGCGAGTAAATCTGAGGGGAAGAGTACCCTGGGGCATAGTGTTACAAGCATGTCTCGAGAGGGGGTGCGAGGGGCTAGTTAGGCAGGTATTAGTCGCAGATCCGCACAGGAGAGGAAGCATCGCGCCAGCCATGGGATAATATTCGTGATAATCGAAAGTCTGACCAAACCATCGTTCTCAGTCACGATATTCTCATGCGGGTAAGAAGTTGACCGAGTTATCCGTGAGCGTGCACGTTGCATGGGTTCAGCTGTGGTTGTGAGTGATGGTGCTGGCTTGATCTCCATTTTGGACTTTTACAAGTATATCCCAGTTTAACTGTACTCCTCGCGATTAGAGCTACAGGATGCAACTTTACTGCTTGAGAATAAGCGGTGCCTTTGTCGCATTTCCTGGACTTGACTGACGCTTGTTATTGCGGTACCTGACTATCCTGCAACAGTATTGTCATTATACTACGCGGGGCGCCTCTTTATGCTTTATGCAGTTCTCCACAGCGAGTGTTCTGTTACTGGCGGATGCTGGCATGTCAGTGTCTTGAGTTACACATGGGTCTCACTAGTCTGTTTTGCTCTGACTCGTGCTCTCGCACACGAGAGTAATAGACTCTTGTGCTAACTACTGGTGTTTGTGCGCAAGTGAACCTTGTAAGAAGACTCGACCAGGCATCTCTCTCGTCAATGACCGATAGTAGGTCAATTATCTTCAGGGGTACCTCGGCACCATTCTGGGTGTCGATTAGAAAGGCACTGGCTCGCAAGACAGTTGTTTAGGGTGAAGGTCTTTGTGTACAGGTGATGAAGGTTGGTGTCGTATAATGAACCAGCGGATCCCGTTGGACTCGATAAGAGGAATAAGACGCTCTCACGTGATCGCTAGTGAGATCTGTGGTTGAAGACGCAGAGGGTGTAATTATGGAAGGTCAGGCATAAGGAATCAGAGATATAACTCGAACTGCAGGCTAAATTATTAGGTGTAGTCTTCTGTATTAGCCATTTCGCGGTCTGTATCCTAGGTGGCGCTTTACCATTTGAGATGATTTAGTTGTGCGGAAATTGAGGGCAACAAAGCTTGGAATTTGCTCGACTGTCGGGGTGTGTGAATTTCCAGAGCATATCTGGTTAGGTCACTCCTTAACAGATATAAGACTCTATCGCTAGAATGGGAGTCCGTCAATCATCAGATGGTGTCCAGGGCACAGCTTGGTTTGTACCTGTGCGAGAGGTCGAGGGTAATGAGCAGACTCTGGCAGAGCTCAGTGTAGAGAGATCATTACTCTTACTAGGAGAGGAATCATATGCTTTTAGAGAATTATTTTAAGATTACGAAGTCAGTTAAACAAGTCCAATACAGCTAATGAAAGATACACATCTTGTTTAATCCACACACTGTCCGATTTTTTTAATGCTTAATTACTGCACACGCGGACACATTGCATCAAATATTATCTTATGCTCTAGTTTCCTATTGGCTCACCAAACATAAACTTACGCTAATTACCACGCCCACATTACACCTAATTACAACATGCCTCAACGTGATTGCGATATTGCCTACTTAATTCGAGACGGTCAAAACTAAGAGGCATTAGAACCAATACGACAACAAGATTCCATGTAATTCATACATTATAGTCGGATGAAGCCAGATGCTTCGTTATTAGAGTAGCATGTTATACTATCGTCAAATTCTATCGCTATATGTCGATAAGACCTCGCTCTGTAGGTTCTACTAGTAATAATCATAGTTACATCGAGCTGGCATATGCAAGAATACATCATGCAACACAGTAACAGACTGAGCCGCGCCAATAAATCTATACAGCAACCACCAACCTGTTTATCATTATCGAGAATAATATTATCTTAACATCATCATACAGAACAATTTCATGATTATAAAAAGCCATGTGTATACAGATGCAAATGTAAAGACAAAAATCTTGTGAATATAGCCAATAATCTCCGATTTTTAAAATGTTTACATGCAGGAAAAACACAAACCTATATTATGTTAGCTCACCACAATATAATAAAGACAGACAGACATTTTTCACAACCCAGGTAAGCATGCAGCTAGCACTGCACAAAGCCAACCTAACTAACGTAGAAACCAACCTAAACTACTAGAAACAACTCCCTCAGATGACAGGTCCTATAACATGTTACACAATAAATGTTGCATACAAATCTATACGTAGTTCTCGAAAAATCTTGCAACCTATTATGCGATAATCAGTTTACTCATCATTACTGGCTTATCCAACAATAGCCACCGCATCATAGCTATCAGGTTACAGAAATCGCACAGGACGTAGCTTGAGCAAAGTTAAGACAGTTACACACAACGGCTCAGAACTATCCATTAGTCCAGACTCATACTCATCATAATAAACTATCCAAGTACTATGAATACATAATGTATACAGGTGTGACATATGCTATAATGAGTAGTACATTATTTCTCATCATTTATTGAAATGATTGTTACCAATATTTCCGTGATTTTTTGTATATGATGTTACTATTGACTGTAAATCTACAATTAATGCAGGTGATGTAATTTACTTATACAATAGCTAGCACACAGCGCCATTGACTTCTCTCGTCAAAACAAGGTAAGCTGATGAGACTCAGATAATCGACATGAGAAGTATAGTGACACGAAGTGCCTCACGAGATTGGCGTCTCTTAATCTTGTTTCGCGTCATTCGCGGAATCAGAATGTTCTCCAAGGGGTCCTTTGTTCAGAAGCGACTTTATTTGGATCCAGAACGAACGATTTCCCTCTCGAATTAGCAAGCACACTGGCAGTGCGGTGCTAACCTCTCATTCTTGAACCAATTCTTGCGACGCATCACCTCTAAAGTCCAGAATAAATTTCAATAATATAATTAAACTATATTGAAAAAACATACTTTAGGATGATATTGTGACATGTATCAAATAAAATCGAAGCTGGAGAACATATTCACCTTTAATCTAACTGCACTGTCCGATTAACAGTAGGCTTTACAGTGAAAGCATGCCATGCGATTGTTTGAGGATGGCGCCACCCATCAAAATATTTTTCCACATGCYCAGGTTTCATAAATTCACAAATAGCGATTAAATATTCACTTACTTTTTGAAAATCTTCCTCTGATTTGTCATCCAAAGGGTCCCAGCTATAACATGTAGTGTCGTTTTGTAAGATAATATCCCAAAAAGTCTGTTTAGTTGGCGCCATCGATTTGAGTATTCCACTCGTTCAACATGCCAAGATAGGAATCCGAAAATCTACCCCTAAACGTTGTTTCGACAAGTTAAAATATGTTTCTAGTTAATCCTCAGATACCCTCAAATGTAATCAAACTATAATATTTAGTACGGAAAGAAGTATGTTCAATAGGAAAGCGATATTAGCAGGTGCGCGTTGTCTTCATGGCGCACGCACACACACATTTCCAAGCAGATGTCCTTGTACTAAAACTCATTATTCTTACTCGTTTTGGAAGAAACAAGCCTGAAACCTTGAACAACGACTACTGACACCCAGTGTAAGCCATTTAATTGAATTATTTCCCTATATGTTCCATTGTGAGGGCTCTCAAAATAAAAATATTCTGGTTGGTTTTTCTTTGGATTTTCTCCTACAACATCTATTGTGTTATAGCCTCCTTCATTATTTTAACATTTCTACAAACTACAAAGTGTCTTCTTTACAATGGTACCAATTATATGCAAATCCTGGCTTCAGGGCCTGAGCAACAGGCAGTTTACTTTGGGCACGTCAGTCAGGCGGAAATTGAGAAAAAAGGACCCTAGCCTACATTAAAGGGGCTGGTGAAATATTGGTGTCAGCACAGTTGAGTCATCCACCTCTGTCTTTGTCATATCATCATGCAAAACAAAGGCTCCATATTGATTTCTGATGCTGATGGCTGTCTTTTGATCAAAAATAATTGTGTCTCTGTGTGATTATCTGATTTATCTGAATTTTAAACAATGTCTACATCTATAGGTATTTTATTTAGAATTATGATGCAGTGGAGTAGCCTATCTTGCTGTAGTGAAAGAGAAAAGTTCACATGTAAAGAAGTAGTTTTTACATCATCACAGTCTGATTTGTTCATCTCTATCTGACCTCAGCCATAACAGTTACCTCCAACAGATTTACTTTTAGAACAACAAAGTTTTACTGTGTGCATTGTTCATTAGTAACTGAACCATCCAATCTAAGACAGATAAGATAAGTATCATAAGCTTCCATTTAAAATGCTTAAATTGACCCCAGAATATGAAATCAATTGCATCTGGCTGAGCTGTGAATCTGGCTGAGCTGTGAACTAAAAAGCACTGCATGTAGTGCTTTTTAGTCACATTATATAAACAAATGGGCTGACAGTAACTTCAGCCTGCACCGCTTCTCCCTCTCTCTCAGTCACTATAGTAATCAAGATAAAGAAGACCCAACTGGAGCGGGGCACTTATTAATGCCCATCAAACTTGCGTGTGAGTCTGCATGCATGGATGCGTATATGAGTATGTGTGTGTGTGTGTTGGACTGTGTGTGTGAGAGCTGTAAGGGACCTTGCTTTTTCTGCCTGTTTGCATCTTTTATTGCTATATCATTACTCAGTCATAACACAACAAGATGAAAATGGAGTGGCAGAAATTACTTTGACTGCATTGCAAAGCCAATTGCTCCTCCAGCAAAAACATGCCAATGTGGCTGATTGTCAACTGGACCTTTTGTAGAATGTGACAATGACCAACCTGCAAAAAAAAATTGTCAGTAGCCTAAAGTAGTCAGACCGTTGTGTCATGGTCCCCTGGAGGTTTTGTCTAGTTCCCGGTTTGTCCCGGGGATGTCCGCAAGGACGATTTAAGGATGTTCTCAGGACGTTGTGTCATGGTCCACTGGATGTTTTTGATTTGTTCGGGGATATCCCCAAGGACGTTTATAGGACGCACTTAGAACATTCTGTCATGGTCCTCTGGAGGTTTTTSTCTAGTTCACAGTCCCAGGGCACACTCACCTTAGTTTTATTACACATAACCCCTTGTTACTGCTGCCAAGGCCATCAAGGCCCTGATTGGTAAACCACTGATCCATTCACAGCTCTTTCTGTTAAGGACACACACACACAGTCCTTTTAACATAGTGTTTTCAACTTACATATTTGACAAACTTTGACATACATGATTACATTGTGTATGTTTATGTATACAGTAATTATTAGTGAGCATGTCCTTGATTAACCTTTCTGGCGCAGGCGTTCTGCTAGCGACCCACCTCGACAACATCCGGTGAAATTTCAGAGCGCCAAATTCAAAATACATAAATAGTCATAATAAACATTCATAAAAAGTAAAAGTGTTATATTTTGGCTTAAAGATTCACTTCTTGTTAATCCAGCCCCTTTGTCAGATTTCAAAAAGGCTTTACGGCGAAAGCATACCATGCGATTATCTGAGGACAGCGCCCCGCATACAAAAGCATGAAAAACATTTTCCTACCAAACAGATGCATCACGAAAGTCAGAAATAGCGATAAAATAAATCGCTTACCTTTGAAGATCTTCATCATTTTGCAATCCCAAAGGTCTCAGTTACACAATGAATGGTCGTTTTGTTCGATAAAGTCCTTCTTTATATCCCAAAAATGTTAGTTTATTTGGTGCATTTGATTCAGAAATACACCGGTTCCAACTCGCCCAACATGCCTACAAAGGATCTAATAAGTTACCTGTAAACTCGGTCCAAACATTTCAAACAACGTTTCTAATCCAACCTCAGGTACCCTAAAATGTAAATAATTGATCAAATTTAAGACGGAATAACGCTCTCATTCACGCGCTCCAAAAGACTAGAGTCCACCTGAGTGACACTTAGAAAGAATACGACTACTTCTTCACTTAAAAAAAAAAAACATTGAACAATTTCTAAAGACTGTTGTCATCTAGTGGAAGCCATAGGAACCGCAATCTGGGTCCTAATAATTTGGCTTCCCCATAGAAAGGCATTGGAAAATCCAATGACCTCAACATCCATTCCTGGATGGATTGTCCTCGGGGTTTCAAATCAGTTCTGTTATACTCACAGATATTATTTTAACAGTTTTAGAAACGTTATAGTGTTTTCTATCCAATACTACCATGCATATGCATACCCTAGCTTCTGGGCCTGAGTAAAAGGCAGTTTACTTTGGGCACCTCAGTCATCCAAACTTCCGAATACTGCCCCTTATCACTAAGACGTTTTAAAGATGTTTACACTATTTTAGCTGAGCAGTGCACCAATTTCAACAAAACCACAATACCATTTCATTACTTTACTTATAATCGTTTGGGACACCTGGTGACGTCCTGATGACTGATAAAACAAATGTTTTAAGAACATCTTACAAATGTCCAAACACGGTCCTCAATGACGTTCTGGTAACTTACAAGGCAGTACACAAAGGTCCCCCAGAGAACGTTCCCTTGGGACCATCATGTGACATCCCCTTGACCATCATTAAATGTTCCCTTGTGTTCATTGAATGTTSCATGGATAACGTCCTATCAGAACCAAATAGGAACCATTTCATAAGGTTCCTTAATGGATATTAAAATGTGTTATTATAAAGTTATACTGTGACCAAACGTCATGTTTTGATGTTCCTACAATATTCTCAGAACGTCAGTGGGATAACGTACTGCCAAACCTAATGAGAAAGTTACCAAATAATCAGATACACTGATTGATTACTCAACAAAGTCTTTATAGCCAAATCAAATTGACATTTTAGTCATTTATCAGAAGCTCTTACAGGAGCAATTAGTGTTAAGTGCTTTGTTTAAGGGCACATCTACATATTTTTCACCAAGTCAGCTCGGGGATTCAAACCAGCAACCTTTCAGTTACTGGCCAAACACTCTTAACCACTAGCTACCTGCCGCACTCAGAATATGACAATTGAAAAATTAGATGCGTCATTGGTATTACCAGACATACACAAACAAAGTACTACCTACTTCAACTGTTAGTTCACCTTGCTATGTCCTTTTTCACTATGTTAATACATCTGCTTCCCCACTATACTTGTTCCCCACTACACATGTTTTCCCTCCATTTATCGACAGGAACAACCCAAAGGCCATGTCTGAGCTAACTCGATGGACGATCTAGAAATTTACCACAGGCCTTAGGAAAACAACATTTCCCTATACTCCCTTTCTGGCCACTAGTCTGTTTACCATAATGACTGCCTAAAGGCTTCCCCATGCCTTTCACATATCACTAATAATCACATCACTAATCTGGATACAGTTCTGGAGGCACATATGTGATGAAGACAGTCTGTCTACCAGGCTAAAGTCAACTTTAGCAAATAGTCTCCCATGGCAGATGGTTTGCCTCCCACATGAACCTTTTACTGCAGTGGGCTAAATCAGAGCCACACACAGTGTTTCTTGGTAGTCTTAAACAAATCTACTTTGAAACAAAATTATACACCTCATACACATGGTTATGGGCTTAAAAAGAAGACACCTGTACCATGTCAGATATAGAGTTGAAATGTATTCAAGTTTGATTTTGCATTCCCATCGTGTTTTAGCTCTTAATTACCCTGTGATTTTCTGAAGAGGACAGTAATTAACACTTGTGTTTGATGAGGAGGCTTTAGTTTAATTTGTTACATTTTGACACGCTTTTTTTGAGAACAAAAACATATTATTTACCATGTCCTGTTTCCTCGCTTGTCTAAAGACAGCATTAGCACTTWAAAAAATCTAAAAGACCAAAATCTGTGGAACAATTCATTAATTTGCTGATTTGGAACACAAATACTAATGTCTTGTTTGGAGAACATTTTAGGCAGTTGCCCCGGTTTTGCATTAATGTTAGAATACCTATTTCTGAAAGCTGTTGATAGCTACCATTTGCATGAAAACCAATCAAGAACAAGGTATTGTTTGCTTTAGAGCTTAAAAAAGCCATTACGAGTTGTATGATTGAATTATTTAACTTTGGCAGGATCTTGTAATCAGGATCAGCACACTCCCAACTGACTTCATTTCCAACTCTCTGTAAAGCCACAGGTCTTTTTAAGAAACTCATTTTGCAGTGAAACCATGTGCAGAATAGACATTTAGGCTTTAGGAGAGACAAGCTTGATAATCTCACAATAAAATATTTTTTTTATTACAGCTCAGCTCTCAAAGGTTATCAGGATTTATTATTGTTGGAAGATGTCATGATAGATATGACTACTTCGCCTATCAGAATATAAAGAAATAAATGTGCTGCGTAACAAAAGGCTAAGCTGTGTTTGCATATTGCTGTAACGGGTGTTCTCCTCCTCTTCGCTGAAGAGGAGAGTAGGGATTGGACCAAAGCGCAGCGTTGTTATAGGACATAACGGTTTATTAAAGATAAAGACGAACACGAAAAAACACTTGAGAATTCACAAATAATAAATGAAGTCAACAGACCTGAACAACGAACTTACATAACACGAAGAACGCACGAACAGGAAAATAGACTAAAAAACGAAACGAACAAACGAAACAGTCCCGTGTGTGCAAACACACAGACACGGAAGACAACCACCCACAACAAAACATGTGAAACAACCTACCTTAATATGGTTCTCAATAGAGGAAACGTAAACACCTGCCTCTAATTGAGAACCATATCAGGCAACCCATTAACCAACATAGAAACACATAACATAGAATGCCCACCCCAACTCACGCCTGACCAACAAACACATACAAAACAACAGAA
>NC_036858.1:43890488-43937686 GCF_002910315.2 Salvelinus sp. IW2-2015
GGAGCTCCGGAACTGAGGACGGCAGCTCCGGACTGAGGGACGGCAGCTCCGGACTGAGGGACGGCAGCGTCCGGACTGAGGACGGCAGCTCCGGACTGAGGGACGGCAGCTCCGGACTGAGGGACGGCAGCTCCGGACTGAGGGACGGCAGCTCCGGACTGAAGGACGGCAGCTCCGGACTAAGGGACGGCATCTCCGGACTGGAAGGACGGCAGCTCCGGACTTGAAGGACGGCAGCTCCGGACTGAGGACGGCAGCCCCGGACTGAAGGACGGCAGCTCCGGACGCAGCTCCGGACTGAGGGGCAGCCGGATGAGGGCAGCTCCGGCATAAGGGGGCAGCTCCGGACTAAGGGGCAGCTCCGGACTGGCTGACGGCTCTGGCTGCTCATGGCTCGCTGACGGCTCTGGCTGCTCAGGGCTCGCTGACGGCTCTGGCTGCTCAGGGCTCGCTGACGGCTCTGGCTGTCAGGCTCGCTGACGCTCTGGCTGCTCAGGGCTCGCTGACGCTCTGGCTGCTCAGGGCTCGCTGACGGCTCTGGCTGCTCAGGGCTCGCTGACGGCTCTGGCTGCTCAGGGCTCGCTGACGGCTCTGGCTGCTCAGGGCTCGCTGACGGCCTCTGGATGCTCATGGCTCGCTGACGGCTCTGGATGCTCATGGCTGCTGCTGACGGCTCTGGCTGCTCATGGCTCGCTGACGCTCTGGCTGCTCATGGCTCGCTGACGGCTCTGGCTGCTCATGGCTCGCTGACGGCTCTGGCTGCTCATGGCTCGCTGACGGCTCCGGCAGATCCTGTCTGGCGGACGGCTCCGGCTGATCCTGTCTGGCGGACGCTCCGGCTGATCCTGTCTGGCGGACGGCTCCGGCTGATCCTGTCTGGCGGACGGCTCCGGCTGATCCTGTCTGGCGGACGGCTCCGGCTGATCCTGTCTGGCGGACGGCTCCGGCTGATCCTGTCTGGCGGACGCTCCGGCTGATCCGTCTGGCGGACGGCTCTAGCGGCTCGGGACAGACGGGCAGCTCTGACGGCTCGGGACAGACGGGCAGCTCTGACGGTGCTTGGCAGACGGGCAGCTCTGACGGTGCTTGGCAGACGGGCAGCTCTGACGGTGCTTGGCAGACGGGCAGCTCTGACGGTGCTTGGCAGACGGGCAGCTCTGACGGTGCTTGGCAGACGGGCAGCTCAGACGGTGCTTGGCAGACGGGCAGCTCAGACGGGGCGAGGAGGTGGCGCCGGAAATACCGGACCGTGCAGGCGTACTGGCTCCCTTGAGCACTGAGCCTGCCCAACCTTACCTGGTTGTATGCTCCCCGTTGCCCGACCAGTGCGGGGAGGTGAATAACCCGCACCGGGCTATGTAGGCGAACCGGGGACACCATGCGTAAGGCTGGTGCCATGTATGCCGCCCGAGGAGACGCACTGGAGACCAGACGCGTTGAGCCGGCTTCATGGCACCTGCTCAATACTCAATCTAGCCGGCCGATACGAGGAGCTGGTATGTACCGCACCGGGCTATGCACCCGTACAGGAGACACCATGCGCTCTACTGCGTAACACGGTGTCTGCCCGTACTTTCGCTTCCACGGTAAGTACAGGGAGTATGCGCAGGTCTCCTACCTGACTTCGCCACACTCTCTTTTAGCCTCCCCAAGAAATTTTTGGGGTTTCCTCTCGGATTTCCAGCCACTTCTCCTTGCTGCCTCCTCATACCACCGCTCCTGGCTTTCGCTGCCTCCATCTCTTCCCGAGAGCGGCGATATTCTCCAACCTTAGCCAGGGTCCTTCTCCGTTCAATATTTGCTCCCATGTCCATGAGTCCTGGTTTCTTGGCCGCTGCTGCTGGTTCCTATCACGCCGCTTGATCCTTGTTTGGTGGGTGGTTCTGTAACGGGTGTTCTCCTCCTCTTCGCTTGAGGAGAGGAGTAGGGATTGGACCAAAGCGCAGCGTTGTTATATGACATAACGATGTTATTAAAGATAAAGACGAACACGAAAAAACACTGAGAATTCACAAAATAATAAACGAAGTCAACAGACCTGAACAAACGAACTTACATAACACGAAGAACGCACGTGATAGGACTACAACAAAACGAAACGAAACGAACAAACGAAACAGTCCCGTGTGGTGCAAACATACACAGACACGGAAGACAACCACCCACAACAAACAATGTGAAACAACCTACCTTAATATGGTTCTCAATCAGAGGAAACGTAAAACACCTGCCTCTAATTGAGAACCATATCAGGCAACCCATTAACCAACATAGAAACACATAACATAGAATGCCCACCCCAACTCACGCCCTGACCAACTAAACACATACAAAAAACAACAGAAAACAGGTCAGGAACGTGACAATTGCACTTGTGATTTCATAAAATTATATTATATTATATACCTGTGGCGCTAGGCTAGGCTATGCTAGTCAGCGTTTCTGATGACAATTATCCCGGATCCGGGATGGGTGGTTCAGAAAGGTTAATCGACCCCCTTCCACAATAGAAGCCTCAAACAACTTTCTAAAGACTGTTGACATCTGCTGGAAGCCTTGGGAAGTACAATCTGCCCCCATAGACACAGCATATTGGATAGGCAATAACTTAAATGAAACTACAACCTCAGATTTCCCACTTCCTGGTTGGATTTGTCTCAGGTTTTCGCCTGCCATATGAGTTCTGTTATACTCACAGACATTATTTTAACAGTTTTGGAAACTGTAGAGTGTTTTCTAATGGAATCTACTACATATATGCATATCATAGCTTCTGGGCCTGGGTAACAAGCAGTTTACTCTGGGCACCTTATTCACCCAAGCTACTCAATACTGCCCCCCCTTTCCCAAATAAGTTAACAGGTGTGCCTTGTTAAAAGGGAATTTGTGGAATTCCTTTCCTTCTCAATACGTTTGATCCAATCAGTTGTGTTGTGACAAGGTAGGGGTGGTATACAGAAGATAGCACTATTTGGTAAAAAACCAAGTCCATATTATGGCAAGAACAGCTCAAATAAGCAAAGAGAAATTACAGTCCATCATTACTTTACAACATGAATGTCAGTCGCYAAAACCATCAAGCGCTATGATGAAACTGGCTCTCATGAGGACCGCCACAGGAAAGGAAGACCCATAATTACCTCGGCTGTAGATGATAAGTTCATTAGAGGTAACTGCACCGAAGATTGCAGTCCAAATAAATGCTTCTGGGAGTTCAAGTAACAGACAAATCTCAACATCAACTGTTCAGAAGAGACTGCGTGAATCAGGCCTTCATGGTCAAATTGCTGCAAAGAAACCACTACTAAAGGACACCAATGAGAAATAGAGACTTGCTTGACCTGGCCTCCACAATCACCCGACCTCAACCCAATTGAGATGGTTTGGGATGAGTTGGACCGCAGAGTGAAGGAAAAGCAGCCAACAAGTGCTCAGCATATGTGGGAACTTCTTCAAGACTGTTGGACAAGCATTCCTCATGAAGCTGGTTGAGAGAATGCCAATAGTGTGTCATCAAGGCAAGTGGTGGCTACTTTGAAGAATATAAAAAATATTTTCATTTGTTTAACACTTTTTTGGTTACTACATGATTCCATATGTGTTATTTCATAGTTTTGATGTCTTCACTATTATTCCACATTGTAGAAAATAGTACAGATAAAGAAAAACCCTTGKATGAGTAGGTGTTTCCAGACTTTTGACTGGTACTGTGTATGGTTACAAACACTCAAACAATAAGAGAGTGCAGTGAACATTTATTCTGTAGATGGAAGAGACTTCCCCAAAGGAAAGGTGTTCTATGTACATTCTTTTACAAAGTAGCTTCGATCACTGTTGAACAATTAATTCTTGGCCATTGCATTTCGGGGCAATAGCTGAGACAAGACACAAATGAGCAGATTTCTATGAAAACTCTGCATGACATAATGGAAATGAAAACATACCTGTTCAAAAATGACATAATTATTGTTATCATAAATAGTAATTATGGTCATTATATTTGTGAGATTTGAGTGTGCCATATTGAGTAGAATACTTAAAAACTGTTTCAAATAAATAAATGCAAGTCTCAGAGTGAATAGATTTTTATTAATGTAAATCATACAGGTGTCTCAACTAAAATATATCTCCCAGACAAGATTAAACAATATGACAAAGTGAATATAAGTCGGTTGTAACGGCGTTCCTCTTCCACTTCATACGAAGAGGAGGAGCAGGGATCGAACCAAAATGCAGACTTGTGATTTGACATGATATTTATTAAAGTAAAGACGACAACACGAACTTCACTTAAAACTAAACAAAACAACAAACGGAGTAGACAAACCTGAACGTAAGGACTTACATGTAACGCAGAACGAACGAACAGGAAAATGACTACATAAAACGACGAACGAACGAAACAGTCCCTTATGGTGCAACATAGACACAGACACAGGAGACAACCACCCACAAACAAACAGTGTGAAAACACCTACCTTAATATGGCTCTCAATCAGAGGAAATGAAAACCACCTGCCTCTAATTGAGAGCCATATCAGGTCACCCTTTAAACCAACATAGAAACAGAAAACATAGACTGCCCACCCAAACTCACGTCCTGACCAACTAACACATACAAAACTAACAGAAAACAGGTCAGGAACGTGACATCGGTGCTTGGGTCCATAGTAGTTTGTATGAATTTGAGTGGTTACATACAATACATGTTGACAGGATAGCTGCGAGACTTAGAAACTGTTGCTGTACTCTCAAGTAAGGCCCTTGCTTCCGGGACCACTCTAGGGTCCTGTGGTGAAAGAATGGTGTGCAAGGTATTTGGCAAAAGCTTTCTTCGCGGGCCCATATTCACAAAGCGTCTTTAGAGTGGGAATAGTGATCTAGGACAAGCTCCCCCTTGTCAATGTAATCATTCATTGTGATATAAAAGGCAAAACGGATCCTAAAATCAGTACTCCTACTCTGAAATGCTTTATGTCTGCATGCTGCTTTCTAGAGCTCTAACTCCCTCTTAATCTGAAATGCAACAACAGCAAAAACATGAATAAGAATTAGCCTAGTAAGTCAGTAATGTAGTTAACTAATGAAACACTCATGTAAATGTGCACAAGCCTATTCAGCCAAATTACACAAAAACAACAGCCTATTTGCAGTGAAATCAAGAGGAGCATTCCTCTTGCCAACTTTTTCAGTCACCAGTGCGTCAATAAACAGGTAGGGGAACGAAGTAGTTTGACATAAAGCGTTTCACAATAGTCAGTATTATAGCTATTAAATATATAGTTGTTATTTTCTAAAAACAAAGCTATAGTCCACCTTGCTAGTGGTGGTGAACTCAGACTGATGGTGGGAGTTAGCTAACGTTAGCTAACTTTCTCCCAGCAGTTTCAATCTAGCTAGCTAGCTAATGGCATTTTTATTAACGTCATCAATCAGATGGATAGCTTGGCAAATATAGCTATTAGTGTTTCCCTKGCATTTAGAGCTGCCTGATACAGCTTGCCAGTGCTAGTAAAGTAGGATAAATAAGTTAGAAGCCAGCTAGCAATGCCAAGTTCATGCCTTTTAACAACAAAACTCATGTACACGTATAAAAGAGACAAGCAGATAAATGTAGATTTATTCTAGGAATTCAGACCGAGCAGTAATAGCTACTTGTTTGTAGAACCGGCGTCATCACCAGATGTTGTCTCCAGTCCACTCCTGAGTCTTCACCTGTATGAACATCACAGTCAAAATCACAGGCTGCGTCATGCACTTGAAGGGCCGTTTCTTTCAAGCGCACGTGCTTCACACATAGGGCACATGCTTCACACATAGCACTCTCGTGGAAAATCAATCGAACACATCATAGCAACGTTTACAAAGTGTCTTTGTTTGCAAACTACTGCTCTTGTACTGTACACTCACTTATTTAGAAACCTGAAAGAAGTAGTTGTAGTAGTAGTAGTAGTAGCAGTAGTAGTAGTAGTAGTAGTAGTAGTAGTAGTAGTAGTAGTAGTAGTAGTAGTAGTAGTAGTAGTAGTAGTATAGTAGTAGTAGTAGTAGTAGTAGTAGTAGTAGTAGTAGTAGTAGTAGTAGTAGTAGTAGTAGTAGTAGTAGTAGTAGTAGTAGTAGTAGTAGGAGGTGGACGACTAGGATGAGTAGTCTAGTAGAAGGAGTATTTTTTTTTTTTTTTTTTGAGCTTAACTTAACTACAACACATTTTTATTTACAATGACGGCCTACCAAAAGACAAAAGGCCTCCTGCGAAAAGGCAAAAGTCCTTCTGGGGGAAAAAAAAAGTAATACAAATATAGGACAAAACAAACATCAAGACAAGAGAGACACCACAACACTACATAAAGAGAGACCTAAGACAACAACATAGCATGGCAGCAACACATGACAACACAGAATGGTAGCAACACAACATGACAACAACATGGTAGCAACACAACATGGTAGCAGCACAAAATATGGTACACACATTATTGGGCACAGACTACAGCATTAAGGGCAAGAAGGTAGAGACAACAATACATCACACAAAGCAGCCACAACTGTCAGTAAGAGTGTCCATGATTGAGTCTTTGAATGAAGAGATGGAGATAAAACTGTCCAGTTTGAGTGTTTTTTTGCAGCTCGTTCCAGTCGCAAGCTGCAGCAAACTGAAAAGAGGAGTGACCCAGGGATGTTTGTGTTTCGGGGACCTTTAACAGAATGTGATTGGCAGAATGGGTGTTGCTTGTGGAGGATGAGGGCTGCAGTAGGTATCTCAAATAAGGGTGAGTGAGGCCTAAGAGGGTTTTATAAATAAGAATCAACCAGTGGGTCTTGCGACAGGTATACAGAGATGACCAGTTTATAGAGGAATAAAGAGTGCAGTGATGTGTCCTATAAGGAACATTGGTGGCAAAATCTGATGGACGAATGGTAAAGAACATCTAGTCGCTTGAGAGCACCCTTACTTGCCAATCTATAAATTACGTCTCCGTAATCTAGCATGGGTAGGATGGTCATCTGAATCAGGGTTAGTTTGGCAGCTGGGGTGAAAGAGGAGCAATTACGATAGAGAAAACCAAGACTAGATTTAACCTTAGCCTGCAGCTTTGATATGTGCTGAGAAAAGGACAGTGTACCGTTTAGCCATACTGCCAAGTACTTCTATGAGGTGACTACCTCAAGCTCTAAAACCTCAGAGGTAGTAATCACACCGGTGGGGAGAGGAGCATTCTTCTTACCAAACCACATTACCTTTGTTTTGGAGGTGTTCAGAACAAGYTTAAGGGCAGAGAAAGCTTGTTGGAGACTTAGAAAGCTTTGTTGTAGAGGTGGAAGGAGGAGGCGGAAAAGAGGAAAAGGTTATTACAGTCAAACCATTTTGTGGCTTTATTTGACCACAGTTTTCCCTAAAGCTACTACGTAAATACTACAATTCAGGCTAGACTGAATCAAGCATGCAGTAATACACAGAGACATGCTCACACTTTAAGACTGAGCAAGAGAGAGATAGATAGTGAGCAAGAGACCAAATCAGACCTCCTCACATCTAACCAAATGAAAGCACAGATGCGATAGGGATAATGAGACACAGGAAACTAGGAGGGGAAGAAGTAGCGGCTCGCCTCGCTGCTCACAGGAGCGATAAGGATGATTGACAATTAGGGGGAGGAATGAAATAGAAGGACACTGTGCACTAAGGAACACTCAGACGAATGAGGCTTGGGGAAAATCTGATTAGAGATTGTGGCCTTACTGAGCAAGTACTGCATGCATGTGGTTAGAGCTGAAGCTGAGAGCTACTCAGAAGGATTTAGATTATCAATCCTTTATAAAATATTATGAAAAAACGTCAGGCACTTTCATTTAAAAAATGATTGTATTTGGTTACTCCCCTCAAAAGTGCTAACATGCTACTCTCTATTAGCACTACAGTAAAGTTATTCTACATGTGCTCTCACATCATTTAATACTTGGGGACAGCTTAAGTATTTATGGTTTACAATTGTTTTGCAGATCTGTTAATTCCAAGGATGAATAAAATATCAAAGTAGAACAAACTTTTTTAGAAAATGTGTAAAAAAAAATATATCTCCTTAACTTCTCTGGGATATGTGGGACGGTAGCGTCCCACTTGGCCAAAAGCCAGAAAAGAATGTAGCGCGCCAAATTCAAATATATTACTATAAAAATCTATCTTTCATGAAATCACACATGAAAGACATACAAATTAAAGCTACACATGTTGTGAATCCAGCCAACATGTCTGATTTCAAAAAGGATTTACGGTGAAAGCACACCAAACGATTATGTTAGCTCAGTACATAGCCACAGAAAACACAGCCATTTTCCCAGCAAAAGATAGGAGTCACAAAAAGCAGAAATAGAGATAAAATGTATCACTAACCTTTGATGATCTTCATCAGAWGACACCCATAGGACATCATGTTACACAATACATTTATGTTTTGTTCGATAATGTGCATATTTATATCCACAAATCTCGGTTTACATTGGCGCCATGTTCAGAAATGCCTCCAAAATATCCGGAGAAATTGCAGAGAGCCACGTCAAATAACAGAAATACTCATCATAAACTTTGATGAAAGATACATGTTTTACATAGAATTAAAGATACACTTGTTCTTAATGCAACCGCTGTGTCAGATTTCAAAAAAACTTTACGTAAAAAGCACACCATGCAATAATCTGAGACGGCGCTCAAAATTAACAACATTTCTTCGCCATGTTGGAGTCAACAGAAATACGAAATTACATCATAAATATTCCCTTACCTTTGATCATCTTCATCAGAATGCACTCCCAGGAATCCTATTTTCACAATAAATCGTTGTTTTGTTCGATAATGTCCATTACTTATGTCTAAGTATCTACTTTTGCTAGCATGTTTAGTGCACATGTCCAAACGCTCGCGCAGATGGAGGCGAACTCGGACGAAAACTTCCAAAAATTATATAACAGGTCGAATAAACTGTAGAGAAGAGAATAGAGAATCAATCTTCAGGATGTTGTTATCATATTTATCCAATAACGTTCCAACCGGAGCATTCCTTCGTGTCTATAGAAGTTATGGAAGGCGATATCATGAGGAAAGCGCATGACCAGGAACTGGCAATCTGCCAGACCACTGACTCATTCCCCTCTCATCCGGCCCCACAACACAGCATAAGCTTCATTCCACGTTCTACAGACTGTTGACATCTAGTGGAAGGCGTAGGAAGTGCAAACAGATCCATATCTTACAGGGAATTGAATAGGCGATGGGTTGAACGTTGACCAGTCTCAGAATTCTCACTTCCTGTTTGGATTTTTGCTCAGGTTTTTGCCTGCCATATGAGTTCTGTTATACTCACAGACATCATGCAAACAGTTTTAGAAACTTCAGAGTGTTTTATATCCAATAGTAATAATAATATGCATATATTAGCATCTGGGACAGAGTAGGAGGCAGTTCACTATGGGCACTCAATTCATCCAAAAGTGAAAATGCTTCCCCCTATATCAAAGAAGTTAACCCTCTCTCTGGCCTTCCTTGGACTTTCCCAACCATGTGTTAGCGCGTCACTGAACATAAAAACACTATTACTATCATTATCCACTACTATCAGTCCTCTTTCTCTTTGCTGTGTGTGTGTGTGTGTGTGTGTGTGTGTGTGTGTGTGTGTGTGTGTGTGTGTGTGTGTGGTGTATGGAAATAAAGTTTGAATTATATCCCTGTTTCCTACTGGTCATTTCCATCCTCTTACCGGGAGACACCGGGACAGATGCACATATATCTAAACCGGCACCTTTATCAGAGACCACAACATGGTGATGCTCTTTTTCATGGTCCTTCGAGCCGGATAGGTGCAATTGTCCTGGACTATGACCACTAGTGAAAGGATACAGTTCATGCTGCATGTCATGCCACACGCTGGCGTGAAAAGAAGGACTGGGGAGTCCAGCAGATCGAGGCCATGTCCAGCAGATCGAGGACATGGTGGCGGATGGTAACCTAGTGGTTAGAGCGTTGGGGGGCCAGTAACCGAAAGGTTGCTAGAACAAATTCCCGAGCTGTCAAGGTAAAAAATCTGTCATTCTGCCCCTGGACAAGGCAGTTAACTTCTTGAGAATACAGGGGGTGCTATTTTCCCATTAGCATAATTTGCTCTACAGATTAAACTGCCTCTTATTCAATTATTGCTCTTACTATATGCATATAAATAATACCATTGGAAAGAAAACAATCTCTAGTTTCTAAAACCGTTTCAATTTTGTCTCTGAGTGATACAGAAGTCATTTGACAGCACTTTCCATGACCAAGAAGAAAAAAGCAAGATGTGTTATGCCAGCTTCAACGCTCTGCCTATATATGGTCGTGCCCCCTATGACCCGAAACACACCTCATTGGCCTTCCTCCTGGTGTCAAGAGACGTCAGAGGAAAAATATCTGTTTTATCTGGACTGACGTGAAATGAGAGCTAATTCTTTGGCGTGACCGACAACTTCCGGTTCTCTAAATCGTGCGACTTGTAGCTGCGATTGTCTTCTGTTGTGCGGCCATTATGGATGAAAACTATCTCCGTCTCGAAGTTGTTTGATACATGTGACCAGATCATCGAATGTATGTTTTTTCAATATAGTTAATCAGATTATTTGAATTTTTTCGGGAGTTTTGTGGTTCCGTTGTCTGATTTATTTACGTTTGAGAGATCCGTGCCACTCGACCAGTACCTTGCTAAATGGAGTGGGAAAGGAACAATTCTGAACGGAACCAACACTCATCTTGACAAACTACACTTTGATCAACATTCTGATGAAAGATCAGCCATAGTAAGACCCAATTTACGATGTTATATCATATCTGTTGTGCATGTGAACTGCCGTGGCGCCTAGCCGAATCTGCCTATTAGCTATGCTAATTTAGCGCTACATTTTGTTTTGTATAAAAACAATTAATAAATCTGAAATATGTGTGGATTCACCAGATGTTGGGCTTTCAATATCTGTACGCTGTGTATTTTTCTGAAATGTTTAAGAATTTCGTATATGACGTTGGGTCTGTTAATTGTACTGCTGGGGTCCAGCACTATTTCAGATTGCAGCTGCAATGTAGAACTGTGATTTATACCTGAAAAATTCACATTTTTTCAACAAAAAACTATGCTATACCATAAATATGTTATCAGAACTGTCATCTTATGAAGGTGTTTCTTGGTTAGTGGCAATATATTTTATTTAGTCGAATTAGTGATAGCTACTGACGCAGGAAAAACTATTGGGAGTAAAAAAAGTCGTGTCCTTTGCTAAACGTGGTTAGCTAATAGATTACATATTGTGTCTTCCCTGTAAAACATTTAAAAAATCTGAAATGGTGCTTTATTCAACAAGAGACCTGTTATCTTTCATCTGGTGTCTTGGACTTGTGATTTAATGATATTAGATGCTACAAGTTACTTGTGACGCCTAGCTAGCTATGCTACTCAGTGGGGGGGGGGTGGGGGTGCTACCGGATCAGGTTGGTGATCGTGAGAAGTTACCCACTGTTCCTAGGCCGTCATTGTAAGCAAGAATTTGTTCATACTGACTTGCCCTCTTAACCTGTTGAGGATAGAGGGCGCTATTTCACTTTGGGGAAAAATCGTGCCCAATTTAAACGGCCTCGTACTCTATTCTTGCTCGTACAATATGCATATTATTATTACTATTGGATAGAAAACACTCTCAAGTTTCTAAAACCGTTTGAATTATATCTGTGAGTAAAACAGAACTCATTTTGCAGCAAACTTCCTGTCAGAAAGTGAGAAATCTCAAATCGAGGCTCTGTTCCAGGCCCTCCCTATCATTTTGCTTGAGATTTATGACTATACATGCACTTCATACGCCTTCCACTAGATGTCAATAGGCTGTGAGAGGTGAAATGGAGTGTATAGGTATTTCTATGGTGAAAAGAGGCCTCTTGGAATGATAGGACCCCAAATATTTTTTGAATTTCGCGCTCTGCCTTTTCAGTGGAATGTGGGAGGAGTGGCGCTAGAGGAACCCCTGTCCTAGACAGGTTAAACCAGAAAAACTCTGTCTTCAGAAAAACAATAACCCAGTACCTTTTAATCAATACCATTTCCTTCTGATCTCAGATGTTCAGTTTTTCTTTGTCTCCCACACTCATTGTGAGTCTGACATTATAATGTTAGTGGGTTTGGGTCATTTTTGTCCTCTACTGTTTTGATCCAAGGCTAGGCGTCCCGCTAGCGGGACAACTTCCGGGGAAACTGGAGGGCGCGCAATTCAAATAAATAATCATAAAAAATATGGATATTAAACATTTAGGTACATACAAGTGTCTTATATCAGTTGAAAGCTTGAATTCTTGTTAAGTTTTAAGTCATAGCTGAAGATGTTTCCCAAGGCATTTTAAATTCCTGACTACTTTGTGCAACACAATACCACAAAACATTCCAGAGATTTTTCTCATTTTCATAGCCTCCCTGTGGGTGCCTAGTGTGCCTTAACCAAAGTGGCATTCGAAAACAGAAATGTCTATTCACCTCAACCCAAGTCAATTGTATGAGCATGTAATGTTCTAGGACTTTTAAACAATTTATTTTTCAAAGTTCCAGTATTTCTACACTGCTTAATTATTGTATTGTTGCTACTTTTGAAACCTCCCCTTTGGTATTCCAAGATTGAAAGTCTTCTGCCTCCTTTTATGAAATTGTATTTTATTTGCTAGTATGTGCTGTCCAATTCCCAGCCTGCTCTGTCACTTGAGAGCGGGGATTCCAAATCAAAAAGGATGATGAATCCCACAAGAGGGAGGCCAATTTCCTAGCCTATCAGACTTTCAGGAGAGGGGTATACAAAGATCCGAAGAGAAAAGGGGGATTGGAGGTTAAATGTGGTTAGATGTGGGGGAACTATAGGCCTATGTACTCTATGATCACTTTCCAAATCTGCTGTTTTTACCCTATGTTTGGTTCAAGTAGCGGGAGTCTCACTACAGGGAAATTCCCCTCTTAAATTCTGATTTGCCTTCTGGAATGTGCAAGAACGAAATGTGTTTCTTGGAGGACTTTACAGAAGGGTTTTGAAAATTATCCAGCCCTTCACCCCCTCCCTCTCACATGCTGGCAGTTTAGCACCAATCAAGGTTCTCTATCCTCTACCCCCCCACTCCACCAAGCGTACAACTCACTTCCCAGCAGCAGGGGGTGTGTGAGCTGCTTTGATGGGACCTCATCACACTCTCTCTGTCAAATCATATCACTGACCTCATTACTCAGTTGCAGTGAGCACACGGAATAGAGGAGTAGGAGGAGGGTGGATTAGAGAGGAGGTGGGATGGAGAAAGATGAGAGAGAGGAGGAGGAACCCTCTCTAAACCTAAAACACAGGCTTTCTTTCCTGATCTGCCCATCATCCTGGAGCATGTCACTGATTCCAGACAAAAGGCTGCGACTCAGGCCTTCATCGCCCTCTCGTTGACCCCGTCTAGGAGGAGAGCAGACATGGGTGGCCTGAGTGATTATTCTACTCCCTCCTTTTACGGCTGTTTCTGTGACTGGGCTGGTGTGGAATGAGAGGGATGCCACGTCCAGAGCCAAGAGAGAAAGTGATGGAGGTTGTGATGGAAATGGATAAAGAGGGAACATTGAAAAAGGAAGCAGGGAGTGATAGAGAGGCTCCCTATAGTGAGACTGAGTGTCATTATGGCCATTCCTGGGACCCTCGCCTGAGGTGTAATTACAACACTGTGGTGTGTGTGTGTGTGTGTGTGTGTGTGTGTGTGTGTGTGTGTGTGTGTGTGTGTGAGGGGGTTGGGCAATGTGCCCAAAAAGCTGCCCAAATTGTTGATATCTGAAGATTTTATGATAGAAAATTGCAATATTTAATCTTCAAACAAAAAAGTATATTTACATAGTCATGGATGTGAGCTATTTAAAATGATCTACAATGTCACCCTATTAACTGTTTTCATAAAACAGAGGACTAGAATCTTGTAAAATGCCATATGACTGCCAATACGTTTTAACAATTACACATAGTTAGTTTAAATTAAGGTGTATTCTTATTATGGGGCCATAGCAGATTGGTATGTTACTAGAATACTAAAAGTATCAAGGGACACACGTTATTTGGATAGTCTGGATAGTCCATCTGTAGATGCTCTATCCAGATGTCATACTATCAACAAACTATCTGTTGATATGCAACTGCTTGCTTAGGTCACTGTTAGGGTTATGGTTAGAATAAGGGTTAGGGTAAGGTTTAAGGTTAGGGTTATTGCTAGGGTAAGGGTTAAGTTTACGGTTAGGGTAAGGTTGAATGTTAGGGCTAGGGTTAGTACATAGTTTGTTGAAATGTTACTGATAATCTGCAAATAGTCTGTAGAGCATCTAAAGATGGACTATCCAAATAAAGTGTTACAATTGGCCTCAACATGCACAACATCAGATTTTACTACATTGCAATGGAATGTAAGGGGCAGGTTTATAGTCCTCATTATGAAAACAGTTAATAGGATAACATTCTATATCATTTTAATCAGTCCGTGTCTAAATCCATTTTAAATGTTTGAAGATAAAATAGGATTGAAACATATTCAGAAATCAGCAATTCAGACAGTTGTTTGGGCACATTCTTACCACAATTCTGTAAATAATTTAACATCTTTATATATTTTGCACGCCTGTATTTGGAACACTCATTTGGTTGTGTATTCGACATCACTATGAATATACTACAATTATATTTCATACACATATGATCATGCGAAATTGATCCAATAAGACGCAATTGAGGGAGTATTTTTCTCCGCTCGTAATGGAGTAATAGTTCACAAATGTTTTTGTTGTTGTTTTTGTTGATCTATTATTATTATTTGATTTATCAGGGGGCGCTGCAGCTTCCCGCGGCTATAGTAGCGTGGAACGGTTTGGGCTACAAACTATGACCCTACTTTCGAAAGCTGAGACTCACGAACACATACATGTCAGTTTTGCGAAAATGACACCCCAGAAGCTTCACGGGACTCGTCTGAAGTCGGTACCACCGATGTGTTAACTTCTGTCTGTAGCGTCCAAACGGTTTGGGCTACAAATTAATATGACCCCACTGTTGAAAGCTGAGACTCTCACAAATGCCCATACGATGTCCACTAGCCTTACAAAACTCATTTGAAGGTAACCCAGTACAGAAAAAATGGGTAAATATGAGTAAAAAAATGCAGTATATAAATCATTTCCTGAGCTTTCTTATATCTCATAGATTTAGGACACACATTTCAAAACAAACTTCCTTTTGATAAATTTTTTTGATGATTTGTTTTGCCATTTTTATGGGCTAATAGCAGTAGCAGTCCAAATTCAATGTTAAATCACATATATTATTTTCTTAATATATTTTTTTAATATCTGCAAAAGGGTCCTAAAATTCCAAATCAAAAAGCTAAATGATCCTTGTTAAAACCTTTTCTCAATAGGGGGTGCTGTTTACACTTTGAAGATTTTTCGTTCCCAGATTAAACTGCCTCGTACTCAATTCTTGCTCGTACAATATGCATATTATTATTACTATTGGATAGAAAACACTCTCTAGTTTCTAAAACCGTTTGAATTATTTCTCTGAGTGAAACAGAACTCATTCTGCAGCTCACTTCCTGTCAAGAAGTGAGATTTCTGAAATTGAGGTCTCTGTTCCAGGGTCGGTTTATAAATTCCCTTATAAGCTATGGGGCTACATGCACTGCATACGCCTTCCCCTAGATGTCAGTAAACGGTGAGACTTTGAATGGAGCGGATTGCACCATCTGGGGGAGTATAAAACCTCTTGGAACGGAAGTACCGACCTTTTCGACGAGGCGCCTGACGCAGGAGGGAAACCGGCATGGCGTCTTCAAAAGCTTTCGGTTTAGCAGTTCTATATCTCCGGCTCTGATTTAATTTGTTTTTTGTCTTAAAAACTTCATAAGGTAGTTAATTTAAACCGACTTATAGCAGTTTATAGCAGTTTATTGCGATTTTCTGGAGTTCTTTGTCAGGCGTTATCACGAGTTGGGCACCTCTCCGGTACATCGGCGTTAGCAGCTAATTTCTACAGGAGTAGAGGACATCTTTCAACCAAAAGACGATTGTTCTGGACAAAGGACCACTTGCCCAAGATTCTGATGGAAGATCATCCAAAAGTAAGAGCTATTTATGATGTTAATTCGTATATCTGTGGAAAGATGTAAAATTATTAGTTCGCCATTGATTTAGGCATGGTCTCGCTGTAACGCACGCTGAATGTCGAGTAACGTTAATTTTAAAAATCTAACACAGCGGTTGCATTAACTTCTAATTGGTCCCAATCCCGGATCCGGGAGCACCCCCCACAGTAAAAAAGCTGACTAGCATAGCCTAGCATAGCGTCACAAGTAAATACTAGCATCTAAATATCATTAAATCACAAGTCCAAGACACCAGATGAAAGATACAGATCTTGTGAATCCAGCCATCATTTCTGATTTTTAAAATGTTTTACAGGGAAGACACAATATGTAAATCTATTAGCTAACCACGATAGCAAAATACACCACTTTTTTTCCACAATTTTTTTCCTGCATAGGTAGCTATCACAATTTCGACTAAATAAAGATATATATAGCCACTAACCAAGAAACAACTTCATCAGATGACAGTCTGATAACATATTTATTGTATAGCATATGTTTTTTTAGAAAAATGTGCATATTTCAGGTATAAATCACAGTTCTACATTGCAGCTGCAATCTGAAATAGTGCCAAAGCAGCCAGAATTTACCGAGACACGTAAATACAATACTTCATCATAAACATTTCTGAAAATACACAGCGTACAGACAATGAAAGACCAACTCTGTGAATCAAGCAATATTTCAGATTTTTAAGTGTTTTACAGGAAAACAATTTAGCATTATATTAGCTTACACAATAGCCGGAAACAAGCGTTTACCAGTAGCAAAGGTTAGCGATCGTAACAATCCACAAAAATATATATAATTTTTGACTAACTTGAAACTTCATCAGATGACAGTCCTGTAACATCATATTACACATGCATTAGTTTTGTTCGAAAATGTGCATTATTTAGCAGACAAATCATGGTTATACAATGTGATTAGTAGCAACATTTCAGGCAATCTGGCGAGCCATCTTGGAGAGGCACCTAATCTAATCGATAACTAATCGTAAACTTGACTAAAAAAACAGGTTGGACAGCAAATGAAAGACACATTAGTTCTTAAGTATCTTTAAAAATTCCATATGTTAGCTTATTAGAACCCAGCCCGGGCCTTGGGCTTAGACTCTTCGGTGCTGTGCTTGCTAATACCTAATTGCTGAAGCTATGGATGTTCTGGAATGTTATGTATGTCTTATGCTGAGAAGAATTAAGCTACAGCGCACGGTGAATGACTGGAGTCATTTTTGCTTGTTTTGCTGTTCTCCAATATAATTTTAGAGCTTTAAAATTGTATAGAATGCAGTAAATTTTCTTGAAGCGGTACTGTCACGTTCGACCATAGTTCTTTTGTGTTTTCTTTGTTCAGTGTTGGTCAGGACGTGAGCTGAGTGGACATTTATGTTGTGTGTCTAGTTTTCCCATTTCTATGTTTGGCCTGATATGGTTCTCAATCAGAGGCGGTGTAGTCATTGTTGTCTGATTGGGAACCATATTTAGGTAGCCTGTTTTGTGTTGGGTTTTGTGGGTGGTTGTCTTCTGTTTCGTGTGTCTCACCAGACAGAACTGTTTCATTTTCACATTTTGTTGTTTTGTATTTTGTTGTTCACGTTATTTGTCTTTATTAAACATGATGAACACTAACCACACTGCGCTTTGCTCCGATCTCTTGTCACAGAAGAAAGCCGTTAGAGAACCACCCACCAAAAAGGACCAAGCAGCGTGTAACAGGCAGCGCAGCAGGAGCAGCAACAGAAGAAGGAATGGACATGGGAGGACGAGTTGACGCAAAGGACCTGGCAGAGCCAGGGAATATCGCGCCAAAGCAGAGCTGGAGGCAGCAAAAGCAGAGAGACGGCATTATGAGGAGCTAGCACGGCAGAGCGGCTGGAAGCCGAGAGGCAGCCCCAAGAATTTTGGGGGGCACACGGAAGTGTAGCTGGTCAAGTAGGGACTTGAGCCAGCTCCCGTGCTTACCGTAAGGAGAGAGGATGGAATCAGAGCAGTCGGCGAAATTGAGGTATGAGTCGGAGATGTTGAGGAGTTATTGGACAGTTGGAGAGAGTGAAGGGGGGAGATTATGAGACATTCGAGGAGTTGTTGATCAAATTGGAGGAGAGTGAGAGAGAGAGGCTGTTGATTTGGCGAGTATCACGGCTTTCGCCTGAGGAGCGTGTTAGCTGTGTAATGCACATGTGTCAGTTCCTAGTGCTCATCCTGAAGCATGTGTTGAAGTTCGGAGCAATTGATGCCGGCTATACACACCAGGTCTCTCAGAAGTACCTTCACAACCCGGTGTTCTGTTCTCTCCCCGCACTCGCCAAAGGTGCGTGTCCAGTCCCGGTACACCAGTTCCGGCACACGCACCAGGCTACTGTGTGCCTCCGAGTCCAGTGTGCCTGTTCCTGCTCCTGCACTCGCCTGAGGTCGTGTTCCCAGCCAGTACCCAGTCCAACACACGCACCAGGCTTCCTGTGCGTCTCCAGAGTCCAGTATGCCCTATTCCTGCTCCCGCACTCGCCCAGTTCCGGCACCACCACCAGGCCTACTGTGCGCTCAGCAGGCCAGAGTCTGCCGTCTGCCCAGCGCCATCTGAGCTGCTGTCTGCCAGCCCACCTGCGCTGCCGTCTGCCCAGCGCCGCCTAGCTGCGCCAGCAGGAGCTGACAAGAGCCCGCCGTATCGGAGCTGCATGAGCTGCGTCCTCAGTTCAGAGTCTGCCCTTCATCCGGAGCTGCCCTTCAGTCCGGAGTGCCCTTCAGTCCGGAGCTGCCTTCAGATCCGGAGCTGCCTTCAGTCAGGAGCTGCATGAGCTGCCTTCAGTCATGACTGCCCTTATTGTTCCGGAGCTGCCTTCAGATCCGGAGCTGCCCTTCAGTCGAGAGTGCCCTTCAGTCCGGAGCTGCCCTTCAGTCCGGAGCTGCCTTTCAGTCCGGAGCTGCCCTTCAGTCTGGAGCTGCCCTCAGTCCAGAGCTGCCCCTCAGTCCTGAGCTATCTCTCAGTAATGAGCTAATTCTCAGTCATGAGCTACCTCTCAGTCATGAGCTACCTCTCAGTCATGAGCTACCCCTCAGTCATGAGCTACCCTTCAGTCATGAGCTACCCTTCAGTCATGAGCTACCCCTCAGTCCTGAGCTGCCCCTCAGTCCGGAGGAGTTTCCTCAGTCCAGAGGCGCCCCTCAGTCCAGAGGCGCTCCTCAGTCCGGTGGGGCCCTTTATTAGGGTTCCCAGGCCAGGGTCGGCGGCGAGGGTCGTCGCTCAAAGGACGTCAGTGAAGCGGACAAAGACTATGGTGGAGTGGGGTCCACGTCCAGCGCCAGAGCCGCCACCGCGGACAGATGCCCACCCAGACCCTCCCCTATAGGTTCAGGTTTTGCGGCCGGAGTCCGCACCTTGGGGGGAGGGTGGGGGGGGGTGCTGTCACGTTCTGACCATAGTTCTTTTGTGTTTTCTTTGTTTTAGTGTTGGTCAGGACGTGAGCTGAGTGGGCATTCTATTTTGTGTGTCTAGTTTTCCCGTTTCTATGTTTGGCCTGATATGGTTCTCAATCAGAGGCAGGTGTTAGTCATTGTCTCTGATTGGGAACCATATTTAGGTAGCCTGTTTTGTGTTGGGTTTTGTGGGTGGTTGTCTTCTGTCTTCGTGTGCTGCACCAGACAGAGCTGTTTCGTTTATCACATTTTGTTGTTTTGTATTTTGTAGTGTTCACGTTTATTTGTCTTTCATTAAACATGATGAACACTAACCACGCTGCGCTTTGGTCCGATCCTTCGTCCACAGAAGAAAGCCGTTACAGGTACATTTTATATATCTTGAATATGGATCAACATGGATCACATCAAATGGATTTGTTTGAATAAATTAGGGCAGATACAAATTAACAGTTGAAACAGTTATTCAATACAATGAATCATAGTTTAAGTACATTTTCAACACWAGGTGATACAATTTGCTGATTTCCCATGGCCACCAATGACTGGTTCTTCGTCCTCCATAGGCCACCCCATAAAAGAAATCCTGGAATCGCACTGCCCTGCAGATGACAAGGAGCCCACAGGAGTGTTGATTAAGTGATTTTGCTGAACAGCAGCAAACAAAACAGCTCAGAAAGAGAAGGTGATAGGATTTGGCAGCCATTATAGCCTAAGCACTGGCAAAGAGAATATTATTATAGATTTTTAACTTGAGTTACAGGCTATTGAATGCACCTACTCGTTTTTCTATAGCTAACAACAGGACTGGGAGCTATCGCTCAGGAGTAATGACATCATTTGCAAGGAGCTTCTCTTTTGCATGGGCCATAAATGCCTTCTTGGGAGGAGATTATCCATCCAAATGATTTGCTACAATGAATGCTGTGTATCATGTTTGTGTATTATGTGATGTGTATATTAAACACATTTTCCCATCTCTGTCACAATTTAAAAATAGCAACAAAAAAATAACAGTGTCATCATGTCTTAATTTATTAAAATACATGAGGGTTATGAAAAATGTTTGTTGGTGTTGGAGATGTTCTTTTAGATCTGCTTACGCAAGCCCCACCTGTACTTTCTTTCACCTAGCGGATGCTCTTTCCCTTTCCCAGAGAGATAATCATTTATCATGTACAATTTCTATTTCAGGAAATGCTTTTCTATTTCCAGAATGAACACATTTAGATTCAACATTGGAGGTTCTGTAGGCAAAAAAAAGGATGAAAAAAAAGACTGACAACTCACGTGAAACCTTTTATCCCTAATCACCTGTAGTTGTGTTTCCTGATACCTGTACTATTTTATGTGAATCAGAATGCAGCTTAATAATGAATTCCATCCCTTGAAACACACACAATTCCTCAGAATCCACCTACAGTGCACTTATGAAATATCTGTGTGTGTGTGTGTGTGTGTGTGTGTGTGTGTGTGTGTGTGTGTGGGTGTGTGTGTGTGTGTGTGTGTGTGTGTGTGTGTGTTGTGTGTGGTGCGTGCGTGCGTACTCATGCGTGTGCATGTTTAGAATAGTAAAATGAACAAACTGGGGACATTTTGTTGGTCCCCACAAGGTCAAATGCTACTTCTAGAGGGGGGTTAAGGTTAGAATTAGGTTTAGGGGTAGGGTTAGGGTTAGGAGCTACTGTAGGGTTAGTTTTAGGGATAAGGTTAGGAGCTAGGGTTAGGGTTGGGGTTAAAGTTATGTTTTGGGGTTA
The DNA here is from genome assembly GCF_002910315.2 of Salvelinus sp. IW2-2015. Classification (NCBI taxonomy): domain Eukaryota; kingdom Metazoa; phylum Chordata; class Actinopteri; order Salmoniformes; family Salmonidae; genus Salvelinus; species Salvelinus sp. IW2-2015. The sequence goes on from NC_036858.1 coordinate 43,911,854, forward strand.
AGGTTAGGTTTAGGGTTAGAGGTTAGGGAAAATAGGATTCTGAATGGGACTGAATTATGTGTTGTATTGAGTTACAGTTCACATAAGGAAATCAGTCAATTAAAATAAATAAATTAAGCCCTAATCTATGGATATCACATGACTGGGCAGGGGTGCAGCCATGGGTGGGACGTGGAGGGCATAGGCCCTCCCACTTGGCAACCAAACKCACCCAGTGGGGAGAAAGTCCCAGCCAATCAGAATTTGTTTTCCCCCCAAAAAGGGCTTTATTACAGACAGAAATACTACTCATCCAGATAAGAGCGTCTGCTAAATGACACATTTATTTATGTTGAACCAGTGTGCTACATAAGGAAAATAATCCTACAGCAACAGGAAATGTGAATTATTTTTTGTGGATTATAATTAATGGTCATTTTGTGGGGGTTGATCCAAGGGAAAATCYAAATRGAAATTTAAAAGTGGAAATTACAAACTTCAGAATCCTTTTTAAACATCACACTACAAATTTTACATTTCCAGGAAAGTTCTCGTGCAACAGGGTGATCAAATTAGACACGTAACTAATTGTGGATTATGTGCTAAATGCAATTAGTTAAATGTATGGATGTCATTGCCTGGAGCAAATCCGGCAAATTCCTATCATACTCTCACACTAAAAGAGTCTTTGAACACCACAGGTTGTATTTTAATAAAAAAAATGTGTTATTGATTAAAACCCCTGTCTCTTCTAATGGCTACCCCTGATCTGAGAGCTGTAGTATTTGTTTTTAATTTATCTCTCACCCCCTGCAGCTACTTGCCCAAGCCTCCCCAGCTTCTCCTTCACCCAAATCCAGATAGCAGATGTTCTGAAAGAGCTGCAAATCCTGGACCCATACAAATCAGCTGGGCTAGACAATCTGGACCCGCTCTTTCTAAAGTTATCCGCCGCCATTGTTGCAACCCCTATTACCAGTCTGTTCAACTTCTCTTTCGTATCGCCCGAGATCCCTAAAGATTGGAAAGCTGCCGCGGTCACCCCCCTCTTCAAAAGGGGTGACACTCTAGACCCAAACTGTTATAGACCTATATCCATCCTGCCCTGCCTTTCTAAAGTCTTCGAAAGCCAAGTTAATAAACAGATCACTGACCATTTGAATCACAACAGCGTACCTTCTCCACGGTGCAATCCGGTTTCCGAGCTGGTCACGGGTGCACCTCAGCCATGCTCAAGGTACTAAAGATATCATAACAGCCGATAAAAGACAGTACTGTGCAGCCGTCTTCATCGACCTGGCCAAGGCTTTCGACTCTGTCAATCACCGTATTCCTCGGCAGACTCAACAGCCTTGGTTTCTCAAATGATTGCCTCGCTGGTTCACCACTACTTCTCAGACAGAGTTCAGGTGTCAAATCGGAGGCCTGTTTTCTGGACCTCTGGCAGTCTCTATGGGGTACCACAGGGTTCAATTCTCGGGCCGACTCTTTTCTCTGTATACATCAATGATGTAGCTATTGCGCCTGGTGATTCCCTGATCCACTCTATGCAGACGACACCATTCTGTATACATCTGGCCTTTCTTTGGACACTGTGTTATCAAACCTCCAAACAAGCTTCAATGCACAACAATCCTTCCGTGGCCTCCAACTGCCCTTAAACGCTAGTAAAACTAAATGCATGCTTTTCAAACGTTCGCTGCCTGCACCTGCCCGCCGTCCAACATCACTACTCTGGACGTTTCTGACTTAGAATATGTGGACAACTACAAATACCTAGGTGTCTGGTTAGACTGTAAACTCTCCTCCAGAGTCACATCAAACATCTCCAATCCAAAGTTAAATCTAGAATTGGCTTCCTATTTCGCAACAAAGCATCCTTCGCCAAACATACCCTTGTAAAACTGACCATCCTACCGGTCCTCGACTTCGGCATGTCATTTACAAAATAGCCTCCAATACCCTACTCAATAAATTGGATGCAGTCTATCACAGTGCCATCCGTTTTATCACCAAAGCCGTATATATTACCACACTGCGACCTGTACGCTCTCATTGGCTGGCCCTCGCTTCATACTCGTCGCCAAACCCACTGGCTCCAGGTCATCTACAAGACCCTGCTAGGTAAAGTCCCCCTTATCTCAGCACGCTGGTCACCATAGCAGCACCCACCTGTAGCACGCGCGCTCCAGCAGTAGTCTCTGGTCACCCCAAAACCAATTCTTCCTTTGGCCGCCTCTCCTTCCAGTTCTCTGCTGCCAATTGACTGGAACGAACTACAAAAATCTCTGAAACTGGAAACACTTATCTCCCTCACTAGCTTTAAGCACAGCTGTCAGAGCAGCTCACAGATTACTGCACCTGAACATAGCCCATCTATAATTTAGCCCAAACAACTACCTCTCCCTACTGTATTTTTTATTTTGCTCCTTTGCACCATTAATTTCTATCTCTACTTTGCACATTCTTCCACTGCAAATCTACCATTCCAGTGTTTTACTTGCTATATTGTATTTACTTCGCCACCACTGTCTTTTTTTGCCTTTACCTCCCTTATCTCACCTCATTTGCTCACATTGTATATAGACTTATTTTTCTACTGTATTATTGACTGTATGTTTGTTTTACTCCATGTGTAACTCTGTGTTGTTGTATGTGTCGAACTGCTTTGTTTTATCTTGGCCAGGTCGCAATTGTAAATGAGAACTTGTTCTCAACTTGCCTACCTGGTTAAATAAAGGTGAAATAAATAAAAATAAAATACATTTCAAATAACAGGTGTGCCTTGTTAAAAGTTAATTTGTGAAATGTCTTTCCATAATGAGTTTGAGCCAATCAGTTGTGTTGTGACAAGGTGGGGGGGTAAACAGAAGATAGACCTATTTGGTAAAAGACCAAGACCATATTACGGCACGAACAGCTCAAATAAGCAAAGAGAAATGACAGAACTTTGATATTTTCTTCAGTGCAGTTGCAAAAACCATCAAGCACTATGATGAATTGGCTCTCATGAGGGCCGCCACAGGAATGGAAGACCCAGAGTTACCTCTGTTGCAGAGGATAAGTTCATTATCACTGTGTGAATCAGGCCTTCATGGTCAAATTTCCGCAAAGAAACCACTACTAAAGGACATCAATAATAAGAAGAGACTTGCTTGGGCCAAGAAACATGAGCAATGGACATTAGACTGTGGGAATCTGTCCTTTGGTCTGATGAGTCCAAATTTGAGATATTCGGTTCCAACCGCTGTGTCTTTGTGAGACGCAATGTATGTGAACGGATAATCTCCACATTTCCCACCGTAAAGCATGGAGGAGGAGGTGTTATGGTGTGGGGGTGCTTTGCTGGTGACACTGTCTGTAATTTATTTGGAATTCAAGGCACACTTAACCAGCACGGCTACCACAGCAACAATTGGGATATGTACATACACACTCATACACTCATACACACTCAACCCCTTTCCCCCACAAACAACCATAAACTTAGATGCTCAACAGTCATTCCATCCCAGAGCTCAACTCAAGAAAGGACTTGATTAACGAATACATACAGTTGCAACTGTATGAGAAAGCATGCAAAATTTAGCAAAAACGGGCAAACATGGGGAGATTTGATTAACCATTGTCAAGTACTAGGTGATCGAGATCAGATACACCCCCTTCCCCTGAAACGCCCACACGCTGGTCACATGTTGTGACCATATACCCAAGCTACTTTGTGCAGTCAGACCTTTGATGATTTTGTGCCACCAGGGCCACAATAATGTGTACCCTCTCTGAATGTGTGACCCCCTCCCCATGGGATACTGCAGCTAGTGTTGCCAGCACTACCTGGGTGGGGGCACCCCACCGGAATGCCCACCGGCTGGGTACAAGGTCGTCAAGGTTCACATGAGCAGCTTTGAGAATTTACTTGTATATTATGCTCTCCCATCAGGGGGCTTTGGCTTTGTAGGACCAACCCTGCCAGGCAGGCTCAGAATCTTGAGGGGGCGTTGTTGCTTTAGTACGTCTCCGACCACATTCATCTTTCTGATTTGGCTGCATATAGGCTACTTACAGTAAGCCCATAAAACATATGAGGACTTCTCCTTCGTGTATGGGTTGCTCAGGTGGGTGTCTAGGGTATAGGGTTGGGGACCATTCCATCATGATAGGACAGTAAATAAATAAACTATATTCATAATTTATTTTCAAATGTATATCCCATATCTGCACAAAATTGAAAGCTCTCTCTCACAACCCCTGCTCACAAACACACATGGGCTCTGGGATTTGCAACCCCTATCTTTTTTCACTCACTTAACTTAACACTTTTCCAAACACAAAAACACACACCCGACCTTCCATCACAATACATTCACACATACCCACATATTTTGCCTTCTATGTGCTCTGTGTTTTATCTATACCATGTTGATTGAGTACTTTTGTGTTCCATTTCCTTATTTTTGAAGATGTATTATTTCGCTAATTATCCTTTCTTCTAATGCTGTCTTATCAATTTATGAAATACTATAAATGGAAAGTCTAAAACAAATTATTTTCGAACAATCCCTATCTAGAATGGTATAGTGTAGTTGTAGTTTATTTCTTTAACAATTGTTTTATTTTATAACTTTTCTCTCTATATTATTTTATTACAATCCCTACCATGGCTAGTATTGTGTGTTCCATTATTCGACTCCTCTATGGGAACTTTCTAATATTTAGAATAACCATGGAGTAGTATTTGTGTCTTGGAAAATTTGGTTATCAATATACAGTTTACCAACTACGAGAGCTACACGTTTCACTTTTAATCTATTTTCCTTGAAAATTGGGTACAAAACTTTGCGTCATTCTGCAATTTCCTTTGGGAACTGATGCTTATTTCCATGCCAGCAAGTCTTTCACCGAGTCTTTTAACCATTATTTTATCTTTAAAGAAAGCAAATTTGGCAACGATTGGGCGCTCATATCTCTGTCCTCTCTGTCCAAAACGGTGCACACGTTGGAGTTGGAGTTTGTCGACAGCGTCGCGTGGGATCTGAAGCTCTGTAAGGAGGAACTCTCTAACTACACGCTCATGAACTTATCCTTCTTTCTCTTGGATACCAGTAAGTACCAGATTTTCTCTCCATGGATCTAGTCTGTATGTCAAATAAGGCTTCTCTCAGAAAGATYTTCTCCTTTTTAAGTTCATTAACATCAGTTTCAATCTTATTGACTGTCCCTTTTAGCTTGTTTGTGTCTTTCTCCAATGTCGCAGCTTTTTCGTCACTCATCTTGAGGCTTGCTTTCAACTCCTTTATATCCTCACTGACTAATTTGAGTATGCCCAGTTTGTCATTTATCGATTTTAACAGATCGGTCTCCACCCTTACCATTCCGGGTGGTGAAAAGCTTAAATCTTCTGTGTCCGTCGAAGAGTCGTGTTTTCTTTCGCGATTGGTTCTCCATTATGTTTGGGTGTTGCTTGTTTTCATAATATTTGTCGATACATTTCTCTAGCCTTATGATTTGTTTTGTGTTGTTATCCAGATTTAAGGTTATTACCCACCAGTTTGTGAAGTGCTAATATTTAGTCTAACTTACTGATATTGAATATTACATGCTTATCTTGAGGTGCTCTACACTGCTGTGTTTAGTCCACCATCTTGCTGACCGGGACTATTGTGACTTCGAAAAACCCATATGGCAGTGCTCTGTGGTTTTGGCAAAGGGAATTGATTGGTCAGGAGTAAAATGTCCTACTCCCAGAGCTGCTCAAATCAAATGTTTTCGTTGCAAATCTCTTTCTACAATGTACAAAACTTTTTACAAGCTTACGAATATCTTGGTAATGTGACAACAGTGACAGACCTCCGAGCATGTGCAGATTTAAAATCTGCAAGTGTATTTTTGATTCACAACAGAATAGTCATACTTGTAAATGGATTTGCAATCATTTTGAAAATAAATTATGCTTGCAAATCTTATTGAATGGATTCAAATGTAAAGTTACAAGTTTGCGACCGTTGTTAAATCTTTCACACATCATGATACAAGCTTGCAAAATGCATTAACTAATTTACGAATCGTACTTGCAACCACGGATCTCAATGTGTGACCACAAAATTCAAAATACAAACTTGCGTAGTTCTGTCATCATTATAATCCCATATAGGAGAGAGTGGTTTCATCAATCTAGCACATTCAGAACTTTATAAAAGCAATTTAAAATAATTGATACATTTTTATAGGTTTTAAACAAAAGACACTTTCTGTTTGTCATGTATGGACAAGATTAATATGAGCTGAAAMGTGAGTTACTAAAGAGTTCAGGAGCTCTGTTTGACGTTCACAGTGGTGGGGGCAGACYTTTTGATCAAGAGAGACCTTTAGAAAATATGCATATTTTCTCTAACATTAAGCTTACAAATATGTATTTTCAAGATATAAAGAATTTGAAATCTTATAATTAGTAATTGTATACTTTTCATTATACTATATTAATAAAGCATATAAGTCATTTAAATTCTTCTTCATACAGTTTTGTTAAATAGGAAACACTGTACATTAAAAAATAATTCATATTTGTACTGTGTACTTGAAGCTTGTGTTCTCACAATTGACTACACTTTAGATATGTGTAACAATTTTTACCAGAAATGTGAGATTTCATCCTTTCTTGGAGTATCCAGCATTTTTTTCAAATATATTTTAATCTCACTTTCCACCTACGGTCTAAATATACTTTTCTGCAACCTGCCTCACCCAATGTGGTACGGATCTGCTTCTTTTATACCTTATAACTGGAACCTCCATCAGAAGCTAGCCAGCTAACTAGCTACTAGTTAGTAGTCACTGTTAGCCACAACTAGCTGTCTTCACCTTTAGCTCGGCCAATAACTGCCAGTCTGCACAGCACGATATCAACCCAGAGCATACCGGACTGCTTTTCTCCACCACATCACCGGATTCCTGCTGCAAGCTCTGGGGCATTACACCGGCTCATTGCAGCTAGCTAGCTACAACCGAGTGGCTACTGCTGGCTAATGCCTCTGTCCCGAAGCAAGCACCAGTTAGCCTTGAGCTAGCCTCCAGCTAGGCCCATCTCCCGGCTAGCTGAAGAGGTATACCCGTTAATTTGTGGGCTACAATACCTCTTTTGCCAATTGGCCTGGACCCTTTATTGCCGACACGGAGCCCCGCCAATCCATTACGACTGGTCTGGCAACGTAATCGTCCGATYTGGTTTCAACAGGCTTTTCCGTGGCGATGTCGCTGCTCATTGGACCCTATGATCACTCGGCTACACATGCCTCTCTCTAATGTCAATATACCTTGTCTTCTGCTGTTTCAGTTAGTTATTGTTTTATTTCATTGTAGAGCCCCTAGTCCAGCTAAGCATGCCTTAGATAGCTCTTTTCCCACACACCCCACACATGGGGAGACCTCACCTGGCTTAGCTGGTGTCTCCAGAGATGCAAGCTCTCTCATCATCACTCAATGCCTAGGTTTACACCCACTGTACTCACATCATACCATACCCTTGTTTGTACATTTCTACCACGCCCAGAAATCTGCACCTTTTATTCTCTGTTCCCAATGCACTAGACGACCAGTTCTAATAGCCTTTAGCCGTACCCTTATCCTTCTCCTCCTCTGTTCCTCTGGTGATGTAGAGGTTAACCCAGGCCCTGTAGCCCCCAGCATCACACCTATTCCCCAGGCGCTCTCATTTGTTGACTTCTGTAACAGTAAAAGCCTTGGTTTCATGCATGTTAACATCAGAAGCCTACTCCCTAAATGTGTTTTATTCACTGCTTTAGCACACTCCGCCAACCCTGATGTCCTAGCCGTGTCTGAATCCTGGCATAGGAAGGCCACCAAAAATTCTGACATTTCCATCCCCAACTGCAAAATTTTCCGTCAAGATAGAACTACCAAAGGGGGCGGAGTTGCAATCTACTGCAGAGTTCTGTCATACTATCCAGGTCTGTGCCCAGTTCGAGCTTCTACTTTTAAAAATCCACCTTTCCAGAAATAAGTCTCTCACTGTTGCCGCTTGTTATAGACCCCCCTCAGCCCCAGGCTGTGCCCTGGACACCATATGTGAATTGATTGCCCCCCATCTATCTTCAGAGTTCGTGCTGTTAGATGACCTAAACAGGGATATGTTTAGCACCCCGGCAGTCCTACAATCTAAGATAGATGCCTTCAATCTCACACAAATTATCAAGGAACCTACCAGGTACAACCCTAAATCCGTAAACATGGGCACCCTCATAGATATCATCCTGACCAACTTGCCCTCTAAATACTCCTCTGCTGTCTTCAACCAGGATATCAGCGATCACTGCCTCATTGCATGCGTCCGTAATGGGCCCGCGGTCAAACGACCACCCCCATCAKTGTCAAACGCTATCTAAAACACTTCAGCGAGCAGGCCTTTCTAATCGACCTGGCCCGGGTATCCTGGAAGGATAMTGACCTCATCCCGTCAGTAGAGGATGCCTTTTTTGATGACTTGTTCTTTAAAAGTGCTTAAATAAGCATGCCCCATTCAAAAAATGTAGAACTAAGAACAGATATAGCCCTTGGTTCACTCCAGACTTGACTGCCCTTGACCAGCACTAAAACGTCCTGTGGCGTACTGCATTTGCATCGAATAGCCCCCACGATACGCAACTTTTCAGGGAAGTCAGGAACCAATATACACAGTCAGTAATGAAAGCTAAGGCTAGATTTTTCAAACAGAAATTTGCATCCTGTAGCACTAATTCCAATAAGTTTTGTGACACTGTAAAGTCCATGGAGAATAAGAGCACCTCCTCCCAGCTGCCCACTGCACTGAGGCTAGGAAACACTGTTACCACGAATAAATCCACGATAATCGAGAATTTCAATAAGCATTTTTCTACGGCTGGCCATGCTTTCCACCTGGCTACCCCTACACCGGCCAACAGCTCTGCACCCCCCGCAGCAACTTACCACGCAGTTGTAAATGAGAACTTGTTCTCAACTGGCCTACCTGGTTAAATAAAGGTGAAATAAAATAAAACTATACTGAACACAAACATAAACACAACATGTCAATTGTTGGTTCCATGTTTCATGAGCTGAAATAAAAGATCCCAGAAATTTTCCATTTGCACAAAACTATTATTTGAATATATCACTGTTAGCATTTCTCCTTTGTCAAAATAATCCATCTACCTGACTGGTGTGGCATATCAAGAAGCTGATTAAACATTAGGATTATTACACAGGTGCATCTTMTGCTGGGGACAATAAAAGGACACTCTAAAATGTACATTTTTATCACACAACACAATGGCACAGATTTCTCAAGTTTTTAGGGAGCATGCAATTGATATGCTGACTGCAGGAATGTCCACCAGAGCTGTTGCCAGAGAATTTTATGTTAATTTCTCTACCAAAAGCCGCCTCCAACTTTATTTGAGAGAATTTGGCAGTATCCAAATTACCTCACAACCGCAGACCATGTGTAACCACGCCAGCCCAGGACCTCCACTTCCGGCTTCTTCACCTGCGGGATCGTCTGAGACCAGCCATCTGGTCAGCTGATGAGACTGTGAGTTTGCAGATTTTTGACACAAACTGTCAGAAACCGTCTACGGGAAGCAAGCTCATCTGCGTGCTTGTCGTCCTCACCAGGGTCTTGACCTGACTGCAGTTTGGTATTGTGGCTGACTTCAGTGGGCAAATTCTCACCTTCAATGGCCACTGGCACGCTGGAGAAATGTGAACTGTAACTCAGTAAAATATTTGAAATTGTTGCATGTTGTGTTTATATTTTTTTTCAGTGTCGTTTTTGTTTATGGCCCTTTCATGATAATTACCTTTGGACATTATGTGAATTACATTTTAGATTACATTTAACTGGTTTTAACCTTTGTGTGTTCCTATTGTACTTAGATTGGGATCAACCCTGTATCAGTGATCCACAAACAGTAATCAAATGATCACATAATCCAGTGATGATTTATCCGTGAGGCACGCATGCACACACATATAATTGCCATGTGTTTGGTTGTTTTCTTATCCTATTCAATCATGTCCACTAAATAGATTTGCTTTCATTTAACAGAAAATAGCATAGTATGAGTATGTTATTAACTTTTGTATGCAGACTATAGGTAAGCCTAGGTTTGGTTAGCCTGTAATGTACCTCTATGTCTGAGTAAATCCTTCTGCATCTCTCCCCGTCTCTCTCTCTCTCATAGCCATTAACTAGTCTCCTGTGAGTTCCTGCATCCACCCACGTCCTCCCCCACACTCTCCCAACTCCAGGTTGACCTCACCAGGAATCTTCAGATATTATGACTATTCTTTATATTCTATGGATCCCTGAGCTGTGCTTTATTTAACTTTATTAGATTTCATGAATTCTCAAGCACATGCATGYAAATGATGATGAATGATGAGCATTAAGACTTTCTGTAGCTGATCGTTATTTTGGATCAAGCCCAAAGCATGGCAGGTCGTTCTATAATTTGCTGAATTTTCCATACTCTCCAAAAGATACACATTATTTTCATTTTCTTTGGATGCACTGAAATAAATAAGACGTGCAACACTGAAGACTCATTTTTATTGAAAAAAATAATAAAAGAGAAACAAAAACAAAAATCCATTATATCATTTTTTTAGGGGTATCACTGAAATAAGGTTTTTCACTGCCATGAATAAAAATAAGACTGTTTTTCATATCACAACTGGAATATGTTTTAAATTAGCCAGGATATTTTAGGGAAACTCTATAAGTTAACACACACACTCGCGCATGGAACATCTCTCGAGTTAAAAACGTGGATTTCAAGACCCATTTTAGATCCATGCTTATTTCAAACATGAACATTTGCAGTGACATGATATGAAGCTAAAGGATAATGTATATATAGCCTAATCCATATACAGTGGGGAGAAAAAGTATTTGATACACTGCCGATTTTGCAGGTTTTCCTACTTACAAAGCATGTAGAGGTCTGGTCATTTTTATCATAGGTACACTTCACTGTGAGAGCGGAATCTAAAAAAAAATCCAGAAAATCCCATTGTATGATTTTTAAGTAATTAATCTGCATTTTATTGCATGACATAAGTATTTGATATATCAGAAAAGCAGACTTAATATTTGGTACAGAAACCCTTTGTTTGCAATTACAGAGATCATACGTTTCCTGTAGTTCTTGACCAGGTTTGTACACACTGCAGCAGGGATTTTGGCCCACTCCTCCATACAGACCTTCTCCAGATCCTTCAGGTTTCGGGGCTGTCGCTGGGCAATACGGACTTTCAGCCTCCCTCCAAAAATGTTCTATTGGGTTCAGGTCTGGAGACTGGCTAGGCCACTCCAGGACCTTGAGATGCTTCTTACGGAGCCACTCCTTAGTTGCCCTGGCTGTGTGTTTTTGGGTCGTTGTCATGCTGGAAGACCCAGCCACGACCCATTTCAATGCTCTTACTGAGGGAAGGAGGTTGTTGGCCAAGATCTCGCGATACATGGCCCCATCCATCCTCCCTCAATACGGTGCAGTCGTCCTGTCCCTTTGCAGAAAAGCATCCCCAAAGAATGATGTTTCCACCTCCATGCTTCACAAGTTGGGATGGTGTTCTTGGGGTTGTACTCATCCTTCTTCTTCCTCCAAACACGGCTAGTGGAGTTTAGACCAAAAAAGCTCTATTTTTGTCTCATCAGACCACATGACCTTCTCCCATTCCTCCTCTGGATCATCCAGATGGTCATTGGCAAACTTCAGACGGGCCTGGACATGCGCTGGCTTGAGCAGGGGGACCTTGCGTGCGCTGCAGGATTTTTATCCATGACGGCGTAGTGTGTTACTAATGGTTTTCTTTGAGACTGTGGTCCCAGCTCTCTTCAGGTCATTGACCAGGTCCTGCCGTGTAGTTCTGGGCTGATCCCTCACCTTCCTCATGATCATTATGCCCCACGAGGTGAGATCTTGCATGGAGCCCCAGACCGAGGGTGATTGACCGTCATCTTGAACTTCTTCCATTTTCTAATAATTGTGCCAACAGTTGTTGCCTTCTCACCAAGCTGCTTGCCTATTGTCCTGTAGCCCATCCCAGCTTGTGCAGGTCTACAATTGTATCCCTGATGTCCTTACACATTTCTCTGGTCTTGGCCATTGTGAAGAGGTTGGAGTCTGTTTGATTGAGTGTGTAGACAGGTGTCTTTTATACAGGTGACAAGTTCAGACAGGTGCAGTTAATACAGGTAATGAGTGGAGAACAGGAGGGCTTCTTAAAGAAAAACTAACAGGTCTGTGAGAGCGGAATTCTTACTGGTTGGTAGGTGATCAAATACTTATGTCATGCAATTAATTGCTAATTATTACTTAAAAATCATACAATGTGATTTTCTGGATTTTTGTTTTAGATTCCATCACTCACAGTTGAAGTGTACCTATGATAATAAATTACAGACCTCTACATGCTTTGTAAGTAGGAAAACCTACAAAATGGCCAGTGTATCAAATACTTGTTCTCCCCACTGTAGTTGTCTGACAGCGCTGTCATAGAATGACTGAGTAATTCACACACATTGAGGCAACAGTGGGTCAAAACAACCTTAGTTCACACTTTATGTCCGGATGCTAAATCATCATGTAACTGCATGTCAATTGTGTGTAATCATTGTATAACAACTATGTAACAACCACTTGTCACATACTTATAACAATGAAAAGGATGTCGGTTCAATTATCTATAATATTATTTGAGGGACACTTGGCTGAAACCAAGGTTATCAAACCGTGTCTGACATTTTACATTGAAATCCATCTAGCCATAATCCCATGCTGATCTCAAATCTAGCTCTGCCCTGATTATTTTCATTAGAATGTATGTAATAGTTTTGTTGACTGGTTATTGTAACACTTTTACCATTTGACCACCTCTAAACCTTAATATTTGAGTGCACAGTCAATTCAATATGTGACCTAGACATTTCTGAATGAATACTTGAGTAATCAGAACATCCTGTGACTGAAGATGAGTTCCAGCCCTAGTCATGCATACATTGGTACACTGAGCCTGACGAACATTACTAATGCATTTCACACTCACTCACTCACTCACTCACTCACTCACTACTTCACTCACTCACTTCACTATCACTCACTCCACTTCACTCACTCACTCACTCACTCACTCACTCACCACTCACTCACTCACTCACTCACTCACTCACTCACTCACTCACTCACTCACCCACACACAACACACACACACACACACACACCACACACACACACACACACACACACACACACACACACACACACACACACACACACACACACACACACACACACACACACACACACACACAAACACAATAGGTAAAAGTACAGCCATAATAGATTGTTTCTTTCCTTGCTCCGTCACTCTATTTTTGAAAGCTTTACACAAAGGTTTACCATCCACTGGCTCAGAATCTTCACAAAGGATTCATTTTTCTATATGCCTCACTGCACAGCACTGAACAAACTTTAGAGTAAGAAACACAGGCCTTTTGAAATGGAAATTAGCAATGATCAATACTTTTCCTGCTGTGAGATTGCACCTTGGACCCCCCCCCCCCCCCCCAACCTGGATTTGTCTCAGAAGAACAAACCTGATAAGGTATATTCTCACAAAAAAACTCACAAAAACTCAGATTACACCCCCACATTTATCAGGGTATGGGATAAAAGGCTCTGCATCACTGGCATTGGCTGTAAACTGCTCTAGCGATTTGTGGGGATAGTAGACAGTGTACTTGGCCTCCCAGTCTCTGATAGGCATGCAGTTCACACAGCCATGGGGTTGCTTTCCCTGGCAGTCAGAGGTCTTTGTGGATCAAGCTAGACTTATCTGTCTGGCCCGTATGGTCTAACCCTGCCATCAACACCTAACCTCTCTACTACCGTCTGTCCACTGTCCACTACTTAAACATACACTATGAGCCCACGTATACACTGTATTAACTCATATAACCAAAAGCATGCAAGGAGTCATGCATACACAAACCCATGCACGCACGCACACACACACACACACACACACACACACACACACACACACACACACACACACACACACACACACACACACACACACACACACACACACACACACAACACACACACACACACACAACACACACACAACACACACACACACACACACACACACACAACACAACACACACACAACACACACAACATTCCAACTAAGCACTCTGATTTGGAGAAGAAAAAAAACACACACACTCAGAAATGCATAAGCATACACATAGATTCACAGACATACAAATGTCTAGAGAAACTTCAAAAGTGAGGAACTCTAATATAGAAAGCCTGACGTGTTCACCCTAGTCTGGAATCATTTGCAGAAAAGGGCAATGAGTTTTTTTTATAATTTCAAGACAGGCGGTCATATGGCTGGCCCTTTTTATTTAAAGTTAACGGAAATAAGTGGAGTGTAGCAGACAAGTGTTCAATTATTGGCACATGTAATGTAGTGTTCAGATGTTCAGAGTGGAAACGAGAGATGCCGTACTTAAAATTCGTTTTCATGATTGCAAAACCCATTCAGCAGGGTGGATGTACATTAGAGCATGTATGATTTCAATACCCACCATTGAAAATGGATTGCAAATGGTTGCAGGTAAAGTAAAAAGCTTTAGAGGTTTACAGATAATGGCACATTTCCACTTGATGTCTGATGACCAAAATGGGACTGTTGGTCGCCAATGCTTGAAGTACATCATGCAGCATGATTTACGTTCAGTTTGTTAAACATCAAATGGATATGCCCTTCACATAAATCACTCGCTTTTATCTGTAAACCTCCAATGGTTATTATTACTGCTATGTCTCGCTTGACCTCATTTCGGGAGATCACTAGCAATAATATAACTTTAAAATAACATTAAAAAAACCTCTGTAAGGGTTGTTGGCTGTATGAAACCCTACCCTGCATCTACCAAAGCCCTGGAAAACTATGGCCTGCTTAAAAACCTCTCCGATAGGGCATATTTGATATGAATGTGAAATTCCAGGCATCGTGAGCTAGATCAGCAAATCACTACAGAATATTGGTGTTAATCTGAAAACAAATAGTATCTGCATGCACAATTTCATGGGTTGGGGAGGGTAGGGGGGGTAGAACCATTGAAAACAATCAAACAATCAACAGCTACAGAATCTCCATCATTATTCTTTTTTTAACATTTGATTYTAAATGAAAAAAATTAATTGACGTCCGCAATCCATAGGTAGCACAAAAACGTTTTTCTTTAACACCCCTTTCCAGTCTTCCCTTACCCCAGAAAGCAGCTGATTGTTCATCACGAACAATATGAAAAGAAAACACAGAAACTCCTCCACTTCCTCTGGCGTGTTGTCCTTGGTCCTTCCATCGCTGTGTACCCCCAACACACTGGTACATGTTGTTGTGTGGTGAGGGAATGTGTTTGTGTGTGTACTCAGGGTTGTGTGGGGTTAAACAGAGGAAATAACACCCATGCTAAACATACGACGTGGTCAGCAGAGACGGAAATCCACTCACATACAAAAAAGGAATAAGACACCAAACTATCCAACCGTGTTACTATCAGGTTTGTCTTATCAACACTGGGTACACCTGGAGTAGGTTATCTGCAAAAGTCTCTTTATATCAGTCTGCAATTGTTCCTCAATGTACTGCTGTGGTATATCCAATGCAAAGGAGGACTGTTATAATCCTTAGCTGGGTAGACTCACAAAGGTAGTTGAGAGTTTGTTTTAGAGTAGACACTGTTGCTCTGGCAGCCATGTTTATCTTCGGTTCACAACAGGTAGCAAAATGGAGGGGTAAGGCTGCATGGGGTACATACAACCTTGCTCAAAGCCTGTAAAATGTGGAGGAATTCTTACAAAAAAGGGAAAAAGGTACATTTCCTGTATTCCTCAACTGAACTTGGTCACCTTTCAAATTCCATATATTTATAACCATATATATATATATAGTGTATATATACACTACCAGTCAGAAGTTTTAGAGCACCTACTCATTCAAGGGTTTTTCTTTATTTTGACTATTTTCTACATTGTAGAATAATAGTGAAGACATCAACACTATGAAATAACACATATGGAATCATGTAGTAACCAAAGAAGTGTTAAACAATATATTTTATACTTGAGATTCTTCAAAGTAGCCACCGTTTGCCTTGATGACAGCTTTGTACACTCTTGGCATTCCCTCAACCAGCTTCATGAGGTAGTCACCTGGAATGCATTTCAATTTACTGGTGTGCCTTGTTAAAAGTTAATTTGTGGAATTTCTTTCCTTCTTAATGAGTTTGAGCCAATCAGTTCTGTTGTGACAAGGTAGGGGTGGTATACAGAAGATAGCCCTATTTGGTAAAAGACCAAGTCCATATTATGTCAAGAACAGCTGAAATAAGCAAAGAGAAATGATAGTCCATCATTACTTTAAGAAGGTCAGTCAATGCAGACATTTTCTTCAAGTGCAGTCACAAAAACCATCAAACGCTATGATGAAGCTGGCTCTCATGAGGCGATCATGAGGATCGCCACAGGAAAGGAAGATCCAGAGTTACCTCTGCTGCAGAGGATAAGTTCATTAGAGTTACCAGCCTCAGAAATTGCAGCCCAAATAAATGCAGACACACACAAGTAACAGACACATCTCAACATCAACTGTTCAGAGGAGAATGCGTGAATCAGGCCTTCATGGTCYAATTGCTACAAAGAAACCACTACTAAAGGACACCAATAATAAGACGAGACTTGCTTGGGCCAAGAAACACGAACAATGGATATTAGACCAGTGGAAATCTGTTCTTTGGTCTGATGAGTCCAAATTTGAGATTTTTGGTTCAAACCGGCGTGTCTTTGTGAGACGCAGAGTAGGTGAACGGATGTCTCCACGTGTGATTCCCACCTGGAAGCATGGAAAAGGAGGTGTGATGGTGTGGGGGTGCTTTGCTGGTGACAAGGTCTGTGATTTATTTAGAATTTAAGGCACACTTAACCAGCATGGTTAACACAGCATTCTGTAGCAATACGTCATCTCATTTGGTTTGAGCTTAGTGGGACTCTCATTTGTTTTTCAACAGGACAATGACCCAACAAACCTCCACGCTGTGTAAGGGCTATTTGACCAAGAAGGAGAGTGACAGAGTGATGCATCAGATGACCTGGCCTCCACAATCGCCCAACATCAACCCAATTGAGATAGTTTGGGATGAGTTGAACTGCAGAGTGAAGGAAAAACAGGCAACAAGTGCTCAGCATGTGTGGGAACTCCTTCAAGTCTGTTAGAAAAGCATTCCAGGTGAAGGCGATTGAGAGAATGCCAAGAGTGTGCATAGCTGTCATCAAGGCAAAGGGTGGCTACTTTGAAGAATCTCAACTATAAAATATATTTTATGGTTATTACATGATTCCATATGTGTTATTTCACAGTTTTAATGTCTTCAGTATTATTCTACAATGTAGAAACTTGTAAAAATATAGAAAAACCCTTGAAAGAAAATATAGAAAAACCCTTGTCCAAACTTTTGACTGGTACTGTATATATACAGTTGAAGTCGGAAGTTTACATACACTTAGGTTGGAGTCATTAAAATTCGTTTTTCAACCACTCCACAAATTTCTTGTTAACAAACTATAGTTTTGGCAAGTCGGTTAGGACATCTACTTTGTACATGACACAAGTAATCTTTCCCAAAAATTTTTACAGACAAATTATTTCACATATAATTCACTGTATCACAATTCAAGTGGGTCAGAAGTGTACATACACTAAGTTGACTGTGCCTTTAAACAGCTTGGAAAATTCCAGAAAATGATGTTATGGCTTTAGAAGCTTCTGATAGGCTAATTGACATAATTGGAGTAAATTGGAGATATACCTGTGGATGTTTTTCAAGGCCTACCTTCAAACTCAGTGCCTCTTTGCATCATGGGAAAATCAAAAGAAATCAGCCAAGACCTCAGAAAAAAAATTCTGACCTCCACAAGTCTGGTTCATCCTTGGGAGCAATTTCCAAACGCCTGAAGGTACCACGTTCATCTGTACAAACAATAGTACGCAAGTACAAACATCATGGGACCACACAGCCGTCATAGCGCTCAGGAAGGAGATGCGTTCTGTCTCCTAGAGATGGATGTACTTTGGTGCGAAAAGTGCAAATCAATCCCAGAACAACAGCAAAGGACCTTGTGAAGATGCTGGAGGAAACAGGTACAAAAGTATCTATATCCACAGTAAAATGAGTCCTATATCGACATAACCTGAAAGGCCGCTCAGCAAGGAAGAAGCTACTGCTCCAAAACCCCCATAAAAAAGCCAGACTACGGTTTGCAACTGCACATGGGGACAAAGATCGTACTTTTGGAGAAATGTCCTCTGGTCTGATGAAACAAAAATAAAACTGTTTGGCCATAATGACCATRGTTGTGTTTGGAAGAAAAAGGGGGAAGCTTGCAAGCCGAAGAACACCATCCTAACCGTGAAGCACGGGGGTGGCAGCATCATGTTGTGGGGGTGCTTTGCTGCTACTTCACAAAATAAATGGCTTCATGAGGAAGGAAAAGTATGTGGATATATTGAAGCAACATCTCAAGATATCAGTCAGGAAGTTAAAGCTTCGTCGCAAATGGGTCTTCCAAATGGACAATGATCCCAACCATACTTACACAGTTGTGGCAAACTGGCTTAAGGACAACAAAGTCAAGGTATTGGAGTGGCCATCACAAAGCCCTGACCTCAATCCTATAGAAAATGTGTGGGCAGAACTGAAAATGTGTGTGCGAGCAAGGAGGCCTACAAACCTGACTCAATTACACCAGCTCTATCAGGAGGAATGGGCCAAAATTCACGCAGGTTATTGTGGGAAGCTTGTGGAAATACAAATACTAATTGAGTGTATGTAAACTTCTGACCCACTGGGAATGTGATGAAAGAAATAAAAGCTGAAATAAAAGCTGAAATAAAGAATTTCACATTCTTAAAATAAAGTGGTGATCCTAACTGACCGAAGACAGGGAATTTTTACTAGGATTAAATGTCAGGAATTGTGAAAAACTGAGTTTAAATGTATTTGGCTAAGGTATATGTAAACTTCTGACTTCAACTGTATATATATTTTTTACAATTAAAAACACCATGGAGATGACAGACTATTTGGTTTATTTTGTCTAAGAAGAAGCATTAAATAAATGCATATACATAATTGCTATCTTCATAACTTCATAGACCATACCTCTGTTCATTCTTCCATACAGTATGCACATTGTTTTTTTTCATTATATTTTTTCTCTATTGAGTTTCATCTCATCCCTCTGATAAAGAAGTCTCTGCAGTCTGGATTTCAAGACACCAGGGTGGTTTTACTGTAGATCCAGACAGGACGTTAGGGCTTATACAGTCTCATTGGCAGGGCTGAGTTGAGTCTGTGTGGGGTTCTCTAGGGCTCAGTAACTGGGTCTCAATAGGTCCATTAGGGCTCAAACCCCTCACTCCTCCGCCATTGAGTGTCAGGAAGCACACAGTCTCTCTGGGCGGTGAAGGGGAAAAGCCGCAGCTTTCTTCCTGCTTCCTGTTGGCCAGAGTCAGAGCCCTGAGATGCTCCTGGGCCTCCTCCAGGATAAGGGCCATCTCATCCTGCTGCTGGCCCCCAGTAGAGGAGGAGCAGGAGGTGGAGGTGTGGTGCAGCGTGATGAGGGAGCATCCTCCTCCTACTTCTATACCGGGCGTGGCGCTGCAGGTGGCTGAGCCTGTGGTGGCCGTTTGCAAACAGGAGACCTCCTCCTGGTTGCCCTGGACCGAGGGGATGATGGGGATGGAGCAGGTCTGAAATGGAGGAGGTGATGAGAGGCTGGGATGTCTGGGGCACCTGAGGTTCCTGGTAGAAGTGGAGATATCATGGTCCTGGCCCTGGTCCAGAAGACTGCAGCGCACCTCCACCCTGCTCTCCCATGACCGCTCAATCAACATGGGGGGTTGCATATTTAGAAAGGCATCCTGTCGCGGGTCGCTCCCAGCCCTCACAATCTGGTACCTGAAGGAGGGAAGAGCGGCAACAGACAGACAGACAGGCAGGCAGGCAGGCAGGGCAGGCAGGCAGGCAGGGCAGGCAGGCAGGCGAGGCAGGCAGGCAGGCAGGCAGCGGCAGGCAGGCAGGCAGGCAGGCAGGCAGGCAGGCAGGCAGGCAGGCAGGCAGGCAGGCGCAGGCAGGCAGGCAGGCAGGCAGGCAGGCAGGCAGGCAGGCAGGCAGGCAGGCAGGCAGGCAGGCAGGCAGGGCAGGCAGGGCAGGCAGGCAGGCAGGCAGGCAGGCAGGCAGGCAGGCAGGCAGGCAGGCAGGCAGGCAGGCAGGCAGGCAGGCAGGCAGGAGCAGCAGGCAGGCAGGCAGGCAGAGCAGGCAGGCAGGCAGGCAGGCAGGCAGGCAGGCAGGCAGGCAGGGCAGGCAGGGCAGGCAGGCAGGCAGGCAGGCAGGCAGGCAGGCAGGCAGGCAGGCAGGCAGGCAGGCAGGCAGGCAGGCAGCAGCAGGCAGGCAGGCAGCAGGCAGGCAGGCAGGCGCAGGCAGGCAGGCAGCAGGCAGGCAGGCAGGCAGACACAGACAGACAGACAGACAGACAGACAGACAGACAGACAGACAGACAGACAGACAGACAGACAGACAGACAGACAGACAGACAGACAGACAGACCAGACAGACAGACAGACAGACAGAGAGAGAGAAGGAAATTACAATTGCTGTCAATTCCCAATGTGTACTCATTTCCTTCAAGAAAAGGTCATGTTTTGAGTTTCATTTTAACTCAAGCCTTTAAAGCAACTGCCCAAACAAAACAAGGATACTCAGGGAGACAAAATTCACCTTGCCATCTCAGAGGCATGAAGAGCACACAAAGGAAAAGATGAGCTTGACATTTCTCTTTCATGTCTTTATCTAGCCAAACTCTCACAAAGTATGAACTGGATTATTAGTTGGGAGAGGTAAGAGGGAGTTCAGACACTACATTATTCATTTGACACATGAAATGGGGATACTTTAAGAAATGGAGCAACCATGAATATTTAAATCAGCAACAATGTGTTTTGACACATCTGAGTATCTAGGATTATTAACAAAGTCATCAACGTTCAATAATATCCCATTAATATCGACATTTGGTCATGACTTCACAAAACACTTCAAAGTGATTGTGTTGTTGAATATCTAATATAGATTTTTTTTGCTCTCTTCTTTTTCTCTTTGTGACGTGCATAAGCTATCTCACAATAGAGCAACACATCCTCTCTGTAATATCGTCTCATGTAAACGCAGTCTATTTCTTCCTCCTCCTCGGACGAGGAGAGGCGAGAAGGATCGGAGGACCAATGTGCAGAGTGGTAAGTTTCCATGATTTTAATATCCACGAAAACAAGACACYATKCAAAATAACAAAAGAACTAACCGTAACAGTCCCGTGTGGCACAAACACTGACACAGGAAACAAACACCCACAAACCAAACGTGAAACCCAGGCTGCCTAAGTATGATTCTCAATCAGGGACAACGATTGACAGCTACCTCTGATTGAGTATCATACCAGGCCGAACACAAAACTCCAACATAGAAAAACACACATAGACAACCCACCCCAACTCACGCCCTGACCATACTAAATAAATACAAAACAAGGGAAATAAGGTCAGGAACGTGACACAATCGAGGAACAGTCTATGGCTCTCAGCTCATTATCTTTGTATACACTCTTAGAAAAAAAAGGTTCCATATAGAACCAAAAAGGGTTCTATCACTTGCTTCAAATCTGAAAACCTTAAAAGTTCTATATAGAACTCTTTTATAGGCTTCTTTGGTAAGAACCCTAGGTGTGCTTCTTCACTGAACGTAAAATGGTTCAATATAGAAGCCTGTGTGGTGCAATTGATAAATTATGGCTACTAACAAATATAAATATTTCTATGAATATAATATATTAAACTATTAAATAATGGACAAAATAATGCCAGCATAGTTTTCAGATTGTATTGTCATTATATGCAAACATAGTTAGGAAATATGCASTGGTGGCCAGGGAGGAATCTTTGTTTGAATGCTGGGCCTTTATAGAAATAAACATGAGTTAATCTGCCAAAACAAAGACAAAAATGCTATGCAGACATATAATTATTATCAAATCAAATCAAATGTTATTTTTCACATGCGCCGAATACAGTGAAATGCTCACTTACAAGCCCTTAACCAACAATGCAGTTTTAAGAAAAACAAGTGTTAAGTAAAAAATAGATAAGTAAAAAACCAAAAATAAAAGTAACAAATAATGAAAGAGCAGCAGTAAAATAACAACAACGAGGCTATATACAGGGGGTACCGGTACAGAGTCATTGTGTGGCGGAACCGGTTAGTCGAGGTAATTGAGGTAATATGTACATGTAGGGACTATGCATAGATAATAAACAGAGAGTAGTAGCAGCAGTGTAAAAGGGGGGCGATGCAAATACTCTCCGTAGCCATTTCATTAGGTGTTCAGGGGTCWTATGGCTTGGGGGTAGAAGCTGTTAAGAAGTCGTTTGGACCTAGACTTAGCGCTCTGGTACCGCTTGCCGTGCGGTAGTAGAGAGAACAGTCTATGACCAGGGTGGCTGGAGTCTTTGACAATGTTTAGGGCCTTCCTCTGACACCGCCTGGTATAGAGGTCCTGGATGGCAGGCAGCTTGGCCCCAGTGATGTACTGGGCTGTACGCACTACCCTCTGTAGTGCCTTGCGGTCGGATGCCGAACAGTTGCCATACCAGGCAGTAATGTAACCAGTCATGATGCTCTCGATGGTACAGCTGTATAACTTTTTGAGGATTCGAGGACCCATGCCAAATCTTTTCAGTCTCTTGTTGGGGAATAGGCTGTGTGGTGCCCTCTGCATGACTGTCTTGGTGTGTTTGGAACATGATAGTTTGTTGGTGATGTTGACACCAAGGAACTTGAAGCTCTCAACCTGCTCGACTACAGCCCCATCGATGAGAATGGGGGCGTGCTCGGTCCTCCTTTTCCTGTAGTCCACAATCATATCCTTTGTCTTGATCACGTTGAGGGAGAGGTTGAGGGAGAGGTTATGATGTACAAGAACAACTTACAAGCAGTTGTTGCCAGAGATCCCCAGTTGGGTTATTGCCAAACTGAGCTAATATAGATAGTGTTTTAAAAGTAACGTAATGATTAAATTGGCTATTGAATCACCAATATTCGGTATTACAAATAATGTATTATAAATC
Source organism: Salvelinus sp. IW2-2015 (assembly GCF_002910315.2). NCBI lineage: Eukaryota > Metazoa > Chordata > Actinopteri > Salmoniformes > Salmonidae > Salvelinus > Salvelinus sp. IW2-2015. The sequence goes on from NC_036858.1 coordinate 43,935,125, forward strand.
ATTTTGATAGCTACATACTGTTTCAGTCAGCCCACTTAACATCACGTGCATTCCACAGAGGTCAGCAACAAAAGTCTTCTAATTGCTTCATGAAACATAGTCCCCTCATCTGACTCAATGAAATACAGAAATAAAGTGACAATTAGCAAATTTTGTCAGGCTGTAGTCTATAGCTTTATTTGCCATATTCAATCAGAAAAATGCACATTTATTTGTAAGCGTCAGCTACCTAGAAAGCTAGCTTGTAAAGTGGTTAAATATTAATTTCACTCCATACACACACGCAGACAATGTTAAGCAGTGGACTTTGAAAAATAAAAAAGACAGGTTTCAATGTAGAAAAGTATTTTACATTTTATCTCATAAAATCGCTTATTTGTTCGTCTAATTACAGTGCTCTATTGCAATTATTCATTCTGTAAGATTTATTTAAGGCAGGGATGCCTTCATCACTATACACAGTAGACTTCTGTGGCAGCTGGTGGGAAGAGCTATAGGAGGACAGGCTCATTGTAATGTCAAGAATGGAATAAATGGAACGGTATAAAACACATCAAACATATGGAAACCACATGTTTGACGCTGTTCCAATTATCCCATTCCAGCCATTACAATGAGCCRATCTTCCTATGATGCTTTTTTCCCCCTCCTGGTCTCCATCTGGCCCACCAGAGGTTGGTTCCCTGGCAAAGGAACTGTAGGAACGGATTTCCTGTAAAATTGATATATTGAATGATTACATCAACTACTTTGAAAAAGTTAATTGAAATTAATATCCCTTTTCCATGAAGTAGAATTAATTTAATGTCACTCATTCTATTGCACTGTATTCTAACTAAGCTTGATTTACCAGTTCATAAGTGTAGGTTTCACAATGCACTAGCTAGTTGAAAAAGACAGACACAATGATGGCTGCTTGTCTCTGTATTTGTGAAAGTTATGATGGTGCTAGAATCCATCAATTCTCTCTTTATGCATTGGCCATCCATATGTTATGGTTGGAGAAATGTGTTCATATTGTCGCTGTAGACAGCTCTGTAGCAGAATTTGTAGTTTTTTTACTTTTAAGACAGTGAAATTTGCACCCCAAACATTTGTGAATAATCACCAGCAGTGGAAATAAAATAATATGCCAACGAACATTACTGAACTAACCTTTTCTGAAACTTCAGTGTCCCTTGGCCTTGGGTAGCAGCAGCAGATCGTTTAACCTTTTTTATTTTTGCCAAATACATTTATTCAGTCTAAATGATTCATGTTAGCATGATTGCATCAACCTAGCTAGTTAATGTTAGCTAGCTTTGTCACGATCGTGTGGAAGAGATTCGGACCAAAACGCAGCATGAGGAAAATAAGCCATCTTCCTTTTATTATTGAAGAAGGCAAAACGAAACAAAACACTTACAAACTACCAAAACAACAAAACGATCGTGAAGCTAAATAACGTAGTGCACACACACAGGCTACAAACGTTCTACATAGACAATTCCCCACAACAAACTAAAGCCTATGGCTACCTTAAATATGGCTCCCAATCAGAGACAACAGAAACCAGCTGTCTCTAATTGGGAACCCATTCAGGCAACCWTAGACTTTCCTAGACAACTACACACAACATAGACACAGCTAGACAACTATACTAAACATAAAGCCAACTACTCTAAATAAACCCCCTAAACCTTACAATCACCCTGGACACTACAAAACCCACATAAATACCCATGTCACACCCTGACCTAACTAAAATAATAAAGAAAACAAAGAATACTAAGGCCAGGGCGTGACAAGCTTGCTACAGTATCTAGCCAGAGATACTTGGAAAGGACGAGATAGGAATCCCAGTGGCAAATAAATTGTGAAAAGTATAACACTCCACCTAGCTGAATGTCGACCAATTGCATTCACATTGTCATGCTGCGTCACACTGTTGCTAAGCTAATCATCACGCAATCCTTTCTAAAAGTCAGGGTATGAGTCGAAAAACMTCCCTATTTTCCTCAAAAGTACGAAATATCCTGATTAAAAGCTATATTGCAGAAAACAAATTAATCACCTCACATCTCGGGAAAAGACTTGTTGTAAAAAAAAGTAATGTTGTACRTGTTCACGTAATTCGAATCCCTTTCTAGTGAACGCATGAGATCCAATACCAGTAAGCATTATTGATTAGAAACTTTGTTGAAAAATGGAAACCAAGCTATCTCGCTAACGTAAACTCACTCACTTTGTACATCGCCTTGGTCCGTACAATTGACCTTATTTTAGCGCCCCAAAAACGTAATACTTCCAGATCAACTGTAATGTCAATACCATTGTAAAGCACAATTTCTCCCCTTTCCAACAGAATCAATTACATGACCCCCACGCTGCCRGTTTCTGCATGATTCAAGAAGGCAATAAGCCCCGTCTTTTTAAAAATGGRGGGTGGGGAAGCGAAACTAATGCGTGATAGTGAGAAGGAGAGATGTTGTGTGGGAAAATTGCTTTTTTTCACTCGATCTGTCCAACCTTGTCGCCTCTAAAATGTAAATAAAACACTATAAAGAGTTTATATAATGTGTC
>NC_036858.1:43937711-43963504 GCF_002910315.2 Salvelinus sp. IW2-2015
ACACCAGAATGAGGGCAACACCAGAATGGAACTGGGGCGGATTCCTGGTTGGCTGGCTCTGAAAGCTCGTTGGCTGGTTGACGGCGCTGCAGGTCATTGGCTGGCTGACGGCTCTGGACGGTCATGGCTCTGGCGGACGGCTCTTGGACGTCATGGCTCGCTGACGGCTCTGACGGTCATGGCTCGCTGCGGGCTCTGGACGGTCATGCTCGCTGACAGGCTCTGGACGGTCATGGCTCGCTGACGGCTCTGGACGGTCCATGGCTGCGCTGACGGCTCTGGACGGTCATGGCTCGCTGACGGCTCTGGACGGTCATGGCTCGCTGGACGGCTCTAGGACGCATGGCGCGGATAGGCTCTGGCTGACCGGTTCTGGCGAAGGCTTGCGATCGTTCGGCGGAAGGCTCTGTGCTTGATCCGGTCTGGCGGAAGGCTTCTGGCTGATCCGGTCTGGCGTGAAGGCTCTGTGTCGTGGCGGAAGGCTCTGCTGATCCGGTCTGGCGGAAGGCTCTGGCTGACCGGTCTGCGGAAGGCTGGCCTGACCGGTCTGGCGGAAGGCTCTAGCTGGCTCCTGTTCTGGCGGAAGGCTCTAGCGGCTTCCTTGTCTGGCGGACGGCTCTGTAGGTCATGGCAGACGGGCGGCTTTGCAGGCTCATGGCACGACAGTTCAGACGGCGGTTTATGGCGGACGGGCAGTTCAGCGCGCTGGCAGACGGCATTCAGGCGCCGGCAGACGGGCAGTTCAGGCGCCGGCTGGGCAGGACGGGCAGTTTCAGGCGCCGCTGGGCAGACGGGCAGTCAGGCGCGCTGGCAGACGGGCAGTTCAGGCGCCGTGGGCAGACGGGCAGTTCAGGCGCCGCTGGGCAGACGGGCAGTTAGCCGGCTGACGCCGTTAGCGCCCTGGGCGGGCGGTCACGCATGCGACGGGCAGACTCTGGCCGGCTGAGGCGCACTATAGGCTGGCGTCGGTACGGAACAGGAGGTACCGGGCTAAGGACACGCACCTTCAGGCTAGTGCGGGGAACAACAACAGGGCACACTGGCTCTCGTGGCGCACTCTAGGCCTGGTGCGTGGTACCGGACTGGAGGGTACCGGGCTGAGGGCACGCACCTCAGGGCGAGTGCGGGGAGAAGGAACAGTGCGTACAGGGTCTGGAGACGCACAGGAGGCTTGGTGCCGGAACTGGAGGCACTGGGCTGGAGACACGCACCATAGGGAGAGTGCGTGGAGGAGGAACAGGGCTCTGGAGATGCACTGGAAGCCTGGTGCGTGGTGTAGGCACTGGTGGTACTGAGCTGGGGTGGGAAGGTGGCGCCGGATATACCGGACCGTGAAGGAGGACACGTGCTCTTTAGCACCGTGCCTCCCCAACTCACAGGTTGAATGGTCCCGTAGCCCTGCCAGTGCGGCGAGGTGAATAGCCCGCACTGGCTATGCAGGCGAACCGGGGACACCACCTGTAAGGCTGGTGCCATGTACGCCGGCCCGAGGAGACGTACTGGAGACCAGATACGTTGGGCCGGCTTCATGGCACTCGGCTCGATGCCCAACCTAGCCCTCCCAGTGCGGCAAGGTGGAATAGCCCGCACTGGGCTAAGCACGCGTACTGGGGACACCGTGGCGCTTTACCGCATAACACGGTGTCTGACCAGTACGACCCCTCTTACTCCACGGCAAGCCCGGGGAGTTGGCTCAGGTATCCAACCCGGCTTCACCACACTCCCCTTAGCCCCCCCCAAGAAATTTTGGGTGTTACTCACGGGCTTCCAGCCACTCGCTTGCCTTTGCCTCATAAAACTGCCCTCCGCTTTCGCTGCGCTCCAGCTCCGCTTTGGACGGCGATATTCCCCTGGCTGAGTCCAGGGTCCTTTGCCGTCCAGGATCTCCTCCCATGTCCATGAGTCCTGTTTTACTTTGCGCTGTTGTTGGTTCCGATCATGCTGCTTGATCCTGTTGTGGTGGGGAATTCTGTCACGATCGTGTGGAAGAGATTCGGACCAAAACGCAGCATGAGGAAAATAAGCCATCTTCCTTTTATTATTGAAGAAGGCAAAACGAAACAAAACACTTACAAACTACCAAAACAACAAAACGATCGTGAAGCTAAATAACGTAGTGCACACACACAGGCTACAAACGTTCTACATAGACAATTCCCCACAACAAACTAAAGCCTATGGCTACCTTAAATATGGCTCCCAATCAGAGACAACAGAAACCAGCTGTCTCTAATTGGGAACCCATTCAGGCAACCWTAGACTTTCCTAGACAACTACACACAACATAGACACAGCTAGACAACTATACTAAACATAAAGCCAACTACTCTAAATAAACCCCCTAAACCTTACAATCACCCTGGACACTACAAAACCCACATAAATACCCATGTCACACCCTGACCTAACTAAAATAATAAAGAAAACAAAGAATACTAAGGCCAGGGCGTGACAAGCTTGCTACAGTATCTAGCCAGAGATACTTGGAAAGGACGAGATAGGAATCCCAGTGGCAAATAAATTGTGAAAAGTATAACACTCCACCTAGCTGAATGTCGACCAATTGCATTCACATTGTCATGCTGCGTCACACTGTTGCTAAGCTAATCATCACGCAATCCTTTCTAAAAGTCAGGGTATGAGTCGAAAAACMTCCCTATTTTCCTCAAAAGTACGAAATATCCTGATTAAAAGCTATATTGCAGAAAACAAATTAATCACCTCACATCTCGGGAAAAGACTTGTTGTAAAAAAAAGTAATGTTGTACRTGTTCACGTAATTCGAATCCCTTTCTAGTGAACGCATGAGATCCAATACCAGTAAGCATTATTGATTAGAAACTTTGTTGAAAAATGGAAACCAAGCTATCTCGCTAACGTAAACTCACTCACTTTGTACATCGCCTTGGTCCGTACAATTGACCTTATTTTAGCGCCCCAAAAACGTAATACTTCCAGATCAACTGTAATGTCAATACCATTGTAAAGCACAATTTCTCCCCTTTCCAACAGAATCAATTACATGACCCCCACGCTGCCRGTTTCTGCATGATTCAAGAAGGCAATAAGCCCCGTCTTTTTAAAAATGGRGGGTGGGGAAGCGAAACTAATGCGTGATAGTGAGAAGGAGAGATGTTGTGTGGGAAAATTGCTTTTTTTCACTCGATCTGTCCAACCTTGTCGCCTCTAAAATGTAAATAAAACACTATAAAGAGTTTATATAATGTGTCATTACATACCTATTTGAAGGTTTGTGTCGAATTTGAATCGGGTTTTTAGGGCGGTGCTAAAGTGATCTTAGAAGTAAACAGCGGCTTTGAGAATGATGATCGCATGCAATGATTACGCAAAAAATGACTAGGTATCCCCCATTACCCCCGTCACTGTCCATTTCTTGTTTTTAAAGGATGAGAGAAGTGCTACACCTGGTGGAGAGAGATTGTAAGACAGAAATAGTTGCTTTATGCATGCTGTACGTTACGTCATGACACTTCACGGTGTAACGGAGGGTCAGTGTTTTCAACTTTTCTCCAATACTATAGAGCCATTACCATGTCGATCAACGCTTGAATAGAAACCTAGTTCACATCCCCGATTTTGAAGTCAACACAGTTGCTACAGTCCCATTAGTTTTCTTTGTAGCCTCGTTTGAATGTTGCGGTTGCGCACATTTGTACGGAATGGGGTGAATTTACATTAGATATAGTACCTACCAAAGTTGTCCGCTGCTGTCGGGAGACACCGACTCGACACCGAAAAGTAAGGAACGCAAGATTTAGGATCCCTGTGTCAACACATGCTACCAGCTAGTCAGCTAGCTAGTTGCAATGGAGCCCGCTTTGCTTGGAATAGCTAACGGACATTTCCAGCGCAGTAGAAGCTGTGTTTATTACGCTCTTCTCCGGGACAATATTGACAATCCGGAGTTCCAATGCGGCAATTGTTTGCTACCGGAGGACTACAGGAATGAGGTGGCTATGCATAGCAAGCAAACCTTAATTCTGCGCTAACTTATGGGGAAAACGCAAATTGGAACTTTCTCATTCTCAACTCCTATGGAGGGATGCTGCTCGGGCCTAATGGATGTTTCCCCCCTTGTCATCTGTTCCTATCCGAATGGCCTGTGCTACCTGGAACTAGCCTGCAAAGGAAATCATCTCCATCTGCTTCTCTTCCTCCATCCTGTAGTGAAGTAGCCGGAGAACAGCAAGAAGAGTGTTCAAATCAGCGCTGGTCCCATGTCACAAGTTGTGGAAACCGAAGGCAGCAACATGCTGCTAAGTGGACGGGGGTGACTGCGAGAGGTTTTGGAGGAGATTGACAGCGCCACCCAGGTCTCCCGGGTGGCGCAGTGGTCTAGGGCACTGCATCGCAGTGCTAGCTGCGCCACCAGAGTCTCTGGGTTCGCGCCCAGGCTGGGCTGGGTGCGCGCCCAGGCTCTTTCGCAGCCGGCCGCAACCGGGAGATCCGTGGGGCGACGCACAATTGGCATAGCGTCGTCCGGGTTAGGGAGGGTTTGGCCGGTAGGGGTAGGGATCCTTGTCTCAGTATGTAAAAATTTAATAAAATGTATGCACTCTACTGTAAGTCGCTCTGGATAAGAGCGTCTGCTCTTGGCCGGTAGGGATATCCTTGTCTCAGTATGTAAAAATGTAATAAAATGTATGCACTCTACTGTAAGTCGCTCTGGATAAGAGCGTCTGCTAAATGACTAAAATGTAAATGTAAAATGTAATTGACAAAAGAAATAGCTTCGCTGCACTGGTGCCTAATCTACCTGCTCCATCATCGCTGGGACTGCTTGTGTCTTGCGATGACGGTGCTAACTCCAACTACGCTGACTCCAGCAGCAACTTGGTCGTTGAGTTTGGTTCCTTTCGCTCTCTCTGGATCTGACAGGGCACTGCCTGCTGTGGAAGGGTCTGAAACTATCACCGGGAGCAGCGGGCGTACGCTATCCTGCTTCTTGTGGGCCCGTGAAAGGCTCAACGAATTGTGTGAGGGGTGGGAATGGGCGGATTTCTCAATTCCCTTCACCGGCCGTTGTATAGGGCAGTTCAATTGTGAGAAATGTCTCAGTCCCTGGAGCAAAAACTTTGTGCTATCCAGGAGCATGAGTACAGGACATCAATAAGCTGCCCCCAAACATTTTAAACCAGCATCAGGAAATTGAGTCTATCATAGTTCATGTGGGATTCAAATACATTATGAAGGGCAGCTCAGAACAGCTGAAGATTGATTTTAAAGAGCTGATTGGGTCACTACTTGACATCAACAAACGTCCCATAATATCTGGCCCTCTGTCCTCCCTAAATCGTGGCATTGAACGGTTCAGCAGAAATGTATACCTCCATAACTGGCTACGAGACTATTGCAGCTCTATGGGTGTAACATTTATTGACAATTTTGATACCTTCTGGAAACAAAGATCTTATTATAAGGAGGATGGGATCCACCCAACTCATTTGGGATCCTGGATCCTTTCACAGCATTATAAGGCTACGGTGAAACAATGAGCTTGGACACACCTACTCATTCAAGGGTTTTTCTTTATTTTTACTATTTTCTAAATTGTAGAATAATGGTGAAGACATCAAAGCTATGAAATAACACATATGGACTCATGTAGTAAACAAAAACGTGTTAAACAAATCAAGATATATTAAATATTTTAGATTCTTCAAGGTAGACACCCTTTGCCTTGACAAAGCTGTCATCAAGGCAAAGGATGTGTATAATCTCAAGTATAAAATATATTTTAATTTGTTTAACACTTTTGTGTGTTATTTCATAGTTTTATGTCTTCACTATTATTCTACAACGTAGAAAATAGTACAAAACTAACACAAACCCTTGAATGAGTAGGTTTGGCAAAACTTTTGACTGGTACTGTAAAAAACGATAGTAAAAAGCTTTGGAGCACCTTAAATTAAATTTGGGGCAAAAAAGCAAGCTCAGCTCCATCATTCATTGAATAGGATGGCTCCTTCATCACAAAACCCACTGATATTGCCAACTACTTTTATGATTTTGTCATTGGCAAGATTAGCAAACTTAGGCAAGACATGTCAGCAACAAACGCTGACACTACACTCCAAGTATATCCGACCAAATGTGAGTGTGGAAAAGGTGAACAAATTAATATTGTCTATTAACAATGACATACCATACGTTTTCCCAGCAGCAGACAATGATCGATAATGTCAAAAGCCGCACTGAAGTCTAACAAAACAGTCCCCACAATATTTTTTATCATAAATTTCTCTCAGCCAATCATCAGTCATTTGTGTAAGTGCCGTGCTTGTTGAATGTGATGCACTACAGTACTTAATGCAGCTGGTGGCCACACCAGATACTGACTGTTACTTTTGATTTTGACCCCCCCCCCCTTTGTTCAGGGACACATTAATCCATTTCTGTTAGTCACATGTCTGTGGAACTTGTTCAGTTTATGTCTCAGTTGTTGAATCTTGTTATGTTCATACAAATATTTACACATGTTAAGTTTGCTGAAAATAAAGTTGACAGTGAGAGGACGTTTCTTTTTTTGCAACTGACATGTGAAAAGGTTAACAAAGAGCTGCAGTTTGTTTCAGAATGGGTGGCAAGGAATAAGTTAGTCATAAATATTTCAAAAACTAAAAGCATTGTATTTGGGACAAATCATTCACTAAACCCTACATCTCAACTAAATATTGTAAGGAATAATGTGGAAATTGAGCAAGTTGAGGAGACTAAACTGATTGGAGTAACCCTGGATTGTAAAACTGTCATGGTCAAAACATATTGATACAATACTATCTAAAATGGGGAGAAGTCTTTCCATAATAAAGCGCTACTCTTCCTTCTTAACAGCACTATCAACAAGACAGGTCCTACAGGCCCTATTGTTGTCGCACCTGGACAACTTTTCAGTCGTGTGGTCAGTTGGCACAAAGAGGACCTTAGGAAAATTGCAATTTTCTCAGAACAGGGCAGCACGGCTGGCCCTTAGATGTACACAGAGAGCTAACATTAATAATATGCATGTAAATCTCTCCTGGCTCAAAATGGAGGAGAGATTGACTTCATCACTACTTGTATTTGTGAGAAGAATTGACATGTTGAATTCACCGAGCTGTCTGTTTGAACTACAGTACTGGCACACAGCTCAGATACCCATGCATACCCCACAAGACATGCCACCAGAGGTCTCTTCACGGTCCCCAAATCCAGAACAGACTATGGGAGGTGCACAGTACTACATAGAGCCATGACTACATGGAACTCTATTCCACATCAAGTAATTAATGCTAGCAGTAAAATTAGATTTAAAAAACAGATAGAAATACACCTTATGGAACAGAGGGGACTGTGAAGCAACACAAACAGGCACAGACACATGCTTACAAACACGTGACAGCATACGCACTATACACACACGTATACATGTGAGTACAAATACCCATACCAACATACTGTTTACTACATACTTAATGAGTATATACTACATACTATTATGTCATTTTTATTTTCTTCTTTTTTAAATCAATTTTACCCCCTTTTCTCCCCAATTTTCGTGGTATCCAATTGCTAGTAATTACTATCTTGTCTCATCGCTACAACTCCCGTACGGGCTCGGGAGAGACGAAGGTCGAAAGCCATGCGTCCTCCGAAACACAACCCAACCAAGCCGCACTGCTTCTTAACACAGCGCGCCTCCAACCCGGAAGCCAGCTGCACCAATGTGTCGGAGGAAACACCGTGCACCTGGCTCCCTTGGTTAGCACGCACTGCGCCCGGCCCGCCACAAGAGTCGCTGGTGCGCGATGAGACAAGGATATCCCTACCGGCCAAACCCTCCCTAACCCGGACGACGCTAGGCCAATTGTGCGTCGCCCCACGGACCTCCCGGTCGRGGCCGGCTGCGACAGAGCCTGGGCGCGAACCCAGAGTCTCTGGTGGCACAGCTAGCGCTGCGATGCAGTGCCCTAGACCACTGCGCCACCCGGGAGGCCCCTATTATGTCATTTTAGTATACTGTAAACTAGCGTTATCATTTTAGTTGAGCATACTAGCGCTTCGCCTGTCTACCGGAAGTTGATGCTGTTGCTATGCAACCTTTTGCTAGCTAGTTAGCCTAACAAATGACTAGTTAGACATTTTACGATTTCGGGTGTGTTCGTAAATTCAATCTGAAGTGCCAAAGCGTGCTCTGGGCGTTAATAAATCCAGAGCGTTGTCAGATTGTCCGTTTGTAAATTCAGAGTGTTTCGCTATCGGAGTATTCAGAGTGCACACTAGATGCTCTGGCCAAGGAGTAGAGTTGATCCGATCATTCAACGGCAGTCAAGCACCCAAGCTAACTGGCTAATGTTGGCTAGCTACATCCAGACACAAATGAGAGAACACCTCACTCTGACCATTTTACTCGCCCTAGCAGAGCTGGTTAGGCTGTTTTTATGTTATCCTGAGTGTTGGTGACTGTAACTGTGCTGCTGGCAACAATTTATTTACGCTTTTTTTGGCCAACGTTTACTGACACCGGCCACCTGCCATATTCAACGGGTGTTGAGCGTTAGTAAATTRCTCAGTTATTCTGCGCTCTGGCACACTCAGACGAGAGTGCTCTGAAATTAGAGTAGATAGCCAGAATTAACAATGTCCATTGAAACATACAACGACTTTACCACTTTTCTAAGAATTCTGTGAATAATCAAGTCAAAAAACGTTGGGTAGGTAGTTAGATAGCAGATAGGTAATATCTGCCTGGCAAGTTCGATGAATTAGTAACCAACAAACGTTAGGTAACTAGCTAACATACCGGTACATACTGCTGTAAGGATAGCGTAGCTAACAAATTGTCAGCCAACGTAACAAAACTTATTTGAAAAGTCATGACTTTATTAAATTGCTCAGCATTTTCTTAACATTTGTCATAATTAGTTAAAGCAATGAATTTGTGTCAGCTCTCGTCAGACTTCGGCTGGATATCTTCCGCCATTTTCTTCAAATCTGAAAACGTTGTGAAGCCACGCCCATTTTCTGAAGAATTGCATTATGGCCCCTAAAAGCACGGAAATAGTGTACACTGCTTGTATACTACGTATTTTGGCCAATTTAGTACGACATCCGGGAACTTTTGGCATATCTATACTATGACCAATAAGCATACTATATACACAAATCACGTCKCAAATAGTACGGTTAGTGTGGTTATTATGAGTACTCGAACACAGCTAGTAGAGTAGGGGCCTGAGGGCACACACTTAATGAGTTATGAAATCTGTTGTGAATGTATTGTAATGTTTTTAAAATTGTAAAACTGCCTTAATTTTGCTGGACCCCAAGAAGAGTAGCTGCTGCCTTGGCTAATGGGGATCCATAATAAATACAAATGCTCATGTTGGGTTTTTGAGCTAGCGCCCACTTGACTCCCATTCACTCCTTGGCCCAGAATCACCCAGAATGCACCACGCGGCCCATTGATGACAAATGGGCAATGTACACAATGGGCGTTAGTAAGATTCCAATTTAGTTTCCCATCTCCTCAAAATACTGTATATCTGAACTAGCAAGACCAAGCTAATGCTAACACTAGTAGTTTGGTTTACTAGCTATAGAATGGATTATTTTAGATAGTTTTAGAGGACGACTGTTTTTATCTACACATACCTTGCTTCCTATTAAAATGTGTGTTTGCTTTCTCATGAGGCAGRTTACCAGGCAGGCAGGAGAGGATGGTTCCCATTAGATTACACAGATATAAAGTCAGATTCCACAGACTGGAGAGGAGGGTGAGCAAAGAAAGAAACCAAGTGCAGAGTGCAGAGTCAAACAACCAACAAGGTGCTGGGGCAACCAAACATAGTTGTTGAGAGTCGTGGTTGATGAGTCTCTGTAAGCTGTAGCTAGGATACCACTGTGACTGACAAGTGAATCCACCTGTCGCAGAGAGCGTGTGGGTTATTGCTTGAAATCCCAGGTAGAGGGTTGTTTTCACTAGACAAAACAGAGGCAAAAGGGCTGGAATTGGGATAAGTTAACTTGTCCAATAAGAAAGACCTGCTTTATTTTCCATTGAAAAAGTTTTTCTATGACTTGAACTAAGGATTTTGTCTGGTAAACGCGTTCAGTGCTTCTCCGTTGAAAGTGGTGTGGAAAAGTACTGAGGCAAATGTTGTCTCGCCACATTGTTTTCCTGTGGCTCTGGACGTGACTGTCTTAGCTGTTGTTGGCTAAAATRCACATTACACTCTGGGGTAGGGCTAGAACCCTAAAGGTTCCTTGCATTCACTAAGTTAATATACAGTATACAACCTTTGTTTTAGTAAAGGGTCTAAATAACCTAAAGGTTATATTTAGAATCCCAAATAACCCTTTTTTCTAAGAGTGTAATAATTCATAATCCCTGACAAAGGTTAGCTGCTTTTGTCGCATCAATATGTAACTTTGAGTCAATCTCCTGTAATAGCCTTCAGAGATTTAAGAGTGCTCAAAGCTGATGATTCTCTTTTTTACTGGGGTTTTGGAATGAGCCCCGAACAAGCCATATTTAGACAGCCATATTGGGCCATGATCTCTGATAACAGGGATGTGGAAAATGCAATCAGCCAGAAAACATCCATGCACCCAACAGAGTGTGAATATACAGTGAGCTCCAAAAGTATTTGAACAGTGACACATGTTTGTTGTTTTGGCTCTGTACTCCTGTACTTTGGATTTTAAATGATAATGACAAAGAGGTTAAAGTGCAGACTGTCAGGTTTAATTTGAGGGTATTCTCATCCATATCGGGTGAACCGTTTAGAAACTATAGGACTTTTTGTACATAGTCCCCCCATTTTAGGGGACCAAAACTATTGGGACAAATACTGTAAATGTGTATTAAAGTAGTCAAATGTTTAGTGTTTGGTCCCATATTCCTAGCACGCAAAGATTACATCAAACTTGTTGGATACCTTTACTGTTTGTTTAGGATGTGTTTCCATTTTTTTGTAAATAAGAATAGAATATGTTTCTAAACATTTCTACATTAATGTGCATGCTACCATGATTATGGATAGTCCTGAAGGAATCGTGAATAATGATGAGTGAGAAAGTTATAGACGCACAAATATCATACCTCGTCCCAAAAATGCTAACCTCCTCTGTTATTGTAATGGTGATAGGTTAGCATGTCTTGGGGGAATGATGTGCGTCTAACTTTCTCACTCATCTTAAATTCACAATTCGTTCAGGACCAATCATAATCATGGTAGCATCCACATTAATGTAGAAGTGTTCAGAAACATTCTATTCTTATTTATAATAAAAGTTACTCCAAAATGACATAATACATTATTTACCATTAATTTCTACTGGGCACAAAATCTAAATCTAAAACACAATCAAAACAAACAGCAAATCAATAAGTTTGTAGTCACAAGCTTTATGTAATCATTGTGTGCTAGGAATATGGGACCAAATACTAAACTTTTGACTACTTTATTACACATATAAGTAAATTTGTCCTGATACTTTTGGTCCCCTAAAATGCAGGGACTGTGTACAAAAATTGCTGTAATTTCTAAACGGTTCACCCACCCGATATGTATGAAAATACCTTAAAATGAAATCTGACGGTCTGAAATGTAACATTATAGTCAGAGTATAACTTAAAATCCAAAGTCCTGGAGTTCAGAGCCAAAACAACAGTAAAAGTGTCAATGTCCCAATACCTTTGGAGCTCAGTGTATGACTAGTGTGTAGGCTACAGAAATAAATATTGCTCTACGAAGTTGCTCTGTTCATAGAGTTCAGGTTAGATTATAGAGGTGAGTTGTGTGTGCTGTACACATGTATAACCCACCACCTGTATTTGGGCCTATGTAGCAAATTTGAAATGGTGTTTTTTACATTGGATAAAAGTAGAAACTCAGAGCTAGAAAATGGTATGTCATACACGGCAGTTGAGGAACAATGGGAAAGTAATTCTGCTTTGAAAGTTGATAAACTTGTAAACTCATTTTTGAGAAAATGGTCAGTGAATATTTTGGTACACCCACCGGAGAGCTTTTCGTTGTCTACACCCATTCAGCATCATTCACACCCTATTACGCCTTAACCRCACCAATCTATTTAAGAAATCACAAGTGAGGCCATGTGCAAAACATAATGTCATAAACAACCAAATAGTTCAAGTCTAAAAGTGTTGAAATTAGTAGCAAAAAGTAGTAGTAAAAATACATRTAGTCCTTGGCCTATATCCTAATATGACTTTGGCGCAGGTCATGTTGTTCTTCACATTATCGTCTCTGGTAAAGACACAAAATATCAAATAAAATCAACGTTTTTTGTCACATGCACAGGACACAGAAGATGTAAACGGTACAGTGAAATGGTTACTGCATAGTGGAGTCTTTTGTTTACACATGTAGCTAGCTACCTTAACAATGAACCATAATCCCAATTCTAATGACGTGTTCAAAACACCTGGGAACTCTGCAATCTCTGACTTCATTGCATTCAAAACAACTGGGAATTCAGAAAAAAACAAGCTCCTACTGGGAAATATCAAGTTGAATGGTCATCCAACTTGGAATTCCAACTAGGGAACCTTTCTAGAGCTCCAACTTTCCAACCTGAAGATCACTGACGTCATGATTTGACATCGTATTTTTCAGAGTTCTCAATTGTTTTGAACACGGCAATACTAGCATGCACCATGCATGAAAATTAAGGTCGCTAAAGCTAACCAAATAGGTTCAATGTTAGCTAGCTAACATTAGGCTATAATTACGCAAATGGTTTTCTGAGATCCAAATAATATTACTACACAGATCATACAAGTAACATTATCTAGCGAGCCAGCTAGCTAACATTAGCTAGCTAGCCAACAGTACTTTCTGACAAAAATGTGAAACTTATAATATCTGAAAATGTAGCTAGACTCTTACCCGTATACAGTACATGGATGACATGATTGACCTTAGTTTGAAGATGTAATCCGGAGACAGGTGTTTTATACAACAGCCTTATGTGTTCTCTTTTCGACTCTTTCCGCATTTGGCAATCATCTCTCTGCTCCCACCGGGCAATCCACTGATTTCAAATCTCTGTCAACTTCTTCTGTGACAACAACACTTTTGATCGCCGTTGCTTCCCCATCACTGTCATCAGAAGACTCTACAATGTCTGGTTCAATTAAAATGTTTTTACCTAAATGATGGATTTCCTCATCGTCTGATTCATTTTCAGAATCAAAGAGAGTCAGCAAGGAACAATCGTCCTCCAGAAAGTGGTCCATCACAACCTTTTCCTTTGTCGATAGCATTATTAACTCCAGGGCAGCAATGTTGAGAGCAGTAGCAACACATTTTCAGTTCTTCATGATATCTTTCAGAAGAAGCTGCGGTAGAAAGAATTATCCACACATACTGACCAGCTCATGTTATAGAAAGAATCATGCTACATGGCAGACCAATCCGAACTCATCTCTCGGCATATCCAGCCCATCCATTATCTCAGCCAATCATGATGACATACAAGTGTGTTACTAAGGCATATGAAAGTCCACATGTTCCAATAGGCATTTCTGCCCAACAAAAACACATTTTCATAAAAAATACATTAAAATGCCTCTCCTGTGAAGTAGTAACGTGTGACATACACCTAGCTTCCTGGGTCAGATATACAGTACAGTATGGTTTAAGGTATATAATATTTTTTTTATAGTGTATTTTATATTTGGAATATTAGGATTCCACTTTGTATTATGATCTATAAATCCATATAGATCATAATACAGAGATATCTATATGGGTTTTATGGCTATTTAGATAATACTGTAGTGTTTAATTATGGTTTATGAATGCAAATTACAAAGAGCTTGGGATAGTAGAGCCTGGGATAGTAGTGATGATTTTCCAAATTGAACTGATGAATGAACAAGCTATTGCAGCTGTCAGACAGGAGCGTTCCAGAAAATTCTGGGACAGAGACTATTGGCCGGTTCAATCAGGAATAATTTCCTGAGTAAATTAATCCCTAAATAATTAGAAGACCATTAAAGATAGACAGAATAGTGTATTAGAATGCTATTGACCAGTGATGTGTAGGCCCGTGGAGGGTGAGGGACTTACGACCCAGTCTGACGGGGGCAGAACAGCCAAGGTTGATCATCAACGCTTCCTTATACTGTATAAGTCACCTTGTCAGAGGAATCAATTACAGTGATAATGACCTTGTAGAAAGGAGCCAAGTTACAGCTAAGGCAGGTACTTTGATATCTGATTTATGCTGAAGTATCTCTACACTCTGTCTGCAACACTTTCACTGCAATGACAGACAGGTATTTGCATATTTCAACTTTGCCTCTGTGAATTCTTCACCTGGGGGATTCAGAGAAAGCCCTAAGAAACCTGACAGGTTTATCTAAAAATACTAGTAACAATAGAACACAAGTGGAGTTCTGTGTCCGTGTAAGTCATTTTGGAGAGATAACGGCAGGTTTTCTGACAGGCATGGAAGAAGAGGGATAGCACTTCTTACTGGTTTGTTTGACTATTGTATGCAAAACATGTAGTTTCTACATTCCTCCTCTCGCTCTCTTTTTCTCTCTCTCTCTCCCTCTTCTCTCACACTATCATTGTGCTCTCACATGTCTCCCTTTACCGCAGAGTCTCCATGGCAACTCAAGCTTGCACTTCAATGGGGATTCTCTCTGCGCTCGTTGTCTGTAATCTAGAAATAGGTCAGTCTTTCCACCTAATCATGTGCTTCTGCCTTCGTGCCAGCTGGAGCCCATGTCTAGCACCTGGTATGTCAGCAGAGTTAGGCAGTTCCCCTGTAATTGCTTATTCTACAAGCACTTGACAGTGGTCTGGTTACCAAGTTGTAGAGCACAAGACATACTTACAATATCAACCAATTAGTTGACTGGAACAGTCCCTGTAACACGTGACCAACCTTATCCACATTTATAAAGCATTGCCCTCTATTTAGAAGTTCCTGCTCAGATGGACCACCCCCAGAGCCTGTCTGTTTTAGTGAGTCATGCCTGGTGTCAAGGTCTCGCTGTTCAGCTGCCCACTGAATCCCTCCCCTCTGTAAGGCACTGACAAACTAAGAGAGAAGAATGGCAGCGCATGACTGTCATTAAAAAGACAATCCACAGCCGACAGGCCAAACACTCCCTATGAGCTAATGACATTTTACTGCAGATCATAACATAACCTTATTTGTATCGTTGCTCAGCACATTGAAAAACAAAGAGAAGGAGCAAAAAACTTGTGTGCATAGGGTCCCCTCCTTTATTCAGTTCTTAAAACAAGCTGCCTCTGAAATTTCTCCTCTTGAAATTAAATCTAAAGCTTTGTCGGCGCCGAGGCAACAGCGTTCCACATTCTGGGGCTTTTTGAGAATGACTCGGCGAGGAGAGAAAGAGAAATAGAGAAAGAGACAGAGAGAGAGAGTGAGAGATAATATGGGAGGAAGAGAGAGAGAGGGTGACTTGAAAAGGAGAGAATTAAATGGAGAGGGAAGGGACTTGAGGAGGAGAGAGCTAGAAAAGAACCAGGAAGGAGAGAGGGAGCGTGAGAGAGGCAGACAGAGGGAGAGAAAGAGTGACAAAAAGAGAGAGATAGAGCGAGAGAGCAAGTGAAGGAGAGAAAGCAGCCATCGCCCTGTGGGATTTGGAGAAAGGGACTCTTGTTTAAAGAGTACAGGTGGATCCATAAATCAGAGATGAAAGCTGTCGGAGGTTTGATGACGGAGGCAAACAGAAGGGCCGCACAGCCTGGGATAAGAGCCTGGGATAGGCTGGGCTCATTATGCACCATTCCTCCTCTCCAAAACAGCCACAGCAGTGCTTTCTCTCTGCTACAAAATAATGACTCCGACACCACTGCAGCGAACGGAAACAATCTGAATGTACAAGTACCTAAACTCTTGGAGTCTGTGGCTGTGTGTAATCCATTTTGCTGTGATATGTTGCTTGGCACACTTGTTGGTTGGCAAAATTTACAAACACATGAATTCTGAGTTAAGTCATGGTTGCAGAAGTAGTATTCAAGGTGAAGGACATGATGTACACGTTTTCACTATTACTGCTAAATTGAATGACAATTGACATGTAGTCATTACTAAATGTATCTGATACACCAACAGTTTAACTTACCCTTTCAACAATTCAACCTCCCTCTCAGACGACTCCAATTCATGGAGGTGTTGGTAGGCGGTGCCAGAATGTTTGGATCCTCCAATTGGATTTCGTCTTCCTCTGGGTATGGGCGGTGTTTTACGAGGTACTGACCAATGGGTGGCTTTACTTATCTGGTCTGGACTATGAGACAGGGAGCTGCTTCTAAAATCAAACACAGGGACAGGGATCAAAAGTGTTTTTTGTCACTTAAAGTATTCTGTATGATACATCACATTAACTGTTTCCTACCATGGTTATGTTACTATCCCTATGTGAGCCATCACATGGCTGTGGATGAYAAGATTTAACACCAGGAGTTCCCTCGTCCAGAAAATGAACAACTGAAAATTCACATCAAAACTGCCACAAGGCAACACACAGCTAGAAGGCCCTCGCTATTCAGAGGAACAACATAAACTACTAAAGACAGATTATTGGACAAGTGTGGCTGATTGCCACTCCATCTAGGGATAAAAGGAATCATGCCATTTCTCCAGTCAATTAAACTAGAGTTTCCCTTGTCACACAACTTTTGTGTCCCTCTGCTAATATTTCCTGTTTCCTGCTGCAGTGTGGGTTTCTGGGTTTCTGCTGTGTTTTGACATGATTGAGGTTCGGAGTGTGAAGTGATTGATTTATCATGTGCAGTGAGGACTTTGAAGACTTCTCTCTGTTTGCCAGATCATATCTTTATTGGTAGTTTATCTCTAGTGCAAATAAAATGCTTATAGACAATTAAAGCCCATGTCATTTGATTTCAGATAAGCCTTGCAACTAACCAGCTGCCAAAGGAGTGAGGATAGAATAATGTGATGCACAAATAGTTCCTAGACACAAATCCACTTAAGAGCTTGTCAAGTTTCAAGCTGTTTTGGAAACATATCTTCACTTCCATTTGCTGAAAACTGTATCCAAATCCCCCCTAAGCCGACACAATTGCAATCATACAAACTGAGATGATCCTTTAAAGTCCACTTATGGCAAGGTCAAGGACCGTAAGCAAACAAAATACAATCCAGCCACTGAAAAAAAAGGGGAATCAAATTGTTGTCGGATCTTAAAACCTCTTGAATCTAGGGGGCAGAATTTTTATGTTTGGAAAAATAACGTTCCCAATGTAAGCTGCCTATTTCTCAGGTCCAGATGCTAGAATATGCATATAATTGACAGAGTAGGATAACAAACACTCTAAAGTTTCCAAAACTGTCAAAATATTGTCTGTGAGTATAACATAACTGATTTTGCAGGCGAAAACCTGAGGAAATCCAACCCGGAAGTGACTCTTATTTTGATTCCTTTTCCAATGGCTTCCTCAGGGTGTGAACAGTCTTTAGACATAGTTTCAAGCTTTTATTCTGAAAAATGAGCGAGATTTATCAAAACGCGTCAGTGGATAGACGGATGTCCTTCCATTAGTTAATGCGCTGGTTGCTCAACATTTTCTTTCTCTCCAGTATTGAATAGTTTACAGTCCTGTTGAAATATTATCGATTATTGATGTTAAAAACAACCTGAGGATTGATTGTTAAAAACGTTTGACATGTCTCTACGAACTTTACYGATACTATTTGGAATTTTCGTCAAGCCTTGATGACCTGCCTAAGGCTGTGGAATACTGAACATAATGCGCCAAACAAATTGAGTTTTTTTTATATAAAAATAATCTTTATCGAACAAAAGGAACATTTATTGTGTAATTGGGAGTCTCGTGAGTGCAAACATCTGAAGATCATCAAAGGTAAGCGATTCATTTTATTGCTTTTCTGGCTTTCGTGACCAATCTACATTGCTGCTAGGTGTTCTTAATGTTTTGTCTAGTGATCGATAAACTCACACAAACGCTTGGATTGCTTTCGCTGTAAAGCATATTTTCAAAATCTGACACGACAGGTTGATTAACAACAAGCTAAGCTGTGTTTTGCTATATTGCACTTGTGATTTCATGAATATAAATATTTTTAGCATTTTTTTATTTATTTGGCACACTGCAATGCAACAGTTGTTGATGAAAATGATCCCGCTAAAGGGATCCGTGCGTCAAGAAGTTAAAACGTAAAAAAGAGGCGGGTGAGGATTAAGCCAAACAGACATAAAAGGATTTGTTTATCTGTAATCCCAACAGACACGCATGGAAGGCAAGGCACACACACACACACACACACACACACGCACACGCACACGCACACGCACACGCACACACACACACACTGACAAGGAAAGGTAGATCTCTAGAGCCACCATAATGACCTTGTAATTATGCAGGCAGATTGGTGTGCTGGTGAAATTCACAATGCGATATGAGTGAATGCGGTTTCCCTAGTCCTGAAGTCATGTAAAGTCAATAGCATTCCCTGGGTCCTGGCTCTCATGCAAGTCACTGAATACAAATGGAATATGAAACCAGAGGATAGCAGGAAATACCACTGAGCAGTTAATGATGGATATCGGTCCTTTGAGTGAGAGAGATCATCTTGACTGTGATTGGACTTCATTGTAATGCTAAGGACTAGCTGTTCCCAGAGCTTTATATATGGCTAGCGCTGACATTTGAATCATATGGGATTTTGAATAATGTAAATCTACGCAGTTATACATCTATAGCCTACATGTGGTCTTCCAGTAAGCTAATGTCGTATAATGATTTAAGACACAACAGATCATTCCATTAGCGCATTATTCCGCAATGTGGAAATTAACTCAATGTAATATAGCAGTTGGCTCATAAAGAACATTTAATGTAGTTGGAGTCAGATCTCTGACCCTTCGCTGGCATGTTCAGCCCGGTTACAGATATGCGCATTAAAATGTTTATCAACAATTAGAATTACTATCATTCATTAAAACATTCAATAAATCCACAATTATCTCCGGATGCACTGTAATGTGGTTAATTTGATTTCTCTCTTCACTGCGTCTCTGAGAATTACTGTAAGGGGCATAGAACCAATTCTCATAGCACATTATTATGATAATCATTATGATTTTTGTCTTTGTAAGATGTTGTTCCACAGAGAAGTATTCATCATTCAGACCACTGAGTTCTATGTTTGAACATCATACCTGTAATGTTTTCCTGTGCCTGGACCTCTGGAGTCGTTGGTAGGAGTGGCGTTGCACTGGGAAAAGCTGGACTTGCAAACAGCTCCCTCATGTGGCTGGGAGGACCTCTTACAATACTGCAAAATAAACAAAGACATTTAAATATATATAACCTATTACTGTATTAGCATTAATCTATATTGATTAGACGGATCATATTGCCTGTTTATGCATACAATAAAAATACGTTTGGACTATGCAAATAGTTAAGTACAGGTAGGCACAGATGTTTTCTTTTTAGCACTCCATTTCCAGAGTCAGAATGGCCATGTTCTTTTGGAGGCATATCTAAAAATGTACATCACTTAACATAACCCAGTGTGCTCACACACAATCCCCCTTTGATTGCCACAGCGTGAGGTAGACCATTACGTGACTAGAGAAGAATGATTACAGGAATCTAAATGGCATTCCTGCTCTCTATCTATTCCACTCTCCTTCCTCTATTTTGCTGTGTCAATGAGGGAGAACGGAAGAGAAATTGAAATTGAAGTAGACTATACATCTCAAGTGTAGCATAGGAATGCTGATTGTTGATAAAGGAGTGGTGTAGAGGAGGAGAGCCACTATAATTGGATATTACGCCCGGACAGACAGCAGATTAACCCAAGGAGGTTCCTGGTACCACTATCCCTGATAGCAACCATGCATTAATCCAAGATAAGATTATATTAAATAATTTCTCAGATTTCTTTTATTATTGTCGCCTAGAGCCTGGAGCGCGAGCATGATTTAATAGGAATTCCTCACGCTGAGAGCCATTACTGATAATGGAGCTCCAATAATGAATTCACTGACACAATAGAAATAATACTAGGTCAAATATAAATGGTGCCGATAAGGGTGTAAGAATCTGGGTTAAATAGATGGACTCATGCAGCAATTTGCCATCCAACCAGTTTAACTTGTTGGTGAGCTCAATTAACAGTACACGCACGACAATGATGATCTAGAATTACAGAAAAAGCTATTGGTGTAAGGACAGACGCTTGAAGACCAGAAGCAAGTACAGGGAGTGAACATTTAATAAATAACTGACAAGAAACAAACAAGGACAGCGTCTAAACAGGGGAAACATAACGACAATAATGCTGACACGGGGAACAAACTGAGGAACAGACAGATATAGAAAGGACAATCAACAAAGTGAAGGAGTCCAGGTGAGTCCAATATTGCGCTGATGCGCTTAATGATGGTGACAGGTGTGAGACCAAAGCGTCCATGAAAGTGTCCATGATTAAATGTTCAAAAAACACTCAAAACAAAATGACAAAAGGTGAAAACGAAAGCGCACAGTTCTGTCAGGAAAAAACACTAAACAGAAAACATCCCACAAAACCCAAACGGAAAATGACAACTTATATATGATCCCCAATCAGAGACAACGATAGACAGCTGCCTCTGATTGGGAACCACACTAACATAGAAATAAGGAAACTAGAATGCCCACCCTAGTCACACCCTGACCWAACCAAAATAYYGAATAAATACCTCTCTATGGCCAGGGCGTGACAMMWSKARMCYWWYCKTYKRMRRWYWWGYYYSMMMCKMSGWMYYAWMRSMRWKAKMYTGMKYYKWRSGYMMKKGSARMTYYYKKSRSCRCRSRSRGCWSKWRRRRKCYWWRTMSMYMWMSSKRMSWMRWMSGWKSTWCYSTYGWYMYKKRMMMSAGKAYKWCKRKMRKGSWYYKYRRASACSWCKGWTKKWKMKCMYYSMCWSCYSWSSGYYMAKWMWCMCWYKKYGCWSRMGWCRMGSSAYCMWMYRRYSWSYKWRKYYYKSSYYSKKMMTRSRMSMKMGCTRSSMWRRYCYYKTRMYKGKWYYAWMSRWKSWSKCATYGARKGRKYRWGCAGYCWMCYMSKCKMMGKTSYTCASWAGKMMRMRCMMSYRKKWGSKTSWRCACWYGKMSRMTSGMGRCWMMGWMSWRCWKWYMAYMCRWSSSSSSYTMGAWKKRSKCWYGKYGRRTKSSMSKKTGCACTGAGAACTCCACATGTTTCTAAAGCACACCGATGCCACTTTTGTTTTTATAACAGGGCAATGATAAAACTGGGGAGACAAAAATTCAATTTTAGAATATGGGGGGTGGGTCATGTCCCCCCATCCCCATTGAAAGTTGCGCCCCTGTTATTATTGTTTGCTGAATGCAATATTTATTTTCAAGTTGATGGTAATAAAGTGTTATGACATTTCAGAAATCTCTAGACTAGAGAGGGAGGGAGGAAGGAAATTAGGATGCATGAAAAAATGTGACACGCTCCCACACAATGGGACTATGAAATGTCTTATTTTCAAAATAGACAGCTTCAAGGGATAAATATTACACAAGGAAGAGTTGCACCATGTCTGCTTTGTAAAAAACAGAGAGAGAAGCTCATGGTTTTAAAGCTTTTAAAAGAGAGTCAGACATGGCTGCAGACAAGCATCACCTCACTGTTAATCCCTAGAAACTCTCACAGTCTCACATCAGAATTAGACATTCATCCATGTTTTCAAATGTCAAATTTCAAAGTTGTTCCAAACGTCACCTTTACGAAAAAAGATTGCAGTCAGAGTGCAGTATAACTGAAGTACACAGCAGTATAACTGCAGTATGCGGAAAATACTAATCCAAAATAAAACATTTTTTACTGCAGTAATTTTGCAGTGTAACTGCAGTTAGAATGCAGCATATTCTGTAATTATTGTGTCCAAAATACCACAGGTGAATGCAGTTACTGCACTTTTACTGCAGTTTCAAATCTGCCCCCCAAAATTATAAAGGCACATTTTGAAGTGTTTAAGGTTACATTTAGGGATTAACTCCACATTTTTAAGGTTAGGTTTAAGTTTAGGCATTAACACCTAGAGTCAATTGACACACCGGTGCATCAGTCTAAATTACATAACAAAAAATCCCCAACAAAATCAGTCAGTTTAAGCTGGAGATATCTGTTGTTTTGGATTGGATGCGTCTCAATCAACCACATCCGCCAGTTTCGCACTTCCGCATCTGCGGTGAAAGGTGGCAGACCATGAGACATCCCTAAAATCGGTCTTCTCACGAAAACAGTCCACAAGTCTCAGGGGACTCGTCTGAAGGATGTAAAGAATGTATGGAAGTATGAAGGTAATTTTTTGCCAAACCCCAAAAAGGGTTGAAATACGTGTAAAATAAATAAATAAACATATATATACAGTATCAGTCAAAAGTTTGGACACACCAACTTATTTAAGGGTTTTTCCAACAGTCTTGAAGGAGTTCCCACATATGCTGAGCACTTGTTGGCTGCTTTTCCTTCACTCTGCGGTCCAACTCATCCCAAACCATTTCAATTGGGTTGAGGTCGAGTGATTGTGGAGGCCAGGTCATCTGATGCAGCACTCCATCACTCTCCTTGTTCGAATAGCCCTTACACAGCCTTGAGGTGTGTTTTGGGTCATTGTCCTGTTGAAAAACAAGTGATACTCTCACTAAGCGCAAACCAGATGGGATGGCATATAGCTTCAGAATGCTGTGGTAGCCATGCTGGTTAAGTGTGCCTTGATTTCTAAATAAATCACTGACAGTGTCACCAGCAAAGCACCCCCACACCATCACACCTCCTCCTCCATGCTTCACGGTGGAAACCACACATACCGAGATCTTACATTCATCTACTCTGCGTCTCACAAACATACGGTGGTTGGACAGATTACCACCGGTCTAATATCCATTGCTATTGTTTCTTGGCCCAAGCAAGTCTCTCCTTATTATTGGTGTCCTTTAGTACGGGTTTCTTTGCAGCAATTCGACCATTAAGGCCTGATTCACGCAGTCTCCTCTGAACAGTTGATGTTGAGATGTGTCTGTTACTTGAACTCTGTGAACCATTTATTTGGGCTGCAATCTGAGGTGCAGTTAACTCTAATGAACTTATCCTTTGCAGCAGAGGTAACTCTGGGTCTTCCTTTGCTGTGGCGATCCTCATGAGAGCCAGTTTCATCATAGCACTTGATGGTTTTTGTGACTGCACTTGAAGAAACGTTCAGAGTTCTTGACTGACTGACCTTCATCTCTTAAAGTAATGATGGACTGTCATTTTTCTTTGCTTATTTGAGATGTTCTTGCGATAATATGGACTTGTTTTTTTACCAAATAGGGCTATCTTCTGTATACCACCCCTACTTTGTCATAACACAACTGATTGGCTCAAATCATCTTAGGGCAAGGCCCCTTTTTTTCTCAATTGCGGCCTGAATGACGTGCCCAAAGTAAACTGCCTGTTGCTCAGGCCCTGAAGCCAGGATATGCTGTGCGTTTTGTTGCTAACCTTACTTTTCTACCTGACAACTTTACGGTTTTTACTTTTTAATTACCGTTTATATTTTTCGTTTTTCCCTCACTCAACTTTCTTTTTTCCCCCCATTCAACTTTTTCACATCGGACGCTTTATCTGGACGTGGTTCGTCAGGACCTCCACCAGCCAGAGCTAAGTAGTAACATTAACATGATGCCTTCTAATTGCAGTCACTGTACTCATACTATACAGGAGAACGATCGCCTTCCAGCGAGGATAGCTGTGCTGCAAGCCCAGCTTCAGACGCAATAGTTAGGCAAGGGTAATTTCAGTGTAGGAAAGGATGAAACCGCGTCTGTGCCACCAGTTAGTACAGATAGTAGTATAAATCCCCTCGCACGGTCCCCGCAGCCGGACAACTTTCTCGTGGCTTCTGGAGGGAAATGCTGTAGGAATGCTCAACCGGTGTCGCTCATTCAGCCGACAGAAACTTTAAACCGGTTCTCCCCATGAAGCAGCGAGTCGGAGTCAGAGGCCGAGCCTTCTCTGGTCACTACTCCTCCCGTTACGGGGTCTGAGACGCCGAAGCCTCCCACCATTAGCTCTGACAAATTTAAAACCCTAGTCATTGGTGACTCCATTACCCGCAGTATTAGACCTAAATGAATATCCAGCGATCATACACTGTTTACCAGGGGGCAGGGCTACCGACGTTAAGGCTAATCTGAAGATGGTGCTGGCTAAAGCTAAAACTGGCAAGTGTAGAGAGTATAGGGATATTGTTATCCACGTCGGCACCAACAATGTTAGGATGAAACAGTCAGGGGTCACCAAGCGCAACATAGCTTCAGCGTGTAAATCAGCTAGAAAGATGTGTCGGCATCGAGTAATTGTCTCTGCGCCCCTCCCAGTTAGGGGGAGTGATGAGCTCTACAGCATCGCTGGTTGAAAACTGTTTTCTGCCCCTCCCAAAAGATAGAATTTGTAGATAATTGGCCCTCTTTCTGGGACTCACCCACAAACAGGACCAAGCCTGGCCTGTTGAGGAGTGACGGACTCCATCCTAGCTGGAGGGGTGCTCTCATCTTATCTATGAACATAGACAGGGCTCTAACTCCCCTAGCTCCACAATGAAATAGGGTGCAGGCCAGGCAGCAGGCTGTTAGCAGCAGGCTGCACTTGTGAAGGTGACTCCTTTTAATGGCGTCAGACCGAGGCTCTGCATCTGTCCTCGTGCTCCTAGACCTTAGTGCTGCTTTTGATTCCATTGATCACCACATTCTTTTGGAGAGATTGGAAACCCAAATTGGTCTACACGGACAAGTTCTGGCCTGGTTTAGATCTTATCTGTCGGAAAGATATCAGTTTGTCTCTGTGAATGGTTTGTCCTCTGACAAATCAACTGGAAATTTCGGTGTTCCTCAAGGTTCCGTTTTAGGACCACTATTGTTTTCACTATATATTTTACCTCTTGGGGATGTCATTCGAAAACATAATGTTAACTTTCACTGCTATGCGGATGACACACAGCTGTACATTTCGATGAAACATGGTGAAGCCCCAAAATTGCCCTCGTTGGAAGCCTGTGTTTCAGACATAAGGAAGTGGATGGCTGCAAACTTTCTACTTTTAAACTTGGACAAAACAGAGATGCTTGTTCTAGGTCCCAATAAACAAAGATATCTTCTGTTGAATCTGACAATTAATGGTTGTACAGTCGTCTCAAATAAAACTGTGAAGTACCTCGGCGTTACTCTGGACCCTGATCTCTCTTTTGACGAACATATCAAGACTGTTTCAAGGACAACTTTTTTCCATCTACGTAACATTGCAAATATTAGACATTTTCTGTCCAAAAATTACGCAGAAAAATAAATCCATGCTTTTGTCACTTCTAGGTTAGACTACTGCAATGCTCTACTTTCCGGCTACTCGGATAAAGCACTAAATAAACTTCAGTTAGTGCTAAATATGGCTGCTAGAATCTTGACTAGAACCAAAAAATTTGATCATATTACTCCAGTGCTAGCCTCCATACACTGGCTTCCTGTTAAGGCAAGGGCTGATTTCAAGGTTTTACTGCTAACCTACAAAGCATTACATGGGCTTGCTCCTACCTATCTTTCCGATTTGGTCCTGCCGTACATACCTACACGTATGCTACGGTCACAAGACACAGGCCCCCTAATTGTCCCTAGAATTTCTAAGCAAACAGCTGGAGGCAGGGCTTTCTCCTGTAGAGCTCCATTTTTATGGAATGGTCTGCCTACCCATGTGAGAGA